>NC_133327.1:251168063-251496063 GCF_042186555.1 Aquarana catesbeiana | reverse complement strand
TCCCCAAAGCCAACTCCACCTCGAACCCGCTCACAAAAGGAAATGTTGACTGCAGCTGATATGACGGAAGAAGAAGATGAGGAGTTTGGAGAAGATTGTGTTTTCTCAAGTTTCTAGTCCAGTGTGCTCAAGTCCAGTGTCCTACCAGGAAGAAGGAGGATTGAAGAAGAGGAGGAGGAGGATGAGATGGTGAATGTGCCTTTCTGGTTGTGGTCCGCCAAAGACAGCTAAATTGCCAGCCCTTTGAAGAGGATGGAAAAGAGGATGGAAGCTTATAAAGCATTGCTGCTGCGGCAAAAAGAAACAGCTAAGATGGTACTCCAATGGCCAAAAGAAACAGCTAAGATGGTACCTCAATGACCAATGGAGACAAATAGGTTGATTGGTAGGTCCCTTGGACCAGAGTTCAAGACATTGCCACATTTTAAGGGGGTGGACAGATCCAAGGCCGAAGGAGTTGTCCCTGATTAAGAGACTAGGGACCTGATGGACTTCTCTTGTTACCAATCCCTGATGTTGGTGAACCTTCATTAACTCTTGAGACTGCCAGTGAAGACACTGATGTTGGAGAACCTTCATCAGCTTCTGAAATTGCAAGTGAAAACCTTTCCCTGGAATTGGATGTTCAGATTAGTGCTAATGAAACAACCCAAGATTTAACACAGACTGCTGGAATGTGTTCGCCAATGTGGTTAAGGTGGGATGTGCACCCTCCCAAGAGACTCACTTATGACACACTGGGAGAGAGTTCTGAAGAACTTATTCATACCATTCGCAGATCAGCTCCTGATGCTACACCCCCTACTGTTAATTGGGTAGGGGGCGACTCTGCTCTAACCTCTGACACCAATGGGTGGGACATGGCAATTGCTCTGGCCTGTTCAAAGACTGATTTTGATTTAAATGAGGGTGTGTAAAGATGGTTCCAAAGAAACTCAGAAATGTGTCAGTATTTGCTAGATTTGGATTGTGGTTAGTGATAAAAAAAAATCATCAATAATTCATTCTTTCCTTTTCAGCAAGCTGAAATGGATAATCTTCATGTCTTTGGGGACCAAAGAGTTTAAGTGGGAGGAGTGTGTAGCCAAGGGTTTGCTACTATAGTTATTATAGTTGAACAGTTTGTTGTTGTTTCAAATGAGTTTGGCTCCCTCTATTGGCTGCTGGACTTTGGTAGGATTTTTCCTTACCCTTTGAGAAGGAATGCAGCAAAGTATTGTGGCAGATGTAGTTTGGAGGAGGAAGTGACTCTGTTAGCTGGATCAGCTCTGAACTACAGGACAGACACTGCAAAGCGCGCAACACCTGCCAGCAGGAGGTCTGTGTGTGACCAGGAATGAGAGACTGTGGCCTATACAGCGGAGAGCTGGATCGCCCGCCTCTGAGGGATCTCAGAGTACAGCCTTGTCATCCTAGCAAGCGGACCTGCCTGCACTTCAGAGCAACTGAAAGCTCCTGCACTTCAGCCCATCCGGAGTTGTAGCATGGTGCGGCTGCACCATTTTCACCAGACAGAGACACCAGGAGGGGATTTGGGATGGAGCCTCACAGCCCTTGGGGTCTCTTCGCGATCTTCCTCTTTTTATAAGTATTGCTGCTACACTTATAAGTTGAACTCTGAATTACAACCTAGGGGGAGCCATGGAGTATATGCTAGACTTTACACTGTGTTTCTGAATGTAAAGATTGTATACTGTATTTTAGTCTGTGTGTTGAGGACTCAGTGGGAAGGTATTTAATATATTTTTTTGAGGATATTGCGTATATATCCCTCTGTGCACCTGTTCACATATACTCTTTAAATTGACTATAGAGGTATACGTTCTGTTTATATGCCTTAATTGATAACAGTTGCCAATCATAATTTGTGTTTATTCATGCTCTGCATGGTGTTCCATTACTTATTTTAGTAGACTTTTCTGAGTGGTTCAGTGATATTGTGTGAGTTTCTCATTGCTAACGTCACATTTCAGAATGGAACCCAAGGTGTCAGAGGTAAGAGAGGATTTGCAGAGTTGGGGTAGCCAGTGGGGTATAGAGTCAATCAGCAGCTCTCACAGGGGTACCTGCGTAGGAAAGAGTCCATTCTTGGCAGAGTCCATGCTTGGTTTCTTCAGAGAGGATTGCAAATTCCAACAATCTCCTTAGCTAGCAGGAACTCTAGTGCCGGCATGGCACTGGGAATCGAGACAATACAGAGAGCTATTCTAGCACTACCTCTGGAGGACTTGCTCAATTTGATGGATCCTCTGTTGTTCCCTGACTCCTTAAACCACTCGGTCCCCACTGATACACCTGGTTATAGACTGAGGGCCACTCACAACTATGTAATTTAAGCATTAATATATTACCACACTATATTAGTATCCAAAAAAATAGTCCACAGACTGCTGGATGTTAGATAAAGTAAAGATATTGTGATGAGGCAAGTCAAATACAATGCATAAACCAGCAGACAGGCAGCTGAACAGGATTAAAGGTGTTGCATTAAATGAGGTGAACAGGAGACCTATATTATAGCTATTGACTGACTGCAATAAAGTTAAACCAACAGTGGGAAAAAAACAACAACATTAACTAACCCAAAGAAATATGAGTACCCATGTGTGCTGTGAGTACCCATGTGTGCTGTGAGTACCCATGTGTGCTGTGAGTACAACTTCCCTAAACTATGGTCCTTGCTAGAAGATATTAAATGGGATAAAATCCTGGGAAAAATGAACACGGAGGAAAAATGGTTTAAGAGCATATTAAATAAAGGGAAATACGTTTAAAAGAGCTAACAAAAGTCCTGGGTAGACATGTGCAGGATGAAAAAATTTGTTTAGTTTCATTTCGTTTTCGAATCATTATTTAAATAAATTTGTTTAGTTAAATTCGTTACATTCATTTTCGGGATTCGTTTAGTTTCGTATTCGAAAAAATTTGACTGCATTCGAAAAAAACTATCAAATTTGAAAAAATTCTACCGCATTCAAAAAACCCCCTATCAAATGCGAAAAAAATTCTACCACATTCGAAAAAATTTTACCGAATTTGAAAAAGTAAACTATATATAACCATTTTGCGAAAATTCGAATTTCATATGGAATGAAATCGAATTCCAATAGAAAAGATTAGAATAGAATAGAAAATAAGAATAGCATAGAAAAACAATAGAACAGAATAGAAAAAAATATAATATAGTCTATTCTAATCTTTTCTATTCAAATTCATTCTGTACGAAATTCCAATTCCGGAAGATGGTATTATAATTATATATCTATCTATCTATATTTTTTTTCTATTCTGTTCTATTGTTTTTTCTGTTCTAGTCTTTTCTATTAGAATTCGATTTCATTCTATTTCTATATAACCATTTTCCGAAATTTGAATTTCGTATAGAATGAATTTGCATTCAAATAGAAAAGATTAGAATAAAATAGAAAATAATAGAAAAGAATAGCATAGAAAAAAAATGTGTGTATGTATGTATGTATATATATATATATAAACCATCTTCCGAAATTCGAATTTCGTATAAAATGAATTTGAATAGAAAAGATTAGAATAGAGTAGAAAAGAATAGACTAGAAAGACAATAGAACAGAATAGATTAAAATATAATATATATTATATTTTATTCTATTCTGTTCTATTGTTTTTCTAGTCTATTTTCCATTATTTTCTATTCTAATCTTTTCTATTCAAATTCGAATTCATTCTATAGAAATAGAAAAGTTTAGAATAGAATAGAAAAGAATAGCATAGAAAAACAATGGAACAAAATGTTAAAAATTATATATATATATATATATATATATATATATATATATATATATATATATATATATATATATATAAAAGTGTAGAGGAGAACCACGCACAGATGATTGTAACGCTTTTGTTTGGAATGACTCTACTTGCTTTGTAATCTTTTTCTAAAGATTTGATGGAATAAAGCAACACATTTTTAAGTGCAGCAACCATTGGAACTTTATTTTTATATATATATATATATATTCTATATAAATTCTATTGTTTTTCTAGTCAATTCTTTTCTATTATTTTCTTCTATTCTAATTCAATTTCATTCTATATGAAATTAGAATTTCTGAAAATGGTATATATATATATATATATATATATATATATATATATATATATATATATATATAAAACCATTTTCCGAAATTCAAATTTGATTTTGAATAGAAAACATTAGAATAGAATAGAAAAGAATAGAAAAACAATAGAACAGAATAGCATAAAATACAATATATGTTTTTCTAGTTTATTCTTTTCTATTATTATCTGTTCTAATCTTTTCTATTCAAATTCAATTTCATTCTATATGATATTCAAATTTCTAGTCTATTCTTTTCTATTCAAATCTTTTCTATTCTAATTCAAATTCATTCTATACGAAATTCGATCTTCAGAAGCCATGTTCCGAAATCCGAATTTCGTATAGAATGAATTCGAATTTGAATAGAAAAGACTATTATAGAATAGAAAAGAAAAGAAAAGCATAATAAAAGAGAATAAAAAAAAATATTATATATGTATTCTATTGCTTTATGATTTTATATTCTATCTTATTGTATTTTTTAGAAAATCGATTTCTATTGTTTTCAAATTCAATTCAAATTTGTTTTCAAATTCGATTATGTTTTCTAATTCAATTCAAATATGTTTTCGAATTAGATTCGAATTTGTTTGCTTTTTTTCGGATTTGTTTAAATTCATTACCTTTGTAATTCGGAAATTCAGATGCATACGAATTTCCGAATAATGAAAAATTTGTCCGAATTTCGATTCAGAACAAAATGAAATGCACATGTCTAGTCCTGGGTGGCTTAACTCCAATGTAAAAATGCATGCAAAAGAAATTACCTACAAAAAATACAAGGCTTAGGGGTCATCATCAACTTTTCAACTTTACAAAGAATGCAATAAGAAATGTAAGATCTAATCTTGCAATCAGTGCAAGATAGAACACGAAAGGTGCATAGCAGAGGAGAGTAAAAAATAAATAAAAACACCTTTAAGTATATAAATAATAAGAGAGGGAGGTCAGAACATATTGACCCCATAAAGAATGATGAAGGGAGTCTAGTTACAAAAGATGGAGAGATGGTGAAGGTTTTGAATTTATTCTTCTCCTTAGTCTCAATGAGGGAAACGGGCGGTTTCAGTAACCAAAACTGCATGGTTTATCCTCATGACATGCCACAGGGAGCACCCTCATGGCTAACAGAGGTTAAAATTTGAAATATACTTGAAAAACTTAACACAAATAAGTCACCGGGCTTGCACCCCAGGGTCCTTAAAGAGGAACTGCAGTATGCTCACATAATTTGTAATAAAAACATCTTTGCCATTCTGAAGCTTCCCTCCAACCACTTTGCATATTATTTTATATATACTTTGATTTTGTACTTGCCAAATATGCTGCAGAAATCTCCTTCCACTAAGTCTGGCTTCATCCATTTTAACTGTGGGCAGCTGAAGCTACTGCCTGTTCATTTCCTGGATTTACACAGACACACAGAGGCACACCTCCAGCTCTGCGGCTCTCATTGGCCCTCTTATGACTCATACCCTCTCTCTTCCTGGAAAACTCTTACAAGAGTGATAGAGAGAGCTGTGCATGATGTCATAAGCTTAGGCTTTTTACCAGATAAGAAACAGAAAGTGGGCTGTATAATGTATTTATTGGCAGAAAAAAAAAGTTTTACTATCCAAAGTTAAAACAGCAAGGGCAGAAGATTTAATAGATGGAAAGATGAAAAAATGACTGAAGGTCCGCTTTAAGGAACTCAGTCAAATGATTGCCAGACCATTGTTCCTAATTTTTAGGAGCAGTCTACTGATGGGAATGGTACCAACTGATTGGAAAAAAACAATGTAGCACCAATATTAAAACAAGGGCCAAGATATATCCCTGGTAACTACAGACCAGTTAGCCTAACACCAATAGTTTGCAAGCTCTTGGAGGGGATGATAAGGGACTATATACAAGATTTTAGTAATAAAAATGGTATCATTAGCAGTAATCAGCATTGATTCATGAAGAATCGTTCTTGCCAATCCAATCTTTTAAGCTTCTATGAGGAGGGGAGCAGCCATCTAGATACAGGAAGGGCAATAGATGTTGTGTATCTGGATTTTGCAAAGGCATTCGATACAGTTCCTCATAAACATTTACTGTACAAACTAAGGTCTGTCTGCATGGACCATAGGGTAGTACATGGATTGAAAACTGGCTACGGGGGTGAGTTCAGAGGGTAGTGATAAATGGGGATTACTCAGGATGGTCCAGGGTGGTAAGCGGGGTCCCCCAGGGTTCTGTCCTACGACCAATCCTATTTAATTTATTCATAAAGGATCTGGAAGATGGGATAAACAGCTCAATCTCAGTGTTTGCGGACGATACTAAGCTAAGCAGGGCAATAACTTTTATGCAGGATGTGAAAACTTTGCAAGGAGATCTAAACAAATTAATGGGGTGGGCAACTACGGTACATGGAAAATTAGGTTTAATGTTGAAAAATGTAAAATAATGCATTTGGGTGCCAATAATATGATAGCAATCTACTCGCTAGGGGAGAACCTCTGGGGGAATCTAGGATGGAAAAGGACCTGGGGGTCCTAATAGATGACAGGCTCAGCAATGGCATGCAATGCCGAGCTGCTGCAAGCAAAGCCAACAGAATATTGGCATGCATTAAAAAGGGGATGCATTCCGGAGATAGAAACTTTAATTCTCCCACTATACAAGACTCTGGTCTGGCTGCATCTGGAATATGCGGTCCAGTTCTGGGCACCAGTCCTCAAGAGGGATGTGCTGGAACTGGAGAGGGTCCAGAGAAGGGCAGGAAAGCTAATAAAGGGACTGGAGGATCTCAGTTATGAGGAAAGACTGCAAGCATTGAACTTATTCTCTCTGGAGAAGAGACGCTTGAGAGGGGATGATTTTAATGTACAAATACCGTACTGGTGACCCCGCAATAGGGATAAAACTTTTCTGCGCAAGGGAATTTAAAAAGACACGTGGCCATTCACTAAAATTAGAAGAGAAGCGGTTTAACCTCAAACTGCCTGAAGGGTTCTTTACTGTAAAAGTGGTAAGGATGTGGAATTCTCTTCCACAAGCAGTGGTTTCGGCGGGGAGCAATGATAATTTAAAAAACTATTAGATAGGCACCTAAACGACCACAACATACAGGGATATACAATAAGTCATATTAACATAAAAGCACACACACACAGGTTGGACTATGTAACTATGTAAAAAGAAATGTCCTCAAGTACACTCTACACATACAGTCCTAAGAGTAGGTGGGTGTATGTGTTTCTGACAAGGTGACAAGGAGTACCCCTGGTGGAGGCTATAAAGTACTTGGCACCTATTTAGCAGTACTAAGCCAGCTATTGATGGGGCCTGTCTGTAAGGTGGTACACATGAAAATGTCCCTTTTTTTTTTTTGTTAAATATTTTTTATTGGTTTTTTGAAACAGTAGTGACAAGGAAAAATATAGAGGAAGGAGAGCACAGCACAAGGATAATTCAAATATAGTACAGTATATATTTGCGGATGCATCCGCTGTTCTTGTGAGTGATAAAGTCGAGTTATTACAAATAAACCGTAGTAGTAGATCATTTAGTGAGAGTAGATATTCTGTAAAGCTTTAAAGAATCTATACAGTTGAGATATTGTTACTGAGTCTTAGAACTCTAGCTTTATATTTTATCAAGGATGATGGTTGATATAGAGTGGGTGGGGGTGTGGGTGGGAGCGTGAATTATCTTGTCATGAGGTGCACCCGTTAAAGTTTGTTTTAAAGTTAGGTTTGTGTGATTGTAGACGTAGGTAGGTGTTTGTAGAGAGGAATTGTAGGGGATGAGTTGGGAAAGTAGTAGTAAGTGGATGATTGTGAGTATTGTCAGCAGAAGGTAATACGTTTGTGCGGAAAATGTCCCTTTTAAGTGCAATGGATGGCTGATGGGCTGCTAAGCAGGGAACAGTCTCTATAGGTATTACCAAGATCAGGTCCTCACAAGTCTCAGACACAGTGTTAGAGTCCCAAGGTCTCACTCAGGATCAGTCTCTCTGAGGTGAGCACAGAGAGGTTGGAACAGCAGGTCTGTGCCCCACAGTCCATACCAAAAGTGTCTCTCAGTGGTCAGTCCTCAGCCTCTTTGGACACAGCACACAGCTCTGGTCCCCACCAGGATCTCTCCCAGTGTAGGCACGCACAACAGAAGGTTTGCACACTCTGGTTTCCATGCATTCTCTGCCCAGTTTTCTAGTAATTGCCTGGGAAAAGTCCTGTGCTCTCCTCCTCTGTGTGCTGGGAATCCTAGATATTAAAATCCACAGCTCCATCCACTGTACTCTGTCATGCTCCTTGAGAACTACATGTCCCAGTGTCCTCATTAGCTACATCATCACTTGCCACTGATTAGATTCAAGCCGCAGCTGCCAGGAGGGAGGGGGGAAGAAGCGGCAGGCAGCATGAACTAACATTGCTGCTGACTATGTTTACTCAAAACAAGGCGGTTGGGGGGAGGTGGTAAAACTTCAGCACAACTGCCTATTTTTACTGCCTTCCTGCTGCCAGTGTAAGCTAGGCCTAACTCAGCATTTACTATCCTATTTCCAAGAAGTTTTTTCAGTGGGGGTTACTAGCATCTCATAAAAGATGCGCTTATAATGCAACAGATGAGTCTACATTTTAAACTTCAGTTGTTAAACAATTTGGCTGATTTATTGATATCATAACGCTACAGACAGTATGTACAGTATAACTAAATTGATATAGGTAGCATCTCCACTATAATGCCCCGTACACACGGTCAGATTTTCCGATGGAAAATGTTCGATGGGAGCTTGTTGTCGAAAATTCCGACCGTGTGTAGGCTCCATCGGACATTTTCCATTGGAATTTCCGTCACACAAAATTTGAGATCTGGATCTCAAATTTTCCGACAACAAAATCTGTTGTCATAAATTCTGATCATGTGTACACAATTCCGACGCATGCTTGGAATCAAGCAGAAGAGCTGCACTGGCTATTGAACTTAATTTTTCTCGGCTCGTCGTACGTGTTGTATGTCCACGCGTTCTTGACGTTTGGGATTTCCGACAAGATTTGTGTGACCGTGTGTATGCAAGACAAGTTTGAACCAACATCCGTCGGAAAAAAATCCATGGATTTTGTTGTCGGAATGTCCGATCGTGTATACGGGGCATAACAGTATTGATCATTTTGCTGCCAAACCATTTATTTTTTTTTTAAATTTAGCACACACGTGTTAAAATGCACATTTTTTTTTACACAAAAATGTACTTCAACCACAAATCATTATATATTTTCTGAAAGCAGGAGACTCATGTTATAAAATGATAGTTGTTGCAATTTTTAAATTTAACTACTTATCGACCGCCACACGACGATGTACGTCCAAACTTTGAACGGGGATATCGTTGTTATTGCAGCAGCTAGCTGCCATAATCTCGGTATCCCCGTTTTTGTGCGGCGGCCGACTTTCAGATAAAAGTGGTCCCTGTGGCGGATTCGCCACGAGATCACTTTTATCGGGGGCGGGAGAGGGGCCCCCCCTCCCGCCGCGATCCGGTGCCCGCCGCCACTTACCGGAGCCGTCAGTAGCAGCGGAGGCGATCGCGTCCTTCCCTGTGGTGTGCCTGGAGACGAGTGAGGCTAAGATGGCGCCCACTCGTCTCCATGACACTGCTGGGCGGAAGCGACGTCAAAACGTCACTTCCGTCCACGCCTCTTAAAGGCATATTTTTTTCAATTGATCAGAATCCCAAAACTATACCTCTCACACGTGTACAGATAGAGATAGCAGCAATAATATAAATTGTGTAAAATAATGGGTCAGAGCAGCATAATGCCTATGACCCTCTACTTATACATAAAAATAATAATAGTGTCATGAAAAAAAAATATTTTTCCATCATGAAAAAAATTCCTTTAACACCCAGTGAAAAGTGTCACTATAAATAATAAATTACAAGAAATGAATGATCAAGCTCAACAGTTGTTTTTCAATCTTCTTGTGTGAAAAATCTTCTACTCTTCCACCACACCACCGTGATAGTGACACCACTCCCTCTGAAGAGCGCACTCACCAGATTTCATAGCCTCCCACTCTCGTGTTCGGCAAAACAGCAATTGAACCACACCTGGGTTGCATGTGATGAACCGTGAATCCAATCAAGCCAGCTCCATATGTGAAAAAATTAATAAAGTGCTCCACATAGCGTGATACCATTTTGACAGATTTATTAACATCACTTCAAATACACTTCAATGGTTACACTCACTTTTAAACTGAAACATAAAAGCCTTTAAAAAAATCCACAGCAAGCACAGCAAGCAACAGGATCAGTGATCCACAGCGGACCTGAAGTGTAAACTGGTATATCTCTCACCCAACCTTCTAAGCATTCTATTTTTTTCAATGTCATTTTTTTAAATGACTTTTTTTTTTATTGCATTTTAGTGTAAATATGAGATCTGAGGTCTTTTTGACCCCAGATCTCATATTTAAGAGGACCTGTCATGCTTTTTTCTATTACAAGGGATGTTTACATTCCTTGTAATAGGAATAAAAGTGACACAATTTTTTTAAAAAAAAAAAACAGTGTAAAAATAAATAAAATAATGTAAAATAAATAATAAAAATAAAAAAAAAATTTAAAAATCCCCCGTCCCGACGAGCTTGCGCGCAGAAGCGAACGCATACGCGAGTAGCACCCGCATATGAAAACGGTGGTCAAACCACACATGTGAGGTATCACCACGACCGGTAGAGCAAGAGCAATAATTCTAGCCCTAGAATTTAAGAGGACCTGTCATGCTTTTTTCTATTACAAGGGATGTTTACATTCCTTGTAATAGGAATAAAAGTGACACAATTTTTTTTTTAAAAACAGTGTAAAAATAAATAAAATAATGTAAAATAAATAATAAAAATAAAAAAAAATTTAAAACCCCCCCTCCCGACGAGCTCACGCGCAGAAGCGAACGCATACGCGAGTAGCGCCTGCATATGAAAATGGTGGTCAAACCACACATGTGAGGTATTGCCACGACCGGTAGAGCAAGAGCAATAATTCTAGCCCTAGACCTCCTCTGTACCGCAAAATATGCAACCTGTAGAATTTTTTAAACATTGCCTATGGAGATTTTTAAGAGTAAAAGTTTGACGCCATTCCACGAGCGGGCGCAATTTTGAATCGTGACATGTTGGGTATCAATTTACTTGGTGTAACATTATATTTCACAATATAAAAAAAAAATTGGGCTAACTTTACTGTTGTCTTATTTTTTTATTCAAAAAAGTGAAATTTTTCCAAAAAAAGTGCGCTTTTAAGACCGTTGCGCAAATACGGTGCAAAAAGAAGTATTGCAACAACCGACATTTTATTCTCTAGGGTGTTAGAAGAAAAACCATATATAATGTTTGGGGGTTCTAAGTAATTTTCTAGCAGAAAAACCTGTTTTAAATATGTAAACACCTAAAATCCAAAACGAGGCTGGTCCTTAAGTGGTTAAGTTGCATGATATTGGTGCAATCATTTATCAAATCTACATTTTCAGTAAAAAATGCATTTAAATTAATATTAGTTTTCTATAAAATATAAATGATGAGTCAGAATAGAGTAAATGTATATAGCAAAGACTGTCAAGACCGAAAATTTCATGCTGCCTCAAAATGGCGACCACTTGTGATATCCCAAAATTTCCATAGGTGATGTTCTAAAAACCTTTACAGCGCATCAGTTAACTTTAAATAATGGTCTTAGAATTATTCCTATTACTCTGGCATGCATACCTAACGCGGAGTTCCACCCAAAAATGGAACTTCCGCTTTTCTGGTCCCCCCCCTCCGGTGACGCATTTGGCACCTTTCAGAGGGGAGGGGGGAGCAGATACCTGTCTAATCCAGGTATTTGCTTATATTGCTGATATAGATCACCGCAGATTTTGCGGCGATCTACGCCATGTCCGGCCCCTCCCTCCCCCTGCTGTCTTCTGGGAGACACACAGGCTTGACCATTTAAGCTGCTGGAGCCCGCAAACCCAGAAGAAAGGTGGGGTGAAGATGGAAGCCCTGTCAGCGGTTACAGCACACTTCGGTCTATGGTAAGTGTTTCATAATGTGCTAGTATGCATGCCATTGCCTTGCAGGGGATTTTTTTTTTTTTTACGGCTGTGGTTTACTACCGCTTTAACATGTATTTTTTAATTGTCGTTTACCTATGTGCATGCACCTACGGGTATGTTTGTGTTCGTATATACATGCACATTTTTTTTCACTTAACTTTTTGACTATCACAAGGGAGGTATTAATCAGGGACATGCAGTCAGGGGAGGCAGGTGAGGCAGAGCCATGAACATAATGAAAAAAAATATCGACTTTGAGGGTCGTAGCTCAGCGAACTGGGGTCACAGAGACTTTAGGGGGTAGATAGCTGAAGTCCTACCCCACCACTGGTCAACATTTGGGGCTCTTATCATCTATGGTTCTGGAGATATGGGGCTCCTTGCGCAGCCTGTCAGAAGCTACATACAGAGCAGCCAGTTTAAATACAAGCTGGCACACTCTGTTTGCAGACTGAGAGGATGAGCTCACAGTGCCTCTCACTTCTTGTCAGAGGCACTGAGCTCTTGGCATATAGAAGTGATAGAGTGGCTTTCTAGCCATTCGACTCCTCTCTATTACAGAGCTCAAAGCTGGATCTGGAAAACAAAGTGCTGTTGTTAGTGCAGACAGGAGATTATTTACACCTGAAAACTTTTTTCCCAGAATACTTGAGTAGTGAAGGAGTTAAATGATACAGTTATTATTTTGACGAACTTCCTTGCCATCTATCACAATATACCAATCACACATGTTTGAATTACTATTCTATGATAGCAGCTTTGTGGATATGTTATGCAATGCTATATTTTACAGAAAAATGAGACATTCTGGAAAAGGGAATGTAAGGGTCGCTGTACATGTCAAGGAAACAATCAAGTTAGCTGCAGAACTCAGACCTGTGATCCTGATGAGGTATGCAAAGTACAAAATGGAATTAAGGGCTGTTTCCCTGCCAACACCTCCATCTGCCATATCTACGGTGATCCACACTACATAACATTTGACGGCAAGTTATACCATTTCCAAGGATCCTGTAATTATACAGTCGTGGAAAGCTGTGGAAACGCAAGTGTGTATTTCTCAATCACTACAAGAAATGAGCATAGAGGAAGCTTAAACTGGACAGCTATAAACTCAGTTGCGGTCAACTTCAATGATCTTGATATTATTCTGGGTGAAAATAAAGTGGTGGAGGTAAGATTTATAATCATACTTGAACTAAAGTATGGTGGCCTCCTTAGCATACAAATAAATATTTTTTTTCTGGTTATCATTTGCCACTCCTAGTTCATTGTACTTTTCTCTGTGTTTAGATTAATGGGCTCATTATTTCACTGCCTTGGACCCCAGCACCTGGCATCTCAATAGACTTAAGTGGTTCCTTTGTTGTTCTACAAACTGACTTTGGTCTTGAAGTTAAGTTTATTGGTGACCATGAACTCTTTGTTAAAGTAAATGAGAAATTTAAAGGAAAACTGTGTGGGCTCTGTGGGAATTATAATGGCAACCAACAAGATGATTTTCTGACACCTGAAGGATTACTTGCCCCCACCTCCAATGACTTTGGAAACAGCTGGCGGGTTCATGATGACAATTGGGTGTAAGTATGAATAAAACATTTACCTTGATGCTTATTCTAGAACTAGGCTCATCTACCAAAATGTAAGGACTGGGATTACATAAAGTTACTGGCTAGTAAAATGAATATTCCTTTGTGTCAAGCTTATTCTGGAGTTGTATTTATTTTTTAATTCAGATCTTTTGCAGAAATCTAAGCTAGCTGTGCTCAGGCATTTGTCATCATGGCTGTATCACATTGTGTGTAGCCATAAGCCCAGTGTAAACTATAACTGTATAATTCACCAATGTAAACAGTGACAAAATGACATGACCATGTCTGTGTATGCCAAGATTCTTTACAGTCCAACAGGCCCGTCCCTACCATGGGTCCTGGTGGGTCCAATGGTCCACAGCGACACTTTAAGAGGGGCGGCATATTGACGGACACATTTTTTTTTTAGCCGTTTTGTGTGCAGGGGCGTCGCTACTAGCACACATCAGTCAGGGGCCCCGGTGGTGCCCCCTCCTCACTGGCCGAGAAGAAATGGGAACTTCCAGAAGCGAGAAGCTCCGCATCTCACCCTCATCCAGGAAGGCAGATGGTGCACCCCAGCAGTGAGCGGGGCTGCATGTGGAAGACAAAGAAGCTGGGCTGTCCCTGGAGCCCGCAGCCACCCACTCAGCCTCTTCACAGCCGCCCATTCATCTCACGGAATGGCTGGGGGCGGAGACTAGAAGTCAGCTGACTTGTGAGGCCTGTAGTGGGAGGGGCTGGAGAACACCCATCTTCTGGTCTCCGCATAGGTGTCACTGCTGCTGCAGACACCACAGAACCACCGACAAAGTGAGTACCACTACCTGTGATCCTATCCCCCATGCACTGCCACTGACCCCACCCTCCCAGCACTGCCACTGACACACCCCAGCACTGCCACCGCCCCCCCAGCACTACCACTGACACCCCCCAGCACTGCCACTGAGCCCCCCCAGCACTGCCACTGACCCCCCCAGCACTGCCACTGCCCGCCCCCACCACTGCCACTGCCACCCCCCCAGCACTTCCACTGACCCTCCCAGCACTAGCACCGGCCCCTAGCACTACCACTGACACCCCCCAGCACTGCCTCTGACCCCCCAGCACTTCCACTGCCACCCCCGAGCACTGACACTGACCCCCCCCAGCCCTGCCACTGCCACTCCCAGCACTGCCACTGCCCCCCCAGCACTGCCACTTACACCCCCCAGCACTGCCACTGACCCCCTATCACTGCCACTGACCCCCCTAGCACTGACACCAACACCCCCACGAGCACTCCCACTGATCCCCATCCCTCCCCAGCACTGCCACTGATCCCCATCCCTCCCTACCATTGCCACTGATCCCCACCCCTCCCTACCACTGCCACTGATTCCATCCCCCACCAGCACTTCCACTGACTCCCCCAGCACTGCCACCAGCCCCCCAGCACTGCCACTGACACCCCCCTACCACTGCCACTGACCCCCCTCCAGCACTGTCACTGGCCCCCCAGCACTGCCACTGCCACCCCCCAGCACTGCCACCCCCAGCACTGCCACTGACCCCCACCCCCCAGCACTGCCACTTACACCCCCTTAGCACTGCCACTGACCCCCCCAGCACTGTCACTGACCCCCCAGCACTGCCACTGACACCCCCCAGCACTGCCACTGATCCCCATCCCTCCCTACCACTGCTACTGATCCCCATCCCTCCCTACCACTGCCACTGATCCCCATCCCTCCCCAGCACTGCCACTGATCCCCATCCCTCCCTACCACTGCCACTGATCCCCATCCCTCCCTACCACTGCCACTGATCCCATCCCTCCCCAGCACTGCCACTGATACGACTGTCATATACTACCCTAGCCTGCCCCTATACTACCCTAGCCCACCCCTTGGAATTGAACATAATAGTATGTCATATCATTTTGCATATAGACAAAATGTTGTTTCCTGTAAATCTGACTTCCTGATAAATTTAATTTTAGTTGTAATTATCATGATTCAAAATAATGGATGTGGAGGCCTTTTGGTGGGCATGATTTTTTTTTTTTTTTGGGTGGGGGCAGCATTTCATTCTTGGACCCAGGCAGCACATTGGGCCAGCCCTGCAGTCCACTATGATAGTTTGCCTTATACTAATACTGAGGTGCAACAGGATTATATGAAGGCATTGTGGACCACAAAATGCATCTATTTAAAGAGCCTTAGAGTTGACTAGATGCTCTAAGTTCACTTTCAATTGATGTGCTGACAATACATTATGCTGTTAGTATAAAAATACACCAATTAATGCTCTATAAACGTCTTAAAAAAAAAAAAAAAAAAAGAATTACCACATAAACCAAATGTGTATACCAAGCACAATATTATCAAACTAGTAAAACATAGTACCTGGGTGAAACATAATAAAACAAAGCAAAACAAAACAACATGTAAATCCTTTATTGAATTCTTTTGACAATGTTGTTATAAAAAAAAACTACTAAACACTCACCAGAAAAAATAGACCTTCAATCTAAAAGGTTTAATGGACTTTAAATATAGTAAATTTTGCTCTTCATCATCCTCTTCTCATTAGTTCTCAATATTGTCAATATAGAAAAGATATTGACAATATTGTATTACCACACATAAACCACTTTAATTAAAACTACCACTTGTGGACTCCTTGCCCCCAATGTACTGCGGATTGGCAGCCTGCTCAGGGAAAGGGTTGTACCTGCTTCTGGGTTTAAGGTGCATGCATACTCGCCCCTCTGTCAACACCCGCTGTGTTTGTACACAGTGGGAGTCTGTCAGCAAGTCTCGGCCAATGATAAAAGTGGAGTTCCACCCAAAAGTGGAACTTCCGCTCATTTGCCTGCTCCCCCCTCCGGTGCCACATTTGGCACCTTTCGGGGGGAGGGAGGAGCGGATACCTGTCTTTCACAGCTATCCTGATACCACTTCTGGGAACCTGGGCCTCAGCCTTTGACATCATTGCTGGGGCTCCCTCCTCCTCCCTCCTCTTTCCCCTGCCGCCGGGCCAGTAGGAGAGAGGAGCGGAGCCTCGCTTATGCGCAGTAGGGTTACCGGCGTGAAGCCATAAGGCTACACTGCCGGGTTCCCTTACCTGCAATGGCAGTGGCAGATCCCGACAGCTGATGGCAGATCCTGACAGCTGATGCAAACACAGCCCAGAGCCCTGTGCTGACAATCAACACAGGGCTCTGTACAGAGGGAACAATCTCTCTGTTTTTTTTATCTTTGCAAAGCACGGATAAAAAACAAAGAGATCTGTAGTAAAAGGCAGCACATAATACACACATTGATTGCCCTGTATGTTAACCCCTTCCCAGCCAGTGTCATTAGTACAGTGACAGTGTCTATTAATATCACTGATCACTGTATTAGTGTCACTTGTGATGTCAGTGGCAGTCAGTCAGTTCCCACCCAGCATCAGTTAGGAGTAGATTGCTCATAGCACTATTTCAGTCCCATCATAAGTCGCTGATTACCGCCATTAGTAGTATAAAAAAAATAATTCCAGTAAACACAAACCGATCAATATACACTTATTGGGATTTTATTTGTGAATTTATGAATTTTTTAATTGGATACGTTTTGTAGCAGAAAGTAAAAAAAATATTGTTTTCTTTTCAAAATTTTTTTAGTCTTTTTTTTGTTTATATAGCAAAAAATAAAAAAACCCAGTGGTGATCAAATACCGCCAAAAGAAAGCTGTATTTGTGTGAAAAAAATTATATAATTTTTGTTTGGGTACAGCATGACCGTGCAATTACCAGTTAAAATAGCACAATGCTAAATAGCAAAAAATGGCCTGGTCATTTCAACTGGGGGTTAAATCTTCTGGCGCTCAAGTGGATCAACATTAAACATTTTTTTTTAATTAATACAAAAGTAGGAGGACACTATGAATTTTGGTTTTATTAAACATATTAATGTTATAGGTTTTAACAATTCTTTAGTACAGTATAGTACGGGTAGAAAATGTGAATATAATTGCACTTTCCCAATAATGAATTGTGATGAAGAAGACATCAGTTCAAAGAGCTATCAAGTTATTTTTTTCCCAAATATTTTAAACCAGTATCAACAAGATATTTTCAATACGATTAAATTGTTGCTAATAGCAACCAATCCAGTTTCCCTATTTATGAAGCATTTTATATTATATATGTAGCACTTACCCCTGAAGGAGCTGCTGATTAATTATTATATCCGTAAATCTAATTTTCCACCTAGCCCAATCGCAGCCCATACAAAATAGAAACAGTCCATTTTGTACTTTTTCTCTTGCTTTAATAATGTAACATACTTGGATAGGAGAAGGGTTTTATGAGATGCTCTTTTGTTGCTTCATAATCTTTTCTTTGCCTGTTTCGCGCAAAGACCTAGCACAATGCCGACTAATGAAATCACTTTGAATGATTTCTTCAATGTGGAAGGCGGAAGTAGATTTACTAGAGAATATATGGTAAAGAGTCACTCTGAATAACTTCTTCACCTGCAGAACTTTTAAAAACAGTCTGTATCTCTACTTGTGCTGGGAGCTTTACTGCTGCCTTTTTACCACTACTTCCCTTCTGTATGGTACTTCCAAGTCGAGCTAAAGAAGAGATTACTCTGAATAATTCCTCCCGCCTGACTGATTGGAATTCCGGGGCATTGTTGAACCCAAAGTCACAGGCCATCACCACCTGTCTCACTGACTTGCGTACCAACATCCCTCAGCCTCTGGTAGTACCATTCCCCTGGGTTTTCATTGACTTGATCAACAGTCCATGTGCCACCCATAAACCATCGATCGCCCAGTTGTCTTCCGCTTAGTTGCTACTTCTTCCAAAATGACTTCTCCATCCTTTCTCTCCTGTCTGGCACGCTCCCTTCCCCGCAGGGGCGTCCAGCAACACCAGCGACTACATGCTATCCAGTGTCATCAGCTTTTCTGTGGGTCCCGGTTCCCCCCTCCCTCCCCGTGGGGGGGGCTCCGGTTGGCTTCCCGCAGGGGAACCTCTCCCCTCTCTGGGCACCAGACTGGACTACGAACTTCCGACTGACCATGTGACCCCAGCTTTTATGCGAGTTCCGCCTCCTGCCAAACAAATTAATCATTGGCCAAAACTCCCACACAAGCTGCCTGTCACTCAGATCTCAAGTCCAACCTCTCTTACAGAACCATGTCATTGAAAGCAAGAGGCGGCATCTCTGGGTCCAAGCACAGATGGCCACACCCTACACTATACTGACACTCCCAGTTTTTATAATAAACAACCGGGCCTGTTATAATAGTACAAGCCTGACTAAATTTTGCCTGGAACTGTACTTTATAGTTTAAACACAGAAAAGGTCACCTACATGAAAGTAGGTGCCAGCCTCATATATATTGTCTTTGTAAGACTATAATGATAAGAAAAACATTAAAGCAATTAATTATTTGTCTTTTTAGATGTGAAGATGACATTGTTGATCCTTCACCATGTGATCCCAATGAAGAGAATAATTATAAAGACAAATGTAAACTGATATTATCAAGCAATGGACCTTTCAAGGACTGTCACCCCTACATTCTTCCTCAGATATACATAGAGATCTGTGTTTATGACTTGTGTGCAACTGGTGGAAATCAACATAAGTTCTGCAATGCTTTAGAGGCCTATGCTGCCGCTTGTGAATATACCGGTGTCAGTGTTGGTGATTGGAGAGAGAACACCACCTGTCGTAAGAAAAAATGATCTGTTTTGTAAATGATTCAAAATATTATATTAAAAATATAATTTGAGATTCATTCATTAATTTTTTTAAATTAACAGGAATTACAACAACCACTACAGCCATGGTTCCAATGATGACAGGTAAATTATTTGCAAACCTTTTTTAAAAGACATCTGAGCCTTAGAAGACAACCAATTCTTGTTTAGTTTAGAAAATATGCAAAAAATCATAACCATGCCACTCAGCATTTAGTATCATACCTGCTACCTGCTGCAGAGTAAAGGAAGAACGTATACAGTATGTGTGACAGTTGTGGGGGCAGGATCATAAAATTGTTTCTAATCTTACAAATATGTAAATCTTTTCAGGATAGGCATTGATTTTTCATATATATATAATGTTTAAACCCATATAAATACAGACAAGTATTGCATAAGGTAAAAAAAAAACATTTTTATAGCAACCAGGGAGTCCTGTGTGGAAAGCACTCATATTCATGGTAGCTTCTTCGCACAAAATGCCTCACTCTGAACATCTTTCTGCATACCAACTCAAAGTTATGTCCCATACACACAGTTGGATTTTCCAACTGAAAATGTTCGATGGGAGCTTTTTGTCAGAAATTCCAACCGTGTGTAGGCTCCATTGGACATTTTCCATCGGAATTTCCGTCACACAAAATTTGAGACCTGGTTCTCAAATTTTCCGACAACAAAATCCGTTGTCATAAATTCTGATCGTGTGTACACAATTTCGACGCACAAAGTTCCACGCATGCTAGGAATCAAGCTGAAGAGCCACGCTGGCTATTGAACTTAATTTTTCTCGGCTCGGCGTACGTGTTGTACGTCACCGCGTTCTTGACTTGTGATTTGTGTGACCGTGTGTATGCAAGACAAGTTTGAGCCAACATCCGTCGGAAAAAACCATGGATTTTGTTGTCGGAAAATCCTATTGCATGTACAAGGCATTAGTCTTGATTACTGTCAGTTTGCTTATCTCAAACATAGTGACAGATTCTAAAAGTGACAGTAAAATATAACTACTAGGGATGGGTCGAACACCCCCCCATTCGGTTCGCACCAGAACATGCGAACAGGCAAAAAATTTGTTCGAACACACGAACACCGTTAAAGTCTATGGGACACGAACATGAAAAATCAAAAGTGCTAATTTAAAACACTTATATGCAAGTTATTGTCATAAAAAGTGTTTGAGGACCTGGGTCCTGCCCCAAGGGACATGTATCAATGCAAAAAAAAGTTTTAAAAACGGCAGTTTTTTTCGGGAGCAGTGATTTTAATAATGCTTAAAGTGAAACAATAAAAAGTGTAATATTCCTTAAAATTTCGTACCTGGGGGGTGTCTATAGTATGCCTGTAAAATGGCGCATGTTTCCCATGTTTAGAACAGTCTGACAGCAAAATTACATTTCTAAAGGAAAAAAAAAGTCATTTAAAACTACTCCCGGCTATAATGAATTGTCGGTCCAGCAATACACATAAAAGTTCATTGATAAAAACGGCATGGGATTCCCCCACAGGGGAACCCCGAACCAAAATTTTAAAAAAAAATGCGTGGGGTTCCCCCCAAATTCCATACCAGGCCCTTCAAGTCTGGTATGGATATTAAGGGGAACCCCGTGCCAAAATTAAAAAAAAAAAGTCGAACTTATGCCCATCCCTAATAACTACCTGAACTTGGTGCACGTGTCAGAAAGCTTTGCTCTGATGGATTCATGGAATTATTAGACAAAGGCTTTATATAGCATACTGCCATATAATACTGGAAAGGTCTTAAATGTTGGTTCTGAGCTGACTTTTGATTTTATTATGACTTCATAGACTTGTGAAAGGATAATCATGCTCTAAATAATAATTACAGAAGTCAGTGCACTGCACCCCCAATACTGAGAAATTCTATTAGTCAGGAGTGAGATACAGAACATGAATGTGTGCATGCCTAATCACATGATAACTTTCATTTAGATTCAGAAGTAGACCCCTTTCCCACTGATGCGTGTTTGCTGCTCTGTAACACACTTTTCCAGAGGGACAAAAGTGCATCAAAATGACTTCACATGAGACTTTTCACATCGATGCACTGCAGTTTGAAAAGTTCTGCAAGCTGCATCTTTGGTGCGCTTTTAAAAAACGATCCAGCGATGCACGCACCCCAGCAGTTTTCACCCTCTCTCCTCCCATGACAGCACTGGCATTTCTACTATGGGCACCGCGAGCGGCATTGTGCTCTATGACTGGTACTGAAGTCTTCTAGGACCTGTCATGCGTCCCAGAAGTCTTTGGGAGGGAGGGAGTAAGGAGAACTTCCGCTTCCGATTGCCTAAGGCGACCGGAATGGAAGTGGCAGCGGGTACCTGTCAAAATCGGGTACCCGCTTCCCCCCTCCTCCCCGAAAGCTCCATTTCACAAACAGGAGCTGGGGAGGAGGCCTCAAAGAGAACGTTTCACTTTTGGTGGAACTAAACTTTAGCCACCAGTGAATAGCTGATTGTTAAGGAGCGGGCACATGCCGACTTCCTTAACCACTTGCTGCTTGGTCACAGTTTATTTACTGTGACTGAGCGGCAGCTGCAGGTTCAGCAACAGAAATAAACATTGCCGGCTCCCTCTGAGTTTGGGGGACAAACGTGTGCACCCCCTGCTGAACTGTGCTGTGATTCGCTACAGATCCTGGCCAATGATTTTGGTTGTGAACCTGCTGATGGGGCGTAGCCAATTACAGCATAGCCCTGTGTCTTGTTTACAAACATTGACACAGGATCTGGCCGGTTCTACTCTTTCTGAGCCCTTTGGTTCCAGAGAGATTAGGAAGCCAGATCTGTGTGGGTGAAAGCAGCACATACTGTACACACTTGCATACACACCTTTTTAGGCACATTTAACCCTTTGATCACCCTCCAGTTAACCCTTTGATTGCCTTCTTACTAGTGTCATTACTACAGAGTGCATTTTTTGATCACTATATTAGTGTCATTAGTAACATCAGATAGTGGCAGGGTCAGTTAGCACACCTCCCAGCCAGGGTCATTTAGCGCTAGATTGCCCACACACTATCACAGTCACACTATAAGTTGCTGAACACTGCCATTATTAGTATAGTATCTGAACATATCAGTACTTTGTACATGAATAGAACTATCCCCATTAGTATAGTGTCCCCAAAGGAGAAGCTTTAGCAAGATCAGCTTCTATCACTGCCAGCACTTGTGTTTAGTCCCCCCCAACAAGTTCAATGTCAGTATAAATTTTTTGATCACTGCCACCTCTGATACATTCTACAAAAAAACGCAGTATTAGCAAGATCAGGCCCAATCTCTGTTGGCACTAGCAGCTTTATTTCTAGCACTCAAGCAGCCCGTGATTGCTAGCCAGGAGCTCTTTTCCCATAGTCGCACTTTGTACCCTAAATATCCCAAAAAAGGTACACTAGTGAGGAGGGCTTATAGGATTCTGAGCATGTCCGATGAGAGTGACGGGAAAGCCTCACTGACAGAAACTGGCTCAGAATACAAACCCTTAGAAAGCAGTGGCATCCTGACAGCTAGCTCGATGTAGAAGAAGTCTCTGCTAAGATCAGGCGTACCTGATCTTAGGTTGCTGAAGTGCTAGAAATGCATAATTATGTACATATGCACACTACTTTTTGGTGGTCTGGCAAGCACCAGCGGCTAGTACATCTTTGCTACAATTGGGCCGAACATCCCCCAGTTCGGTTTGCACCATAAATTTCTCAAAAAATCGGACACGAACTCTGAACCCTGTTAAAGTCAAAGTGCCCAATTTAAAGGCTTATATGCAAGTTATTGGCCATAAAAAAGGTATGGGGGCCCGGGTACTGCCTTGGGGGACATGTATCAATGCAAAACATTTTTTTTAAATATCGTTTTTAACCACTTCAGTCCTGGAAGATTTGGTTGCTCAATGACCAGGCCATTTTTTGTGATATGGCACTGCTTCATTTTAACTGACAATTGCGCGGTCGTGCAATGCTGTACCCAAACAAAATTGACATCCTTTTTTTCCTCACATATAGAGCTTTCTTTTGGTGGTATTTGATCTTCTCTGCGTTTTTTACTTTTTGTGCTATAAACAAAAAAAGAGCGAAATTTTGAAAAAAACACAATATTTTGTACTTTTTGGTATAATAAATATCCCCATTTTTTTTAACCATTTCAGCCCTAGAGGATTTGGCTGCTCAACGACCAGAGAACTTTTTACAATTTGGCACTGCGCTGCTTTAACTGGTAATTGCGCAGTCATGAAATGCTGTACCCAAACGAAATTTGCGTCCTTTTTCTCCCACAAAAAGAGCTTTCTTTTGATGGTATTTGATTGCCTCTGTGATTTTTATTTTTTGCGATATAAATGGAAAAAGACCGAAAATTTTGAAAAAAAATGATATTTTCTACTTTTTGTTTTAGTCATACATTTAGGTCAAAATGTAGTCAGCCACATGTCTTTGGTAAAAAAAATGTCACTAAGCGTATATTTATTGGTTTGCTCAAAAGTTATAGCGTCTACAAACTAGGGTACATTTTCTGGAATTTACGCAGCTTTTAGTTTATGACTACCTATCTCATTTCTTGAGGTGCTAAAATGGCAGGACAGTACAAACCCCCGCCAAGTGACCCCATTTTGAAAAGTAGACACCCCAAGCAAATTGCTGAGAGGCATGTTGAGCCCATTGAATATTTTATTTTTTTGTCACAAGTGATTGAAAAATGACAAAAAAAAAATTACACAAAGTTGTCACTAAATGATATATTGCTCACACGTGCCATGGTTATATGTGGAATTACACCCCAAAATACATTCTGCTGCTTCTCCTGAGTATGGTGATACCTCATATTGGAGCCTAGCCGTGTACAGGACCCCGAAAACCAAGCACCGCCTTCAGGATTTCTAAGGGTGTAAATTTTTGATTTCACTCCTCACTACCTATCACAATTTTGAAGGCCATGAAATGCCAATATAGCACAAAGCCCCCCAAATGACCCCATTTTGGAAAGTAGACACCCAAAGCTATTTGCTGATAGGCATGTTAAGTCCATGGAATATTTTATATTTTGCCACAAGTTGCGGGAATATGAAAAAATGTTTTTTTTTGCACAAAGTTGTCACTAAATGTTATATTGCTCAAACATACCATGGGCATATGTGGACTGATGCCCCATACGTTCTGCTGCTTCTCCTGAGTATGGGGATACCACATGTGTGAGACTTTTTGGGAGCCTAGCTGTGTACAGGACCCCGAAAACCAATCACCTCCTTTAGGCTTTCTAAGGGCGTTAAAATGGGGATTTTACTTCCTCACTACCTATCACAGTTTCAGAGGCCATGAAATGCCAATATAGCACAAAGCCCCCCAAATTACCCCATTTTGGAAAGTAGACACCCCAAGCTATTTGCTGATAGGCATGTTGAGTCCATGGAATATTTTATATTTTGCCACAAGTTATGGGAAAATTATTATTTTTTTTTTTACACAACATTGTCACTAAATGATACATTGTTGAAACATGGCATGGTTATATGTGGAATTACACCCCAAAATAGATTCTGCTGCTTCTCCTGAGTACAGGGATACCACATGTGTGGAACTTTTTGGCAGTCTATCTGCATACAGGACCCCAAAAACCAATCACCGCCTTCAGGCTTTCTAAGGGCGTACATTTTTGATTTCACTCCTCACTGCCTATTACAGTTTCAGAGGCCATGATATGCCCAGATAGCACAAAACCCCCCAAATGACCCCATTTTGGAAAGTAGACACACCAAGCTATCTGCTGAGAGGCATGTTGAGTATTTTGCAGATCTTGCTTTTTGTCACATTTCAAAAATAAATGAGAGCTGCAAAATACTCACCATGCCTCTTAGCAAATACATTGGGGTATCTACTTTCCAAAATTGGGTCATTTTGGGGGGGGGGGTTGTGTTATCTAGACATTTCAGGGCCTCCGTAACTGTGATAGGTAGTGAGGAGTAAAATCACAATTTTACGCCTTTAGAAAGCCTGAAGGCGGTGCTTGGTTTTTGGGGTCCTGTATGCGGCTAGGCTCCCAAAAAATCCCACACATTAGGTATCCCCGTACATAAGAGAAGCAGCAGAATCTATTTTGGGGTGTAATTCCACATATAACCATGCCATGTTTGAACAATATATCATTTAGTGACAACTTTGTGCAAAAAAAAAAAAAAAAAAAAATTTTCCAGAAACTTGTGGCAAAATATCAAATATTCCATTGACAGAACATGCCTCTCAGCAAAAAGCTTGAAGTGTCTTCTTTCCAAAATGGGGTCATTTGGGGGGGGGTTGTGCTATCTTGATATTTCATGGCCTCCGAAACTGTGATAGGTAGTGAGGAAGTGAAATCACCATTTTATGCCCTTATGCCGCGTACACACGACCGAACTTTACGGCATACTTTGCCTGGCGGACTTTTCGACGGACATTACGATGGACTTTCCAAATGAACGGACTTGCCTACACACGATCAACCAAAGTCCGACGGATTCATACGTGATGACGTACGACCGGACTAAAACAAGGAAGTTCATAGCCAGTAGCCAATAGCTGCCCTAGCCTCGGTTTTTGTCCGTCGGACTAGCATACAGATGAGCGGACTTTTCGACCGGACTCGAGTCTGTCGGATAGATTTGAAACATGTTTCAAATCTAAGTCTGTCAAACTTTTGATAAAACAAAGTCCGCTGGAGCCCACACACGATTGAATTGTCTGACGAAATCCGGTACGCCGGACCAAGTATGCCGTAAAGTCCGATCGTTTATACGCGGCATTAGAAAGCCTGAAGGCGGTGATTGGTTTTCGGGGTCCTATACATGGCTAGGCTCCAAAAAAGTCTCACACGTGGTATCCCCGTACTCAGGAGAAGCAGCAGAATGTATTTTGGGGTGTAATTTCACATATGCCCATGGCATGTTTGAGCAATAGATCATTTAGTGACAACTTTGTGCAAAAAAAAAAAAAAAAATTCATTTTCCCACAATTTGTGGCAAAGTATAAAATATTCCATGGACTCAACATGCCTCTCATCAAATAGCTTGGGGTGTCTACTTTCCAAAATGGTGTCATTTGGGGGGGGGGGGGGTTGTGCTATCTTGGAATTTTATGGCCTTCAAAACTGTGATAGGTAGTAAGGAGTGAAATCAAAAATTTACACCCTTAGAAATCCTGAAAGCAGTGATTGGTTTTCGGGGGGCTTGTACGCGGCTAGGCTCCCAAAAAGTCTCACACATGAGGTATCTCCGTACTCAAGAGTAGCAGCAGAATGCATTTTAAGGTATAATTCTACATATAACTCAACATGCTTATCAGCAAATAGCTTGGGGTGTCTACTTTCCAAAAAGGGGTCATTTGAGGGGTTTTGAACTGTCCTGACATTTTATGCACAACATTTAGAAGCTTATGTCACACATCACCCACTCTTCTAACCACTTGAAGACAAAGCCCTTCTGACACTTTTGTTTACATGAAAAAATATTTTTTTTTTTGCAAGAAAATTACTTTGAACCCCCAAACATTATATATTTTTTTAAAGCAAAGGCCCTACAGATTAAAATGGTGGGTGTTGCAATTTTTTTTTTACGCAGTATTTGCGCAGCGATTTTTCAAACGCAATTTTTTTTGGAAAAAAACACACTTTTTAAAATTTTAATGCACTAATACACACTATATTGCCCACATTTTTGATGAAATAAAAAAGATGATCTTATGCCGAGTACATGGATACCAAACACGACATGCTTTAAAATTGCGCACAAACGTGCAGCGGTGACAAACTACATACATTTTTAAAAGCCTTTAAAAGCCTTTACAGGTTACCATTTTAGATTTAGGAGGAGGTCTACTGCTAAAATTACTGCCCTCGATCTGACCTTCATGGTGATCTGACCTTCATGGTGCAATTGCTGTTTACATATGACACCAGACCGACGCTTACGTTTGCCTTTGTGCGTGAGCACGGGGGGACAGGGGTGCTCTTTTTTTTTTTTTTTTTATCATTATTTATTTTGCTTTTTTATTATATTTGTAAACTGTTCCTTTCATTTTTATTTTTTTAATCATTTTTATTGTTATCTCAGGGAATGTAAATATCCCCTATGATAGCAATAGGTAGTGACAGGTACTTTTTTTGAAAAAATTGGGGTCTATTAGACCCTAGATCTCTCCTTTGCCCAAATGCTTTGCCAGTTTCCCAATGGTGCTGTTTATATCCGGCAAAACCTAAGTCATTAAATGCTCGTAGCTTCTGGTATCTTAGGCCATTGAGATGATTGGAGCCATTCTGGTCTCTGATCAGCTCTATGGTCAGCTGGCGGAACCACCGGCTGCATTCTCGGGTTCCCTGTTGGGACAGGAGAGCCCGAGAAAACCATGGAAGACGATGGAAGGGGGGCGTTCCCTCCCACTGCTTATAAAAGCAGTCTAGAGGCTAATTAGCTGCTAGGATTGCTTTTACATGAAAGCCGACCGCTGGCTGAAAAGAATGATACCAAGATGATACCTAAACCTGCAGGCATCATTCTGGTATAACCACTCAAAGTCCAGCAACATACCAGTATGTTGCTGGTCCTTGTTGGGCATACATTGTAATGTTCTTTTTTTCATGCAGCCTGTGGGCTGAACGAAAAAAAGAGATTGATCGGTGGGTATGCCCACCATTAGAAAGATACTCCATCCATCCACTTCTAATGATGGGCATACATGCACCATTTTTTTTTAACTGTGGTGGTGAAATCATCTCCGACAGTGCTGGAGTCATGGCTTTACGTATCGTGGGAGCAAATGCTGTTGCTGTCAAGATAAATAAACCCATGCTGCAGCTGAATGGCGTACCTGCTAAGCAAATGATGGTTAACAATAAAACAAAGTAACATTACAGTATAATAGTAAGACTTACCATACCTGCAAAGCAAATACAATAAGACATAGTAAAAATAAAACATTGCAATCTGTGCCTATAAAAAATATATGCCGAAGCATGGGGGCAATCCGCAAATCGCTCCTCCACCCCTGCCCCCATGCTTCGACATATATGCTCTTTTTTTAACTGTGGTGGTGAAATCACCTCCGACAGCGTTGGAGTCACGGCGTTATGTAGCGTGGGAGCAAACACTGTTGCTGTCAAGATAAATAAACCCATGCTGCAGCTGAATGGCGTACCTGCTAAGCAAATGATGGTTAACAATAAAACAAACATTACAGTATAACATACCATACCTGCAAAGCAAATACAATAAAACATAGTAAAAATAAAACAGAGAGAACGATAGATATGGAACAATAGTGAGCGAACAGTGGACAGTAGAGAGCAAACATAAGAAAGAAACAATAGAGAGAGAAGAAGAAAAATACAACCACAACTATTTTTGGATTTTTATTTTATATTTTTTGTGTTTTTGTGTGTTTTTTTTTTCTTCACTTTTTTCACTTTTATAAAAACTGTAAAAAAACTATAAACTGAACGTTGCAGATTAGGGTCTCTCAAAATGTGATGGCCATCACATCTTTCGAGAAACCTGAGACCCTGTGTACGTGTGCCTATGACTGTGTGGTGCTGTACCCTACGCTAATACTCAACTAGTGTGTGGTAGCGTTCAAAACAGTCACCAATGCAAAGACCAGGTTGGTCAGGACAGGAGGGACAATAAAAGCGTGTGTCATGCCTAAATCCGTGTTTTCTACAGACATAACATCTTCTTTGGGGGTTTCTTTAGGTAGGGGTACCAGGGAGGGCATGTGAAAAATGACTTCCATGCAGCCAGCTTACTGCATTTGGATTGGGAAGTTGGGCCACAGCACCATCTGGAAACAGACACTTTTTTGTACCAGCATCTGGCCTTACGGGCAATTAGGTATGGTGCCAACAACTGGTCGTTGAGGTTCACCCCTCCCATATTAAGGTTAAATTCGTGGACACAGAGGGGTTTCTCCACAACACCAGTCGCCGTAGGAATTTGGACTGTTGTGTCTGCGTGAAGGGAGGACAGAATGAAAACATTCTTATTATCCCTCCACTTCAAATTATTACATCTCATATTTCAAATACTTTTACTGAATTTGTATACATATAAAAACATTCCATTTCAATTCCAATTAAATCCCATATAAATATATACAAGCGTATTCAAAACATTCATAATAAACACAACATAAAACACAATCAACATAAACATGGACCCATCTCATAGTAAACTCCATGATATTAAGGGTATTTCGCCATATTAGAGGTATTCCATCATCCTACGCCACCCAGTCCCCCCCTCCCCCCCTTACATTTGGACAAGACAAAAAAAGTGTGATTTACACAAACCCTTTTTATTAATTTAGAACTTTATAAAGAGGAGAAATTCTCAATTTTTACTTCCATCAAGAACTACTCCAATAAAAATGTACCTAGTTACTATATACCAACAGTGCCCTACCCTAATCCCTTAATTATAACATAGAATTCTCCTAGTGGAATTCCTTCTTATCTAAATAAAACATAACCTATCCCACTTTTACCACCTATTACAAATTCCTCTTTAAAACATGCCATTTCCATGGAAAAAAAAAAAAAAAAAAAAACGTCAATTTTCCATACCCCTTTTATTAATTTATACAAAGGGGAAACTCTTGATTTTTGCTTCCGTCGATAATTTCTCCAGTAAAGTGTACCAAATTACTATGTACCACCCAAAAGGAAAAAAAAAAGGGGGGGGAGAGGAGGGGGGGGGGGGGAGGAGAGAAAGGGGGGGAGAAAAAGGGAAGGTGGGGGGGGGGGAGGGGAAAGGAGAGAAGGGGGAGAGGAAAGGGGGAGGGAGGGGAGGAGGGGGGGAAGGGGGCAAAGGCGGGGAACGGCGGAACATCTAATTACTTCCCATATAGTTCACATAAACCTGGGTTTGTCTAAATTTCAACCAACTCCTCCAAGTACTAACAAATTTTATTTCAGAGTTATTTTGCATATGTATTACTTCTTCCATTAACCTAATTTTATCTACCTCTCTAAACTAATCCTTTAGCGTCGGGATTGCCTTTGATCTCAATTGTTTCGGAATTAATACCTTTGCTGCATTCAGTAGAAATGGAGTAATTGCTGCTCTATATTTCTTCCTTGGCATCCCCGTTACATGGAACAGGCATTGTCAGGGATCAAATCCAATTTCATTCCCGCTGATTTTCTTTATCCAATCTAGTACTTCCCTCCAATAGGATTGAATTAAGGGACACTGCCACCATATATGTGCATGCGTTCCCTCCTCCCCACATTCCCTCCAACATAAAGGGGACGGGTCTGGACTGATTTTATACAATTTTATTGGAAAGTAATACTACTTAATTAATAATTTATAATTCATTTCCTTCATCCCTGTGTCCATTGAAGATGAGTGAACACAGTCAAAGACTTTAATTTTCATTGTTTCAGGCAATGACTGATTTAGTTTCAGTTCCCACCCCTCCAAGGGACACAAGGGTTCCTCATCTTGGGGCATCATCAACATCCTATATACATTGGAAATCCCCCGTCTATTCATTCCCCCTTGATCAACTAGTCTTTCCCATGAATTTAGCTCACCAACTGACCGAAGGGGTTTTGGAAGAGATTCTACAAAATGCTGAAGTTGTCTATACCTCCATGTATCCCATGATGTTATTCTATATTTTCCTTGCAGTTCCAATAATGAACAGAGGGCATTTCCGTTCAGGACATCCTTTAGCCTCAAATAATCAGAGGAAGTCCATTTTAAAAACAATTTATTATCCTTGCGAAAAAGAAAAAAGAGGGACTTTGGACTTTCTAGGCACAGTACCATCACTAGAATGTAATATGATATACGGTATATAATACAATATATTATATAAGATTATTGAACAAATATTAAAAAACATTAATATTAAAATACCACAATTCATTTAAATGTAGATGAAGGTATAAGAAATACTTATTGACATTAATGCTGTCCAAATTCTGTTAAAGTAAAATGAACAGACAACTCGGACAAGAGGATATCCATCCAAAGTATGCAATAGTCTGGGGGCTGTGGCTGGACAGCAGATTTATGATGGCTAATTCATATTTCAGAATAGCTCAACATGTTGCGCGTTCCTAAATGCTTCTTCAGGAGCAAATGGAAATGTGGTTATCAAAGATAAATAGCAAAATACATACCATTAGTATTATCATAAACTGACAGTGAACAAAAAACCGTAATATCAAATAATTCTAAACAGCTCAAAAAACCTTGCACCGGCCAGACTACAGAGGCATAAGCTGGGCATACAAGGGGGGCGATGAAGAGTCATCACGGGGGCGTACCAAACATTATAGTAAAGTGTATATAAGAGTATTAACCAGTCATTAGGTGGTAGTTGCTGGCCCACAACTCAGGTTAGGTTTAAGGGTAATGTTTATCAGAGATACTAACCACAGAATATATATATATGTTTATATAGTACTTACTAGAGTATATGTGAAAAGGCTGGATAATGCACGTAGTAGTTGAACAAGCAGAAATAATTCTACAATCTATCGAATCCAAATTGGGCATACGGAGCTGCCTATGAAGAAATACATATGAAAAATGTATATTGGTGTAGAGCAATAGAATGATAGGGACCACAATAATGGCATGAATATCTATAAGGGATTTGTGCTTACCTAGGATGAAATTAGAGTGGGGGCTATGTACGTAAAAGTAAAATGTCCCACGCCAGAATGAATGGATACTTTGGACTATAAATCTGGTATAATGCATACAAGCATGAAATTGGTCAGCACCAGACAATCCTCAGAGAAAGGTCTGATAGATGTAGAAATAGTTCACCTAAGAAATTAGTAAAATGTATAAGTAAGAAGTATAAGAGTAGAGGAGATTGCAGTATATAGAGTAGCCTGTGCAGGGACATTTCCTGCCCCACACAGGTAAATACAAACACAAATCATACCTGAGTAGCGTGGCATGTGCGGTCCAGCATGTGTACAGCAGCCGTGTGTGTAACCGGCTGATAACAGGTGACAGCACGGAGTCCTATTTACGTGGTGCGTCCCATCCGTAGTCACCAATCAGCGCTGCCGATGTGACATCATCCGGATCGGCCAGGAATTCCACTGCGCATGTGCCTACGCAACGGGAGCGTCGTCCGGTCTCACTGCATGCTCCGCCATGCAGTGAGACCGGAGCAGGAGAGCTGACTAAAATGATAATATACAATATAAGGGATGTATCCAATTTACAGATAATGTAGCAACACTATATATCATTGAGGCATCAATAGTTTTTGTTTAAACATGGTGTTTGACTCCTAGGATATGGAGCCAAGCATGAACAGGTCAGTAAAGATGATAAATCATAACAAGAAAAATGCATACATATTTCAAATAAAATATTTTTAGCACACATTTGGACTGGGGGAAATAATGGAAATCAGTAATAGAGGTAAGAATTCTCATAACACAAATTCTTTGTACCAGAACAAAGTCATATTATATGTCAGTAATACAAATACAAATGAAAGGTCTCTACAGCTGAGACGTAATGATATCGGGAACATGGAGGAGTCTTAATAAGATAAATTAATTATACTAAAGCTGGACCATAAATATATCAACAGGTCTATACATACAATACAATATACATTTTTCATATGTATTTCTTCATAGGCAGCTCCCTATGCCCAATTTGGATTCGATAGATTGTAGAATTATTTCTACTTGTTCAACTACTAGTAAGTACTATATAAACATATATATATATTCTGTGGTTAGTATCCCTGATAAACATTACCCTTAAACCTAACCTGAGTTTTGGGCCAGCAACTAACAAACTAATGACTGGTTAATACTCTTATATACACTTTATTATAATGTTTGGTACGCCCCCCGTGATGACTCTTCATCGCCCCCCTTGTATGCCCAGCTTATGCCTCTGTAGTCTGGCCGGTGCAAGGTTTTTTGAGCTGTTTTGAATTATTTGATATTACGTTTTTTTGTTCACTGTCAGTTTATGATATACTAATGGTATGTATTTTGCTATTTATCTTTGATAACCACATTTCCATTTTCTCCTGAAGAAGCGTTTAGGAACGCGCAACACGTTGAGCTATTCTGAAATATGAATTAACCATCATTGATCTGCTGTCCAGCCACTACCCCCGGACTATTGCATACTTTGGGTGGATATCCTCTTGTCCGAGTTGTCTGTTTATTTTACTTTAACTGAATTTGGACAGCATTAATGTCAATAAGTATTTCCTATACCTTCATCTACATTTAAATGAATTGTGGTATTTTAATATTAATGTTTTTTAATATGTTTTCAATAAACTTATATTTTTTATAAATATTACATTCTAGTGATGTTACTGTGCCTAGAAAGTCCAAAGTCCCTCTTTTTTCTTTTTCACAAACAGTTTTAGGACGTGGCACTTTTGCACTTTATATGCATCCACAGTACCACTCTGTGTTTATGATGCATTGACACTGAAATTCAGAATTTATTATCCTTACCTGGAGGGAAATAATTATTACCTGTCAATGGCATCAGGGGACTATTATACTGCCAAAATGTATTTTAAAAAATTGTATCCCATACTCTCAATGTTTCTATGGTAGTTTGAGTCATTTCTCTAGAGGAGCCTCTATACTGCCTTGGAATCCAGATAATCTCACTCATGGCTGATTTACTCATCTCTGCCTCTAATGACATCCATTTTTTATATGGAGAACCATGCACCCAATCTATGACTCTCCGCAGTACTGCTTCCGCATGATATTTTTCCAAATCTGGAAGGAATAATCCTCCCCTTTCCCTTGGTCTACTCAAAATGTTATAGGCAATACGATTGCCTCTGTTATTCCATATAAACTTTTGTAGTATCAATCTAAGAGTTTTGAAGTAGGCCACAGGAATATTTATCGGAAGACACTGGAAGATATGTAAGGCTTTCGGGAAAGTCATAATTTTGATGACACTTATCCTGCCAAACCATGATAGTCTATGTGCAGGGTATCTTCTCAAGACTTGTTTAATTTTATTCAGTAGAGTCAAGTAATTATCCTGATATAGGTCTATTGTTGATGTTGACAAGAACACTGCCTGATATTTTAGTCCCTTCCTCCTCTATTTAAAGGGATAGAGAGTTCTGAGGTCCCTTCCTTCATCTGAGGAAACTGAGATATCTGATATCTCAGTTTTCTCCATGTTGATCTTGAGGTTCGATACAGCCCCATAGTCACTCAGCTCTAGCAAAATCTCTTTGAGTGTTTGTGTAGGATTTGTTATATATAACATAACATCATCCGCAAACGCAGATGTCTTATGTTCTTGCCCTGCAACCTCTATACCTTTAATTTTATAATTGGCTTTTATGGAAGCTAAAAAGGGTTCCAAGGAAAACACAAAGAGTAGGGGGGACAGGGGACATATAACCGGATAGTCTCGGACAAAGTTCCATTTACTTGAATTTTAGCTGTGGGGATAGAGTATAAAGCCTCTATATCCACTTCAGCCTTTGGGGCCCATACCGAATTTATTTAGTGTCCGCAACAAAAAATCCCAATCTAACCTATCAAAAGCCTTTTCGTCATCTATTGATAGAAAAAGAATAGGTTTCCTTCACTTTTTTGCTATCTGCATCAGTAGAGTTGTTCTTAATATATTATCTCTTGCCTCCCTCCCGGGGACAAAACCTGCTTGATCCTTCTCAATACAATCCTGCATAAATGGTCTCAAAATTATTACATCTCAAGCAGGCTCTCTCCCCACAGCCTAAAATGGGAATCTACAAGCCGCTGGGGTAAGCCCTGGCGATTAGATCGCACATTGCCACATGTGCCAATTTGATGATCAAACAAGTGACTAAAAAGTGGCACGCCTGAGTAATAATTGTCCACATACAAGTGGTACCCCTTTCCGAATAAGAGTGACATCAAGTCCCACACAATCTTACCAGTGCTCCCTATGTAGTCTGGGCAGTTCTCTGGCTCTATGTAACTATCTCTCCCCTTGTAAACCATAAAACTACGTGTATAGCCTGTGGCCCTCTCACAGAGCTTATACATCTTGACCCCATATCTGGCACGCTTGCTGGCAAGATACTGTTTGAAAGACAAGCGGCCAGAAAGCATAATTAGGGACTCATCAACACAGAAAACTTGATGGAAAGTAAACAAGGCTGCAAAACGTTGGTTGAAGTGGTTTACGAGGGGCCAAATTTTGTAGAGCCGATCAAATTCAGGGTCAGCCTGAGGACAACAGAGTTCATTATCGTTGAAATGCATGAACCGCAAGATCTGCTTGTATCATGTCCTGGTCATGGAGGCAGAGAACACGGGCGTATGGTGAATTGGGTCAGTGGACCAATATGACCGCAACTCACTCTTTTTAGTTACGCCCATGAGGAGGGATAGGCCCAGGAAGGTCTTAAATTCGGAAGCCGTAATTGGTTTCCATTCTCTGGCAAGGGTCAGCTGGGGATTAGCGGCAATGAATTGAACAGCATATAAATTGCTTTGGTCCACAATAGATCTATAGAGATCTTTGGCAAAAAACAGTGAATAAAAATCAAGTGACGTAAAATCTACTGTTTCCACCTGAATTCTGGGTTGGCCAGTGAATGGGGGAAGTACGGGTGCTGCAGAAGTGGTGGGCTTCCAATTAGGATTGGCGAATGCAGCATGAAGGGCACTATGGGCTCGACGGGCCTGCCTCTGTCTTCTTCTTGGTGGCAGCGGGACACTACTCGTGCTTGCCACCTAGCCAGCTTGAACTGCACTTATGGGACTCGCCATGTCCCAAGTGATACTGCAGTGCTGGATGTACGACCAGGATGTACTAGGCCGGTGGTGCTTGCCAGTTTACCAGAAGGATGAGCGGCTCTAGTACTGGCTCTCTGCTCCATACGAGGGACCTGTGGTTCTTGCACTTCAATGACAGCAGAAGAAGGACAGGGTCTGGTACGCCTGACCTTGGCGGGGACCACAACTCCGTCGTCAGAGCTATCTGTCAGGGTGCCGCTGCTGTCTACAGGTTTGTATTCTGAGCCTGAATCTGACAGATGAGTTACTTCCTCTTCACTATCCGTCATGCTCAGAAACGTATAGGCCTCTTCACTACTGTACCTTCGATTTGACATTCTGGTCTCTAAATTTACTGGTACAATAGTGAGACTCACAAGAAAAAAAGTACCTGACTGTCAGCAACTGATCAAATGCTACCAAAAAAACTGTTAGCGTTTGCAGGGATCAGGCCTGACTGCACTTGGGTGGGCTGGGCTGGGCAGAGGGGCTAAACGCAGGTGCTAACAGGTATCTGGGCTGATTCCGCTAACACTGCGTTTTTGGGAACCCTAAACTGCTGGGGACGCTAATATAGTTCTGATGAGATCAGATATTAATCTGTTCAGACACTATACTACTAAGGGATGCGTATGGTGTGTGTGTGGGTGTTAGCGCTACTGGCACTAATCTGATGCTGCCTGGGGTGACGCAGACCCTATCTGATGCTAAAACCTAACTTGATCACCCGCCGGGTGATCAGGGGGTTACACCTTTATTGGGTAAAATATGGCAGGTGCCCTGACTCTATAAAAAAACAATCTAGCTGACCTGCGTCACCCGTGACACTTATGTCACTAATGACACCAGTACAGCAATAAAAAAAAATCTGAATGCTGCCCTGGGTGACACAGTGACAGGGGGTGAAGGGGTTAACTGGGGGGTGATCGTGGGGTGAATTGTGTGCCTACCTGACCTGGTATCAGTGTAGTGTTGTGCAACTTACTCTGAGATGCTCTCTCTCCTCGGTCAGGAATGGAAAAGACCGACATGAGGAGAGATGACGTCACTTCCCCTGCTGTGTTTACACTTACACATGCAAGGGAAGGATCTCATTTGCCAGGAGTGATCACCAGGTCCAGGCCAGATTTTATTGGCCTGGGCCTGGGGATTGATCGGTTCTGGATCGAATCCGATCATTGCGGCCACCGAGGGGGCGCACGTGCGCCCGACGTAACATAACGTCAATTTGCCTGCCCGTGTCATTCTGCCACAGTAAAACTGCAGCGGCTGGTTGGGAAGCGGTTAATCACTTCCCGACTTGCTCACGCAGATATGCTGTGGCAGAATGGCTCTCCTGGGCAAAATCCCATAAATATACGGCTTTGCCCAGGAGAGCCACAAGAGGGCGTGCGAGCACCGTCGGAGGCACGCGCCCACGCATCCGCTGCACAGCAGGGGATCTGATGTGCGTGGCCGGCAGGCGCGAGCGCCGCCGGCCACGCGCGATCGCGTACGTGAGCGGCAGCACGGAGGTTTGTGTGTAAACGTGAAAATCCCTGTGCTGTTAGAGGAGAGAAGACAGATCGTTGTTTCTACGAAGTAGAAACAGCGATCTGTCATCTCTCCTAGTCAGCCAGATCCCCCCACAGTTAGAACACATCTAGGGAACACACACTTGACCCCTTGGTCGCCCCCTAGTGTTAACCCTTTCCCTGCCAGTGACATTTACATAGTAATCAGTGCATATTTATAGAATTGATCGCTCTGTAAATGTCAATGGTCCCAAAAATGTGTAAAGTGTCCAACCTGTCTGTCGCAATGTCGCAATACTGCTAAAAATCGTAGATCACCACCATTACTAGTAAAAAAAACAATCAATATACGCTTATTGCGATTTTTTTTTCTTTTTTACCAAAAATATGTAGAAGAATACATATCAGCCTAAACTGAGGAAAAAAAATATATTTTTTTTAAACTGGGATATTTACTATAGCGAAAAGTAAAAGATATTGGGGGATATTTACTAAACGCAAATCCACTTTGAAGTGCAAACTACAAGTGCAAAGTACACTTGAAATTGCACTAAAAATGCACTTGGCAGTGCAGTCGCTGTAGATCCGAGGGGGACATGCAAGGAAAATAAAAAACAGCATTTTGGCTTGCACATGATTGGATGATAAAATCAGCAGAGCTTCCCCTCATTTCAGATCTACCCCTCAGATTTACAGCGACTGCACTTCTAAGTGTGCTTTCAGTGCAATTTCAAGTGCACTTTGCACTTGTAGTTTGCACTTGTAGTTCAAAGTGGATTTGCCTTTCGTAAATAACCCCCATTGTGTTTTTTTCTAAATTGTTGAAAAAAATGACATTTAAATAGATTTTCCCTGCAAGCTTTCATTATTTAGTAAACAACGGCTTGGGGAGCCAGTCTGTATGATGAGGCTACATTTTAGTGCACTCGGAACAAGATTAGAGATTTTTTGGATACATTCTGGTGTCTCTTTGGCAGACTTTGGGTGGAAATAACACATTTTTGCACCACAGTGAGCAAGCGTTATGTGAAGAAGCCAAATTATAGTACACTCAGGCCAAGATTAACGTTTTTTTAACATTAAGCCTGGTGTCTCTTTCGCAGACTTTTGATAGAAGTAACAGGTGCAGAAAAATTGGGCCTTGGGTGTTGGTGGTGCCTTCACACCATAACCCTTTACAGTTATCCTTGGTAAATGCAAGATTGGGTTCTGCTCTTAAAAATGTCACACAGGTGTGGAAAAATTGGGCCTTGGCTGTTGGTGGTGCCTGCACCCTGTAACTCCTCACAGTTACTCTTGGAGGGCGCAGGATTGACACTGTGTTCAAATAATTCAGCTGACTCCTCTGTGCATGATGATGGGGCTATGGCAGGAGTAGCTGTGGAGAGCGGCATCACTAGGGGGTCCAGAGGGGGCCATGTGCCCCCCCCCCCCAATTAAAACGCCCTTTTTGTATTTTTTTTTTTTTATTTAATAAAAAACAAAAAAACGGCGGTTTGTTGCCACTACGGCACCACAAGCTGTCAGCTGAAGATAGTAGAGCACTGAATTCAATGAATAGGCACCACCGCTGCAAAACTCTGCCTCGGGCACTTATTCAATCAGGGACAGGGTCAGGCAAGCGTAGCGTGGGCGTTCATGGCATGATGTCACGAGACGCGGCAGTGTGAGAGTGCGCGTATCTGCGTTGTGTGTAAAGTGCACCAGCCCAGCAGAGGAGTGGAGTAGAGCCAGAGCACAGGACAGGAGTAGCCGGCATCCATTTTAGAGGTGAGTTGAGCAGTGAGTTTCCACTGCACATTTACAGTAATACCATCTTCACACCCCTGCAAAGGACAATGTGGACTGACAGAATTTTACAGCTGAACATAGCAAATATGTATATTACATGTCAGTAAGTCTGCTATGTCCAGCTGTAAAATTCTGTCAGTGGTGACTGGTGTGGAGTCAGTACATACATAATGTATGTACTGACTCCACAGCACTGACTGAATTTTACAGCTGGTCATAGCTAGGTCATTAGAGTTGGCCCTTTGTAATGCAAATTTTGTCTATAGGTCATGTTAAAGGGACTCTCCAGCTTCCTTCTTGGAAGTACGCCTAGCATCTGGATAAAAGTATTTTTTGTATTACTGTTATATTGGTCAGGCAACACACTGACACTTTTGCAGCCATTGTGCTACATGCTGGGTGTTCAGTGTGCACCTGTACCTTTAAGAAGGGGTGGGCTCCCTTCAGTCCACCTGCCCTCCATCTATCCATCAGAATGCATGTGCTTCCATTGTGGAGTCACTCATGAGCTAGTAATAGGACTACAGAAACCAGGGTGCCTTGGTGGGGCTCTGTAGCTTACGCATTTATTTGCAAATGTGTGCAGACTAAACCCCTCTTTTTAATGCATACTGTTAGACAGGTTAATTTGGTTGTCCGCGGGCTGGTCGGTAAGTAAGCTTGGAGTTTTCCTTGGATTTATCCTTGGCCTTTTTTCTAACATATGTTGCCTTCCAATGCTTGCTGCAATGGGCAGTTACAGTATATATATATATATATATATATATATATATATATATATATATATATATATGCATTTTATAGTTGCCCCCCTACTTTTGTCCCTGTCCCCCCATGTGCCCCCCTATATATGAAAGCTGGAGACGCTACTGGCTGTGGACAAGAGGGCAGAATGAGCCACTCTGGCTGCTGCTGTGGACTGCAAACTAGTGTCAGCTTGGGTTATAGAGGATGAGGAGGATGAGGGTGTTTGAGTAAGACAGTCCACCACCACCTCTGCATGCTGTGGCTGGATAGCATGGGCAACATCACTAAACAGAGAAAAACGTGCCCTGCCTGGGGACGTACCACGACCACCTTTGCCTGTGGACACAGGCACTGCTGGCCCCCTCATAGTGGCATGGGGACGTCTGTGTCTCCTTGATAACCTCCCAGACATGATGGGGCTTATTAACCAAATTTAATAGATACTGGCAAATGTGTAATTGAATGCACTTTATTCAATGAAAAGTGGTGTTTGGTGCACTTTAACTTGAGGACAGCCGCTGACAAAAATGTAAAAACTATAAAAAATAAATAAAAAAGTGGGAACAACAGCGTCACACTCAGAAAAACTGCGGTTGACAATTTAAAAGAAGGGGGCAGGCACAGGACAAAGAAAAAAAAAAAAAGAGAGAAAAAAATGCAGATACCAAAAAAAAAAAAAAAATGTGGCTCGTTAACACCCCACTTAGAGAAAGGGAGAAAGCCTGCTTGCAGAATGAAAAATTACTTGCAATGAAGTGGAAGGACAAAAGGGATGTAGTCATTCTGTCTTCCATTCACCCAGACATGATGCTCCAAATTAATATCTAGTGTCATTGAAAAGCCTCTCTGTGTCCACGACTATAATCCGTATATAGGAGGTGTGGACTTCAAATACCAAATGATGAAGCTGTATTTAGCGCACCGCAGAGCTAGACACTTGTACAAAAAAGTGTCTATATATTTATCTCAATTGACTCTATATAATGGTTTTGTTTTATACATAGCAACTGAAAGAACTGCTACACATTTTTGGAAAATGAAGGAAAGAAATGTTCTTTTTTCAATTTTTCAATACCCTGTGATGAAAAAAATGAGATCTGCAAAATACTCACCATGCCGCTTATCAAACCTTGGAGTGTCTACTTTCCAAAAAGGGGGCATTTGGGGGGGAGGGGTAGTGTTTGTACTATCCTGGCATTTTAGGGCCTCCAAAACTGTGATGGGTGTTCAGTTGTCAGGAAGTGAAATAAAGAAATTACAGCCTTTGAAAGCCTGAAAGTGGTCATTGGTTTTTGGCCCCCATACATGGCTAGGCTCCCAAAAAGTTTCACACATGTGGTATTCCTATACTCAGGAAAAGTAACAAAATGTGTTTTGAGGTGTAATTCCACATACACCAATGGCATGTGTAAAAAATATATAATTAAAGTGACAACTTTGTGTAAAAAATAAATGTCCTTTTGTTTTCCAAAAACTTATGGCAAAAACTAAAATCTTCCATGGAATCAACATGCCTCTCAGCAAATACTTGGGGTGTCCACCCTTCAAAAACATTTTTGGTGGGGGTGTTTGTACTATCCTGGCATTTTAGGGCTTCTGAAACTGTGATAGGTAGTCAGGAAGTGAAATTAGGAAATTATGCCCTTTGAAAGCTTGAAGGTGGTCATTGGATTTGAGTCCTCGTATGTGGCTAGGCTTCCAAAAAGTCTCATACATGTGGTATACCTAAACATGGGAGAAGTAAGAGAATGTGTTTTGGGGTGTAATTCCACATATACCCATGGCATGTGTGTAAAACCTTCTGGTGGTCAAGTGATTACCAATTAGCGGGGATGTAAACCATGCCCCGAACACAGCCTTCTGCCCTCTTGGTGGTCACCAGTAGAGCAAGTCTTCCAGCTCCTATGGATCTGATCCAGCCTTCCAAGCCTCCTCCCCTCAGATTCTGGGAGCTGATGCTTCCTGTTGTCTCGCCCACTGTCTCTCCGCCTCCTTCCCCATCCAGTGGTAGCAGCACTCCTGCTGGAGCATGCTGACGACTGGGGGGAGGCATTATTGCTGATTGTTAAGAACCCCAGCAGGTTCTGGCTCCTTAACAACCACCCAGCGGCATCCTTAACAAACAATGAATAGCCAGTTGTTAAGAAGCCGTCATCCGGTTTGCATCTCTGACCCTTTGGTGAAGGATGCAGTATCTAGGGGCTACTAGTTAGAATTTCAAGCTCTACCAACATCCCCACAAAGAATAGCTGATCTCCACACTGCCTTGACCCACTTCCTCTATCAGGGAGTCATTGCCTTTCCACGTCAGGGTTTATACTTAAACTTGTTTACTGTCCCCAAAGCAAATGGAGACAGTCTTACCATTCTGGACCTAAAGGTTCACACTGTATTCATTTCAGTGCATTAAGTTCTGCTTGGAATCTATCAGATTAGTAATTTATTTCCTCAGTCAAGGAGGAAATTCTGCCCTTTGTGCATATCCCCATATTTACAGCTCTTCAATGTTACCTGCAGTTTTGAGCTGGGTAAACAACACCACCAGTTTGTTGCTTTTTCCCTTTTGTTTGTCTACAACACCTCAGATCTTGACCAAGGTACTAGTTGTACATGCTCTTCATTAAGAGGGCATCCCCATCATAGATTACCTTGAAGTTGTCCATCAAGTTGTTCAGACTCTGCAGCTGTCCGGCGCTGAACCTTTAAAATCAGCACTGGAATTGAGGAAATTATGCCCTTTGAAAGCCTGGAATTCCACTGGAATCGACACCTCCCTTGGAGTATCTAGGACTCTCTACTAGATATGCAGAATTTATTCAAGAGAAGGAGACATGGACTTTAGAGGCACACCCATAGCACTGAAATACAAAATAGAATTTTTTTATTTTTATGATTAAAAATAACATTATTGGCACGACATGTTAATGTTGGCAGTAACGTGTCATGCCAATAATGTTATTTTTAATCATAAAAATAAAAAAATTCTACTTTGTATTTTAATGCTATAAGTGTGCCTCTAAAGTCTATGTCTCCTTCTCTTGAATAAATTCTGCAATATAGTTAGGATGCTGGCACACTTATATTTGTTTGTATCCACAACGCCATCTTGTGGTAATACACTTAACTCCAATTTCCTACTAGATATGGTTCAGTTCAGGATTCTGCTTCTGCAAAACATACTCCTGGCTTTCGGCCACCAGGTTCTGATTCTGCAGTGCAAGTGCCGTCCAACCCTTCACTTTTGCATGAGGCTTCCAAGCTGGATGGGTAACTCCATTAAGACCTCCCTGTATGCCCAGTGCCGCTCCAGACCATTGCAACTCAACTTTCCAGCTGCATGGGACAAGAAGGCACAGTTTCTGGACATTTGTGTAGCACTTTCAGTGTACAGAGTAGGTAGATTTAGCTGACTCATCTGTAGGCAGAGGAACTGGGGTTAAATTGTTTTGTGTTAGTGTGCAGAGCTCCAAGAGCTGGGTCTCTGTTAGCTCCCCCTGGCTCTGAGAATGTGCGGGATAGTTCTGGAACTTACAGGGTGGAGGAACAGAGGCTAAAGCCTGAATATTTATTGAGTCACTACCAATCTCTGAGGAGGCAAGGAATAAATGTTCTGGAAACAAGCATAAGAATAAGGCACACCAGCCTAGTGCATTACTGTATAACATTTAATAATTTCGAAAATAATACCATTATACCCACAAAGGGGAAAAAACACAAGCGTGACATAAGACTAATCGCCACCAGATGTATCACCATCGGGTAGGGTGCAGCTGACGAGTTTCAAGGGACCAGCCCTCTTTCTCGGAGATAACAAAATTCCCTATAGTGGATATATATTATAGATCACTGCACATATTTACCCTGCCTAGGGAGCTATCCTGAACCTCTAAAAACACCATAAGAGCACCAAAGCAAAAAAGCAAAAACTAATTCTAAACTAGTCGCTTGTATATCATCAAAGAGCCAGGTACAAGACAATGGCGTAAATATGTCAGTATGTCAGCCACAATATATCGAATGTAATAAGGACAATAATATACTAACTCAAGAACATATACAAATCATAAAGCATCAATGTTAAGGAAAGCATGTGTGCACATACTGTACGTGACCAGGCTGTAAAAACTCACTAAAATGCACATGAAAACTGATGTGAAACTTATGTCTCTGCAAGTGAAATACAGTATGTGCATTTTTTCCCATCAGTTTTTATGCATGAATGGTGTGTACGAGCCCTAAAAAAACTGTCACATGATACTAAAAATAGGTATCGGTAATTGGTATCAGTGAGTACTTGAGGAAAAAGTTGGTACTCGTACTCAGTATTAAAAAACTGTTACTGGTGCATCCCTACCTAAAGGCAAAACTGTTTTTGGGGGGTTTTGTATAGATTGGAGATGGATTAGAACACCTGTAAGTTTTTATTGCTGTCTGTTCCCCTTTAGAGAGATTCACCCTCTCTATTAGTCCTGTTTACAATTATTGTTAAAAGTGAAAGTAAAAGAAAATCCCAACATTTGGGTTTTCCCCAGAAAAGTAATAGAAGGAAAATCTTCCAATGGGGTGCCCAAGGGACTACCTTAATTTACAGGGATTTTCTATAAACTTCCTGGTTTGGCTATCAGACAGGAAGTAAAGGTAAATCTCCCCAATGGGACACCAATGGCATAAACTGACAGGGGTTTTGACCATCCTTTTCTCTATCCAAAATGAAGAAAAAAGTTTTGCCTAAAGTTCTACTTTAAAAACTGTCATAGGTCAAGTTTTGGTTCTAGCTCTTTTTCAGAGACTTCTAGCCAATCATTCCTTGGTGATGGCCTTTGAACAGGGAACTGCTCGCATAGTTTCTCCTCTCCATCCCTTTGTGACTCTGTTGGAGTCCACCTGGTTCTATTAATCCTTCAATAATTACTCCAGAACCTATAAAATATATTCCTCTGTATACTCTTACCTACAAGGTATCCTTCATCATTGACATCACCTCTCTGAGGGGAGTTTCTTCTTTAAAAGAATCACTTAAACAAATTTAAAAGATGCCTATTTTAACTTCTTATTGCTTTCCTTTTTATCTAAATATATGTATACCTCACAGTATTATGCTGTATTGCTTTTTTTTTATTATTCCTAATTCATATGATATCAGCAAACTTGACAGTCTTTTTATTTTCTTCTTAGATTTTATTTCTACTGCAGCTCTCACCACCTTTTCAACAACTTTTTCAAGTACAAGTACATTCAGTGAAACATACCCAATAACCTCTACTGTAACTGAAACGTCCACTGCATTCTTTATAAATACTACCCCACCCTCTAGCACCATAACCCCAGAAGATCCATCCTCCACCACTGAAATTCCAGTAACTGCATCTTCTACCAATATTACTCCACCGTGGTATTCCTCTGCAACAACAGCTCTGTCATCTTCATCCTTTACCATCATTTCCTCATCCATTTCTACCTCAAGGACTGTGACCTCAACAGCAATATTTACCCTCTCTACTTCTGGCCCTACAGTGTCTACCACAGTATCCAGCCCACCTTCCTCTTTCTCAGGTAATTGGTGTTCAATTATCTTGATTTATCAAACAGTGCAAACGGGAGAGCAAGTTTAATATTTTGCAACATTTTGATAGACTCACATAAACTAAATAAAAAGACATGCATATTTTATTCTCCTTTTTGTTTGCTTTTTTTTTTTTATTTTTCCTAAACGTATTGTGAGAGTGCTGTTCCCTGCCACAGTGTGGAAAGGGTTTTCCATCCCTCAGGATTCTTATCCAGGCACGTTGAAGGGCTCTAGGGTGCCTGTTTTATTCAGATGAAACAGTTTTTTCTGTTTCCTCATCGGTTAGTAAAATACGGTCTTGGACCTGCAGTTCTGAAGTTCATGACTATGGTTCAGGGCTCCACCCTGGCAGACAGAGGAGGTCTCTGTCCAGGAGTCAGAAGGGCTCCAGCAAGGAGACGGGTGGGAGCCAGTTTAGCAAGGGGCTGCTAGGTACATGCTTTGAGCTTGTGTGGAGACTGTCTTTGGGATACAGACAAAAGGTGACTGAATTGTGAGGCCAGAGCAGCAGCGCTGCATGAGTTAGCCAGGAGGCTAATGTTTATTTGTTTTGTGAGTGAGAAATGCTGAAACACCCCTGTGAGGGAAAACCCATGTGATTTATTGGACTTTCTTTTAATGAAAGTGGACAAGAAAACCCCTAAAAAGAAGATTTATTGAATGGCTGTGATCTTAATGCGCTAACATTTCAAGCTGGTTATCACAATATGTACAACTCAAAGTACTTTGTTGTATTGTGTTGTTTTTTATTGTTCCTAATTAATATGATTTCAACAAATTTAACAATTTTCTCTATTTTTCTCTTAGATTTAGCTTCAACTGCAACTCCCACTATCTTTTCAACATCTTCAAATACAAGTATGTTCACTGAACCATACCCAATGACCTTTACTTCAACTGCAATGTACACTGCAACACCTATTAATACTACCTCATCCACTGCATCCTCTACAACCATGACCCCAGAATCTCCATCCTCCACCACCAAAATGCCACTTACTCCATTATCTACCACCACTACTCCATCCTCTACAGCAATAGCTCTACCATCCTTCTTTTCTAGCACCAAAACTTCACCCTCTCTTGGCACTACCACCTTAACATCCACAATACCATCTTCCCATTCTACTGCAATCCCAGTGACTTCTACCACAGGACTCAGTTCACATTCTTTTTCCACAGGTAAATTGATGTCAGTCATTTTGATTTATCTTACAGCTCAGTGGGAAAAGCAAGTGTAATAGTTTGCAACATCTTGAGAGATTTACATAAACTAATATTAATAGACATACATGTTTTACATTCTTATTTGTTTAAAATTTTCCCTAAACATAATCTGTGTATAGCTCAATGTATTCTGTTATATTGTATTGATTTTTATTGTTTTAATGAATATGATCCTAACTAATTTGACAGTCTTTTCATTTTTCTCTTATATGTTACTTCTACCTTAACTCCCACCTTTTCATTATCTTCAAGTACAAGTACATCCACCGAATCATACCAAATGACCTCTACATCTCCTGCAACCTCCACTAAAACCTCTAATAATACTTTTCATTCTTCACCACTATGACCCTAGCACCTCCATCTTCCACCACTCCTTCCTACAACCCTATTTTTCCACCTTCTCTTTTCTCTACCACAACAGCTCTGCCATCCTCTACCATCACACTCCCACCCTCTCTTACCCTTACCACCACGACCTTCACAAGAATGTCTAATGATGTTGCTTTAAAACCTATGTTGTAAATTACAGTGTCTAGTTCTCATTCATCTTTCACAGGTACTTGATTTTACAGTGAGTAAGACAGCACCTTTAGTTCACAAATAAATGAAAGATTTATATACACTATATATAAAGACATGTTTATTTTACATTCCTATTTGCTTCATTTTTTTTTTTTTTAGCAAATTTTCTATTCTTCATTTTATTCTTAGATTTTACTTCTACTGCAGCTTCTACCACCTTTTCAACATCTTGTTCAAAAACAAGTATCTCTGCTGAATTTTATTTAATGACCCTCTACTGCAGCAGGTTCTATACACAGTACAGATGAGCCACTTTACAGGCAGAATATGGGGACCCCCAGGCACTATATTTAAAGGAATTTTTCATTTGTATTGTTTCACTTTAAGTATCATTAAAGTCACTGCTCCTTTAAAAATGATATTTGTTTAAAAAATAAAAAATGCATTGATAGTATCAATGCAAATTTTATTTTTTAAATATTGTTTTTAAAGGAACAGTTAAAATGAATGCTGTTTTAAAAACTATATTTTTTAAACTTTTTTTGCATTTATACTATCAATGCAAAATTTTTTTTAAATATCGTCCTTAAAGGAGCAGTCATTTTAATGATGCTAAAAGTGAAACAATAAAAATTATTTTTATATTCTTAAAGTAGTTCAGGTGTGCCAGGGCTCTCCCTGCATTTTGTGGTTCCAGGGGTATAGTGTGCGATCTCCTCTTGCTGTTTTTTCATCCTTGTCGCACACATCCAGTAAGAGATACACTTCCGGTTGCCTGGTTTCCAGGCTTCCGGACTAGCATTCATTCCATCCACCTGGACACTGACATCTGGTGCACCTGGCTCTCGGGCCGATCAGCTTGCGGTTCACCTATTGAGTGACATTAAAACAATAGGCTGGCACTGCAGTTACAATCATGATTTGCACATGCGTATTAGCCTAATAATATATTATTATATATACTTTTCCTTTTTTTGGTGCTTTACATCTTGTGCATCGGGACTGTGCACAGTGGTGCTGGCGACAGAAGGTGTCTGGTAGGATTCCAGCTGGAGCAGATCTGTTTTGCTTGATGTTTTTATCAAGTCAAATCAAGTCAAATCAAGTAGCACCGTGGTCCTGCGAGATATAACATATCATTCTACCGTATGTCCTCATGTGTAATAGAATGACAATAAAGCTTGACTTGACTTGATCTGTTTTGCTTGATGGTTTTATTTGCATGTGATTATCCATTTGTCTGTGTGGATTCTATAAATATTATCAATGGTAATGCACAAAGTGGTTGAGCCCTCCTGTGTGTTTTTTGCAATTTGTTCAGATGATTTACAGGTCGGAGGAGGGCTGCACCGTTGATGGGCATTCTGGAAAGAAGTGTGATGGAAGATTTTCCTGGGTTTAGTGCTAAAGTGTTTTTTGAAATTTTTGACAACTCCTTTATTAAAAAAAAATAAAAATCAATGTCCCCCAATGTAGATCCATCATCAATCATGATGTCTGCTGCACCACAGGACCCGAATAATGAAAAAAGGAACGCTCCACCCTTGGCAAAGGCTAACCGCCGAATGCCTGCTCCGCCGAATGCCTGCCCCGCCATGTGACAGCTCTTATATAGGTAAGGACTGGGGCCACTTGGTGACATCACCTTTTGACCCTGCCCCTTGTGACATCACCAACTGGTGAATGCTGGGTCGGTGACATCACATGGGGTGTTGCCACCAGGTGATGTCATCTGGTGGCCCGACCTTTGCCTATTTAAGAGCTGTCACATGGTGGAGCCAGCATTTGGCGGTTAGCCTTCTTCAAGGACAGAGCGTTTTTTAATTTTTTCAGGTCCGGCGGTGCAGCGGGCATCATGCTTGACAATGGAATTTAATGGGGGGACGTTGTTTTTTTATTTTTTTAATAAAGGAAAAAACTACCTCCTGTCTTTATTTGTTTTGGACACTTTTTTGGGTAAATGAGTAGGGGTACAATGTACCCCATACTCATGCACATGGGGGGGTCGGGATCTGGGGGCCCCCTTTTTAAAGTGGGCTTCCAGATTCTGATAAGCCCCCTGCCTGCAGAGCCCTGCAAGCACCGGCCAGGGTTGTGGGGAAGCGGCCCTTGTCCCCATGAAAATGGGGACAAGGCGCTTTGGGATGGGGGAAGAGCCCCCCTGCCCCAAAGCACCCCCAGGTTGAAGGCATGTGGCCTGGTATGGTCAAGAGGGGGGTCGCTCGCTCGTCCTCCCCTTTCCTTGCCTGCTAGGCTGTAAGCTCAGATAAGGGTCTGGTATGGATTTTCGGGGGACCCCACATAATTTTTTTAAGAATTTTTGGCGTGGGGCTCCCCTTAAAATCCATACCAGACTTAAGGGTCTGGTATGAATTTTGGGGGATCGCACGCTTTTTAAAAAAGAAATTGACATGGGTTCCTATTAAAATCCACATCAGACCCAAAGGGCCTGGTATGGATGGGGGGGAGACCCCCACGCCATTAAAAAAAAAAGAAATCTATTGACGGCAAATTCAGCAATTTTTTTCATTCAGCTGTCAGCGGGGAAGCCCGTTGACAGCTGATGACTGATCTGTTGTTAAGGACCGCTGGCTTCCAGGCCCTACTGACTTTGCGCTCAGGGGGTGAAAATCCCATTGAGCGCACAGAAAAAAACACCTGAATGAGCGATGTTTGGGCCAAACTTATGCTCGGCCCAAAAAGTTCTCCCATCCCTAATCAGGGGTCAGTGGAGAACTTTTTTTATGATTTTCTGTACAATGTTCCTTACAATGGGGGATGCAAAATTTATAGTCTGTGCTCCCCAATTGATTGTGAATAGAAAACCATAGAATACCCAGGATGACAGGAAATTTGAATGAGGAAAACAGTTGGAAGTCTTGCAATGGTCAGCTTCAAATTGGAGTACCAGAGGAAATGTTGAATGGGTAACAGGTCCTCACAATAAAGGTGAACTATCAACAGTCTCCATATCAATAGTGACAGATTTATGTCTTGTCTGAATATTATTGCTTTGGGCAAACTCTTGCCATAAAGTTCCCCCTGGTGCCAGAGTCCAGCATAGCAGAGCAAGGAATTTCATGGCCCTCAGTGATAAGTTTGATAGGAATGACAAAATGAGATGGTAAAGAATGAACTTTATTTTCTTTATGGATTAATGGGGAGACTGGGTGATGGAATTTATTTGTTTGGGTACTATAACATCAGTCATAGCAATTGTTCTTTTAACTTTGTTGGGACAATTAACCATGTAATGCCCAGAGTCCCCACAATATAGGCATGAGTTCTCATAGGGGCTTCTTTCTTTCTCCTGGGTAGAAATGGATCTCTTAATAGCGTAAACTTGAATGGGTTCAGGAGTGTTAGATTCTGGAAAAACTCTTGGATCCCTCTGAACAAACTGTCTAGCAGAGATACGCATGCTACCATTACTTCCAGACATTTCCAGTCTCTCCTTTCTCCTTTCTGTAAGCTTTTGATTGATTCGGATACATAATTGGATGAAAGCCTTGAGATCATTAGGAGTCTCCACTCTGCCAAGCTCATCTTTAACCTGTTCAGAGAGCCCTTGGTGGAACTGACTCTTTTGCGCTGCTGGGTTCCAGGTGGTATCTGCGATCCAACGTCTCAATTTAGCTGTGTACTAAGCAACAGAGCGCCTACCCTGCTGCAAACAATGCAACTTTGCTTCAGCAGTAGCATAGCATTTGGGATTGTCAAAAACCTGGTTCACTGCTGTCTTGTTCTATGTACCAGGAGGTGCAAGCTAGAGCTTCTTCAGTCAGGAGGTTGATAAGAAACGTTGCCTTCCTTTTCTCAGAATGAAATGCAGCAGGTTGCATTTGAAAATGCGGCATTGGTTAAGGAAGCCTCTGTAGTCTCCATTGAACTTGAGTGGTAGGGGCATACGTGCATTAGCATCATCTGGGGAACTTAAGGCCCCATGCACATGAGACGCCGGTGCAAAGTCTGCTGAACGCATCTTTTTAAAAGCTGAAACCGGCGTTTAGAAATGCCCATTTTGCCGTGTTTGCATGCCATGTTTAGTCGCGTTTTACCACGTTTGTGTCTAGAAGCGTTTAGTTAAGATAACATCATTAGACCCTCCCCAAGCTCAAAAAACAGTATTATTTAACTCTTTCAGCCATTTTGTGAGACCAGGGTGAGTAGCAGCAGCTGAGAGAGCAGCAGTGTACTTGTATTTAGCATGTCACTTGCTACGTCACCTGCCACAAGTTGTGGATTGTCATTTGCCACGTCACCTGCCACAAGTTGTGGATTGTCCACTTGCCACATCATCTGCCACAAGTTGTGGATTGTCCACATGCCACGTCACTTGCCACATCACCTGCCATGTCACTTGCCACATCACCTGCCACAAGTTGTGGATTGTCCACTTGCCACGTCACTTGCCATGTCACCTGCCACATCAATTGAAACATCACCTGCCACAAGTTGTGGATTGTCCACTTGCCATGTCACCTGCCACGTCACTTGCCGCACCACCTGACACAAGTTGTGGATTGTCCACTTGCCACGTCACTTGCCACATCACCTTCCATGTCACTTACCACAAGTTGTGGATTTTCCATTTGCCACGTCACTTGCCACGTCACCTGCCACATCACTTGCCACAAGTTGCCACGTCACTTGCCACGTCACCTGCCACAAGTTGTAGATTGTGCACTTGTCACGTCACTTGCCACAAGTTGTGGATTGTCCACTTGCCAAATCACCTGCCACAAGTTGGATTGTCATTTGCCACGTCACCTGCCACAAGTTGTGTATTTTCCACTTGCCACGTCATCTGTCACAAGTTGTGGTTTGTCCACTTGCCACGTCACCTGCCACAAGTTGGATTGTCATTTGCCACGTCACCTGCCACAAGTTGTGTATTGTCCACTTGCCACATCACCTGCCACAAGTTGTGGATTGTCCACTTGCCACGTCACCTGCCACAAGTTGCTTGTTCAAATCTAACAACATATGGGTCAAATTCCAATTATACTTCGGATAACAGCAATGCTAGTGGTGTATTGGATTGGATCAAGGGCTGATTAGGGTATATAAATGGTCTATGAATCATTGCAAGCAATTACAATTGTTTAAAATATTTTTTAACCACTTGACCACTGGGCACTTAAACCCCCTTCCTAACCAGACCAATTTTCAGCTTTCGGAGCTCTCACAATTTGAATGACAATTACTCAGTCATACAACACTGTACCCATATTAATTTTTTGTCCTTTTTTTCACACAAATAGAGCTTTCTTTTGGTGGTATTTAATCACCGTTGGGTTTTTTATTTTTTGCGCTATAAAAGAAAAAAGACTGAAAATTTGGTAAAAAAATGAATTTTTCTTTGTTTCTGTTATAAAATTTAGCAAATTAGTAATTTTTCTTTGTAAATTTTGGCCAAAATTTATACTGCTACATATCTTTGGTAAAAATAAGTACAACTTGGTGTATATTATTTGGTCTTTGTGAATGTTAGAGAGTCCAAATGCTATGGTGCCAATATCTGAAAATTGATCACACCTGAAGTACTGACGGCCTATCTAATTTCTTGAGACCCTAACATGCCAGAAAAGTACAAATACCCCCCAAATGACCCCTATTTGGAAAGAAGACATTCCAAGGTATTTAGAAAGATGCATGGTGAGTTTTTTTGAAATTGTCATCTTTTCCCACAATTCTTTGCAAAATCAAGATTTTTTTTTTTCTTTTTTTTTTTTCACAAAATTGTCATATTAGAAGGTTATTTCTCACACACCGCATATGCATACCACAAATTACACCCCAAAACACATTCTGCTATTACTCCCGAGTATGGCGATACCACATGTGTGAGACTTTTACACAGCGTGGCCACATACAGAGGCCCAACATGCACGGAGCACCTCCAGGCGTTCTGGAGCACCCAGGCCAATTCTTATATTTCTCTCCTACATGTAAAAATAATAATTTATTTGCTAGAAAATTACATAGAACCCCAAAACATTATATATATATTTTTTTTAGCAAAGACCCTAGAGAATACAATGGCGGTTGTTGCAACTTTTTATCTCGCACGGTATTTGCGCAGCAATTTTTCGAACGCTTTTTTTTTGGAAAAAAAACAGTTTTGTGCTTTAAAAAAAAATAAAACAGTAAAGTTAGCCCAATGTTTTTGCATAATGTGAAAGATGAAGTTACGCCGAGTAAATAGATACCTAACATGTCACCCTTCAAAATTGCACACTCTTGTGGAATGGTGCCAAACGTCGCTACTTAAAAATCTCCATAGGTGACGCTTTAAAATTTTTTACTGGTTACATGTTTTGAGTTACAGAGGAGGTCTAGGGCCAAAATTATTGCTCTCGCTCTAACGTTCGCAGTGATACCTCACATGTGTGGTTTGAACACCGTTTTCATATGTGGGCTGGACTTACATATGTGTTCGCTTCTGCATGCAAGCACACGAATGTGGGCACTTTAAACATTTTTTTTTTTTTTTATTATTTATTTTACTTTATTTATTTTATTTCGACACTTTTCCCCCCCAAAAAATTTTTGATCACTTTTATTTCTATTACAAGGAATGTAAACATCCTTGTAATAGGAATATGGCATGACAGGTCCTCTTTACAGTGACATATGGGGTCAAGAAGACCCCACATCTCACCTCTAGGCTGGGAAGCCTGAAATAAAAAAAAAAAAAAAACGATCTTGGCTTCGATCGTAGCGGTGAGTCGGTAGAAGCACCGGAGGGTGGCGGGAAGGGGGGGGCATCCCCTCTCGCCTCCCGTAAGAACGATCAAGTAGTGGAACAGCCACTATGATCATTCTTATGGTGTAGGGAATCGCCGGCTGAAAAAGCTGATATCTGAATGATGCCTGTAGCTGCACCCATCATTCAGATATCCCCGCTCAAAGTCAAGGACGTCATATGACTGTGGGCGGGAACTGGTTAAAAATTGCGGGGTATTGCAGAGTATTGCGGAGTAGTGCAGGGTATATTGCTGGGTATATTGCAGAGTATTGCTGGGCATATTGCAGAGTATTGCTGGGCATATTGCAGAGTATTGTGGGGTATATTGCAGAGTATTGTGGGGTATTATGCAGAGTATTGCGGGGTATTATGCAGAGTATTGCGGGGTATAATGCAGAGTATTGCGGGGTATTATGCAGAGTATTGAGGGGTATAATGCAGAGTATTGCGGGGTATTATGCAGAGTATTGCGGGGTATTATGCAGAGTATTGCGGGGTATAATGCAGAGTATTGCGGGGTATTATGCAGAGTATTGCAGGGTATAATGCAGAGTATTGCGCGGTATTATGCAGAGTATTTCGGGGTATTATGCAGAGTATTGCGGGGTATTATGCAGAGTATTGCGGGGTATTATGCAGAGTATTGCGGGGTATAATGCAGAGTATTGCGGGGTATTATGCAGAGTATTGCGGGGTATAATGCAGAGTATTGCGCGGTATTATGCAGAGTATTTCGGGGTATTATGCAGAGTATTGCGGGGTATTATGCAGAGTATTGCGGGGTATTATGCAGAGTATTGCGGGGTATTTATGCAGAGTATTTCGAGGTATTTATGCAGAGTATTGCGGGGTATTTATGCAGAGTATTGCGGGGTATTACGCAGAGTAGTGCGGGGTATTACGCAGAGTAGTGCGGGGTATTACGCAGAGTAGTGCGGGGTATTACGCAGAGTAGTGCGGGGTATTTATGCAGAGTAGTGCGGGGTATTTATGCAGAGTAGTGCGGGGTATTTATGCAGAGTAGTGCGGGGTATTACGCAGAGTAGTGCGGGGTATTACGCAGAGTATTGCGGGGTATTATGCAGAGTATTGCAGGGATGGCTGAGCATGGAGGGATGGATGGATGTGACTGCAATTGTCACAGAGCACCGCTGTGGGCACTACACATGCAGCCCACAGCGGTGCTGCCATCCGATCCCTCCCCCTCTCCCCTCGCACTGTACCGATCGGTACAGAGAGGGGAGGGAGGAACCGGCGTCATGACATGACGCCGGTCTGTTGACATGTGATCGCTCCGTCATTTGACGGAGCGATCACATGGTAAACGGCCGCGATCAGCGGCCGTTTACCGTGATCTGTGATGCGCCGGGTCCTCTGGACCCGGCGGTCACGGAAGTTCTCGGGTGCGCGCCCCAGGGGGCGCGCGAGAGCAGTATTCTGGGAGGACGTCCCACGGACGTCCACCCAGAACTAGCCGACCGCTTGCCGACTATGGCCCGGTCGGCAAGTGGTTAAATGGTTTTTCATCATTTGTCATAATTTTTGAGATTTTTAATGTAAAAAAAATAGGGGCACCTTTAAAAACGCTTATAAACGCAAACGCAGGTAAACGCGGTACCCGCTTTTAGCCGCGTTTGGTGTCTGAAATGTGGAAAACTTTTGCGTCTGAACCCATTTTTTTGCTTCTGGAAAAACGAGGTTAAACGCAACTGCCTAAAAATGCCAAAAAACTAGACTGTGTACATGGACACACAGGATAACATTGAATGAGTTCAGGGGCAGTTGAAAAAAGTGTCCAACTGCCTCTGAACGCATGTTTAACAGCGTCTCGTGTGCATGGGGCCTAAGTCTAGCAACCATCTCTGCAGAGCATGGATTTCCGCCTGTTGCCCTTTTACCACACTTTGCAGTTTGGATTTTCTTTTTTGGTAGGTAATGCCGAACGCTTGATGCTCTGCAATTTGCAGCCTAAAAAGAGCCACAGCATTTGCTATAGCAGCCTCTATGTTTGGACCAGATTATTCTGTAATGATTAGGGGTCAGACTCAAAGACCAGTTGCTATATCAGTAGCGGAACTACCACAGACCAGCAGGATAGGTACACAGGTCACCCTGGTGAATGAAGTGGGCTCACCTGAGGTGGGAGTCTAAGTACAAACCGGTGTTCACCAGAGCTCCTCATGGTGGAGATGGATTTTTCTGCGCATTAGTACCAGGTCACAGTCCTCAGGATAGCCCCACCAGGAGGTGAGAAAGGTGGGGTCCAGTAGCAGATAAGCAGGTAGCGAGACAGGAGTGACATACTGGCTGGAGAGAGCACAATTATCTGGCAAACAGGAAGTGCAGAGACATGGCTTAAATCAGGAACTTCATGGGAGGAGCAAAGAGTTCAGTTTTCCTTGTTAAAAGAAGTTTATTGAGTATACAATGTTATAAAGATACATAAAGTAAGTTTACAAGGATCTATAAAGTAAGCTCATTGTTTTACAGTAGGGTTTATATAGGTAAATATCATGAAATTTCAAATATTAAACATTGGGTTCACGTAAACCTAAATTAAAGATATATATCATTTCCTTAGTTACTTTTGTAGGTATTTAAATGATTTATACCTACTATACATATTGTTTACAAGTAGAGTGTATATAGGTCAAATAAATTCTGATAATGAGCTTTAATCGTAAGGAGGAGAAAAGGAAAGAGAAAGAAGAAAAAGGGTTGAAAGGTAGAGGTATGGTCCACAAGGTTGTCCCGCTCATCAGTTTATTATTCTTTTTAGTTCTCTTTGAAGCCTTAGAATGGGTGTCTCTGTAAGTCATTTAATCTGTTACCATGGCAACAGGACAGAGTCATTGAAATTTGACAGGAACTGTTGTTTTATCCAAGAGTGCCAAAGTTTTTCAAATTTTGGAATTTGATTTTGATCGATGGCTACCATCTTAGCATGGGACATTGTATTATTCATTCTGTGAATTGTTTCTGCTAGTACCAATGTAGGAGATTTCCATGCCTTGGCCACTGTTTGTTTTGCAGCCGTTATTAGTTGGATCATAAGTTTGAATTGAGAGAGTGTTAACCATTCCGGTTTTAGATTAAGTAAAGTTAAATATGGATCTGGTTGTATTATTTTTTTAAATATTTTAGATGCAATCACGAAGACTTCCTTCCAGAAGGTTTGGATTACTGGGCACGTCCACCATATGTGTAAATATGTGCCTATTTCTGGGCATCCTCGAAAACAAAGAGCTGAGGTATTAGGTGAATATTTTGCCACTCTAGCGGGTACAAGGTACCAGCGAGTTAGGACTTTATAATTTGTCTCCAGTGCTAAGATGTTGGGTGAAGATGACTTAGATGTGAGCCATATGTTAGACCAGTCCGTGTCTTCTAAAGTTCGTCCCAGGTCCTCCTCCCACCTCTGAACGTAAGAGGGTCTATTAAGATTTGCTACTCCATATAATTGATTATAAACTGATGAAATTGTACCTTTAGCAAATGGATATTTTGTACAGATTGATTCAAAAATGGATAATTGGGATAATGGTGTATCCCCCTTTAGGAATGGTGTATAGAAATTTTTGATTTGGAGATATCTAAATATCTCAGAGTTTGGTAGATCATATTTTTCTCTAAGTGATGGGAATGAAAGGAATGATTTAGATGCTATGAAGTCATTTAGTGTCTGAATGCCTGATGTTGTCCAAGCTTTAAAAGAATTTGGGTAGATCCATGCCGGATAAAAGGCCGGATTTCTGATAAAAGAAAGGAGAGGATTGTGTGGAGATTGTAACTGATATTTGGTTTTTAGTTTATCCCAGAGAGATAAGAAGTGTTTAGTTATGGGATTATGAATTTTAAAGCGGTCTTTAGGATCAAGCCATAATAAATTTGATATTAATAGAGGGTCATTTTCTGAAGCCTCTATAAATACCCATAATGGGATTTCCTGTTTTGCATGGTATTTGGACAGACTGGCCAAAGGTGCTGCTCTGTAGTAGTTAGTAAAATTAGGGTATCCCAGGCCTCCTTTATTTTTGGGAAGATGTAGTGTGTGTATAGGTATACGTGGTTTAGAAGAGCCCCATATAAACGAAGTTGCTCTTTTTTGTACTATTCTCAAAAAATAGGAAGGAATTGGAATAGGGAGGACTCTGAATAGATAAAGCAATTTGGGTAGAATAGTCATTTTGATTGCATTAATCTTCCCAATCCAGGATAAAGGAAGTTGCGACCATTGTTTTATTAGATTTCTGATCTGTCTTAATACAGGAGGATAATTGGTTGAGAATAAGTCAAAATGAGATGCTGTTAAATGAATTCCAAGATATGGGATTGATTTTTCTGCCCATGTGAATGGGAGTGCAGCCCTAGCCGGGATCAATTCCATGTTTGTGAGTGAAATATTAAGCACTAGGCATTTCTTAGGATTAATCATAAGGCCGGATAGGGCTGCAAATCCATCAAGAGCTGGTATTAAGTTAGGACAAGAGACCTGAGGTGATGATAGAAAAAATAATATATCGTCTGCAAATATACATAATTTGTGTGTAATACCTCCTACTTCAATGCCAGTTATAGTTTGGTTTGTTCTGATGTATTGGGCCATGGGTTCGAGTATAAGGGCAAATAATAAGGGAGATAATGGGCAACCCTGTCGGGTACCTCTTTCGATATTAAAGGCTTCAGATTTGTATCCAGCATATTTTATATAGGCTTTGGGTTTATTATATAATGCTTTGATCCATGTTAAAAAGTGGGGTCCAAAACCCCATTTTTGTAATGAATATTGCATATATTGCAGGGATACTGTGTCAAATGCCCTCTTAATATCGAGAGATAGAAAACATAAAGGGATTTTCCGTTTTTTAGCAATATGTGCCAATAACACTGCCCTGCGTATATTATCGGCTGCCTGTCTATTTGGCATGAAGCCTACTTGATCTCTATGTATTAATTTTCCTATAATGCTATTGAGGCGTTTTGCTATTATTTTTGCTAATAATTTAATATCGAGGTTTAACAGAGAGATAGGCCGATAATTCACACAGGAAGTATCATCAGAAAGGGGTTTTGGGATCATACAAACAATTGCCATTAGTGTTTCTTGCCGAAAAGAATGTCCATCTAGAAGTTTGTTAAAAGTTTCAGTGAGAATGGGAGAGAGTATTTCTGAGAATGTTTTATAGTATAAAGCCGAGTAGCCGTCTGGGCCTGGTCTTTTGTTAAGTTTTAGGTCTTTTATAGCGTTAGCAACTTCATCTATAGTTATAGGCTCATCCAAACTGCTTTTTTGATTCTGAGATAACTCAGGTAAGTTTATTTTTGAGAAGAAGGATTCAGCTTCTGTAGGATTAAATTCATTGTTTGTCTTGTATAAAGTTGCGAGATGTGAGTGAAATTTATGGACTATTTTAACTGGATTACAAGTGTAAACATTTTTTGATAATTTCAAACGTATTGGTTTGAAAGATTTGTTAGTTGAATTTAATGCCCGAGCCAAATATGTACCTGGTTTGTTTGTATTCATGTAGTGTTTGGAGCGTTTGAGGGATTTATCAACTGACTCAGTGAGAAATAGATCGTATTCCAATCTAGATTTTTCTAGATGAGATTTTGTAATCTGAGATGGATTATCTTGAAATGATATGTAGGCTGCATTAAAATTGAGTTCTAGTTTTTTTGCTAGATTTTTGCGTTCCCGTTTAAATAGTGCCATTTGTCTTTGTATTGTACCACGCAAGACAGGCTTATGAGCTTCCCACAGTGTTATTGGGGAGATGTCTGTTGTATTATTAATTGATATGTATTCCTTTAAAGCTTGTTCAATGGCCATCTGATGTAGTGGGTGTTTGAGCATTATATCCGGTAAGTACCACGTTGGGTCATGCGCTTTTGGTATGGCTGAGGCTATAGTAGTGTATACTGCATTATGGTCAGACCACGGAATCAGAATTATATCTGATGCAATAATTTCTGGTATCATTCCTATTGTTAGAAAAATATGATCTATTCTGGTGAAGGTTTGATGAGGGTGCGAGAAATAAGTGAATTTCTTTTTCATTGGGTTACTTTCTCTCCATGAATCTACCAGATTGTATTTGGAAAGAAGTTGAGAAAAAGGTAATCTAGAGGTTATTTTGGATGGTGTAAAAGGTGATTTATCTAGAAATGGGAGGAGGACCTGGTTCGAATCCCAACACATTATCACTGTTCCTATTTTGTGTGTATTAATCACTTGTAATATATGTGAGAGGAATGGTGTAGGTTGTTTGTTAGGAGCGTAGTAGGAAATCACCGTGATTGCTGTATCCATTATATAACCCATGAGTATCAGGTATCTACCTTCTGGGTCTTTAATTTCTGAAGATAAGGTGAATGGTGTGGATCAGTGAAATGCAATTAGAGTTCCCCTTTGCTTGGTACAGGCAGAAGCCGTGTAAATTTGTTGATAAAAAGGAGAAATATATTTTGGAGTAGAATCTTTGGTGAAGTGTGTTTCTTGGAGGCATACTATGTGAGCCTTCTTGTTATGGAAAGTACGGAAGGCTTTGGTCCTTTTTTGAGGGACATTTATTCCCTGAACATTCAGGGAAAGTATATTCAGTGGTGCCATGGCAATAGATCAAATAGTTTTGACTTACTTTTTGTGATGCAGAGCTGACTGCGCAGATCAACCTGTGTGGACTGAAGAGATGAATAGATAGAAAAGAAACCAGTGAATTCTGGAGTAAAGAGTAAACAAAAAACATATGAGATTAGATGATACATTGTATAAATTATTTTTTGCAAGTAATCACAATTTACCCGTGAAAGAGAATAAATATCTCTCTCAGGGGAATAAGTGCCTTCGTCACACTCCCACATAATATGGTTGGGAGAATGAGGAGGGCTAATGGGGGTACACGGATCTTCCGCTTACAGGAGAGAAGTGCTATGTCAAAAGATATCAAAATGATGTTTCATTAATTGGAGTGCAGAATATAGTTTTTGTTGAAATGATTTATTCCAGGGTGGTTGTATATGGTTAGTCTTGCCCTAGGCTAAATAATTCAGTTAGAAAGGTACTGTTAATAACTTTGGTATTGATGAAGATAGTTTGAATTATTTTGGGATTTTAACCCTTTTAGAGTAAACAATTACATATTTTATTCATATGTAACTGTTTGGATATGTTAACTCATAAAATTGAGGTTGTATTGCTTCAGATTAGAATAAACAAAAACATAATTCTAGGAACTAGTTAGGTAATAATATATTTGTTTTAAGAAAAGAAAGAAAAAGCTTCCATTACTTCTGGATTATTGAACATATTTGTCCTAAAAAGTAATAAATCTATTGTTATTACCTGATAATATATAACTGAACAAGAATTTCCTTATTTCACTTATATATTCTAAGGCTATATGAATCAGAAGTAATAAGAAATATAACTGGAATGTAACATGATCCCACACAGTGTGTGACTATCAGAATGCAGTTACATTCAGTTATAAATATAGGTTTTTTATAGAGAACCATCTCTTAGTATAATAAATGAAGAGATATCAGGAATTAGGATGTCAGTCCATTGAATCTTCTTGGTCCATGGATGATGTGGCATAACAGCCTCTTTTGTGAGAATGATGATTCCCATTTTGTTCTGAAATTTTCTGGGTGCTGCCTGAAGGTGAAGATGATGCCATTCTTCTGCGTGTGGGAGAGTTGCTGCTTGTGGATTCTGTCAGATTTAATTTTAAAAGGGTTTGTTGTAGTTCATCTGCTGATCTGCTTCTGTAAATTGTACCTTGGTAGTTAAATCTGACTGAAAAGGGGAAGCCCCATTGATACATAATGTTGTGGCGTTGCAGTTCCATTAGTTGGGGTTTCATGGATCGTCTTTTAGTAATAGTAAGTTGGGATAGGTCAGCAAAAATTTGATAATTGTGTCCTTGAAAATTAAGTTCCTTTTTTTCTCTTGCAGCAATTAGTATTTGTTCTTTCGTTCTGTAATAATGAAATTTTGTGATTATATCACGTGGGGGTCCATCTTTCTTTTTGGCTGTGAGGGCTCTGTGTACTCTGTCCAGTTCTAAACGTTCAATAGGGATATCTGGCTTTAGTTCTTGTAATAGAGCAGTAATAGTAGATTGCAGGTCTGTCACAGTTCCTTTGATGGCCTTTGCACAGGGTGTTCTCACATAGTTCCTCCTTTCCATTACTCTGTGGGAGTCAGTCTGTTTCTGTCAGTCCTTCAGAAATCACTCACACAATCTCTGTCTACTCTCACCTACAAGGTACCCTTCATCATTGCCATCACCTCTGTGAGGGGAGTTTCTGAGTTGGTTGGCTTTTTTCAGGCCTATGGAATCTTTTGTACCTAAGGTGATTTCTACCTTTCACTTTAATAAGGATATTGTACTTCTTTCTGTGCTGCTCCTCTACATTAAAAGGAGATTTACTGCCACTGCATGCCTAGCATTGGTAGTTTTTATTAGGAAAGCGGGGGGACTAACTTACTAATATAAGTAAGTAAAACTGCTATTGATATTCTATCTAGACAAAAATTAATATTTAACCCTTGCAATGCAAGGGGTGCCCCAGTGCAAGGGTATCCTTACAGTAGATTTTAACTGTTCAGCCTTAAAAGAATCATTTACTCTAAATTAAAGACTTTATATTACCTTCTTATTTTTTCATTTTTCCTAAAAACAAGTATAGCTCACAGTAGTGTGTTGTATTGTTTTTTTATAATTCTTAATTTAAATAATATCAACAAATTTGACATTCTTTTTACTTCTACTGGAGCTCTTACCACCTTTTCAACACCTACTTCAAGTGCAAGTACTTCCAGCGACACATACCCAATGAACTTTACTTCAGCTGAAACATCCACTGCAGCCTCTATGAATACTCCCCTGTCCCCTACTACCACAACCCCAGCATCTCCATCCTCCATCAGCAAATTTCCAGCCACTTCATCCACTACCACTACTACTACACAGTTGCTTTCCTCTGCAACAACTGCTCTGCCATCTTCATCCTCTACCATCACTTCCCCATCACCTTCTACCTTTACCAATGTGACCTCAACAGAAACATCTACCCCCTCTACTTCTGGCCCTACAGTGTCTATTACAGTAGCCAGCCTGCATTCCTCTTCCACAGGTAAATGGTTGTCAACTATCTTGATTTATCACTCAGTGCAGTTGAGAGAGCAAGTTTAATATTTTGCAACCTTTTGAAAGATTCACATGAACTAAATTAAAAGACTAAATTAAAAGACATGCTTATTTTACCCTCCTTTTTGTTTGCTTTTTTTCATTGCTCCTAAACATATGTACAGCTCACAGTACTTGTATTGTATTGTTTTTTAATGTCCCTATTTAAAGTGGTGCTCCACCGAAAAAGGGGATGCTCCGCTTATCTGCCCCCCCTCCACTGCCACATTTGCCAGCTTTTGGGGGGGAGCGGGTGCCTGGTTTTGACAGGTACCCATCCGCTCCCACTTCCAGATGAGCCACGGTGAACGCTGGAAGTTCGACCCCCTCCTCCTTCCCCCGCAGCTGGCTAATTCACAGAGTGCAACTTAGATTTAACTTAAACTGCAACTCACACCACCTTTTCATCATCTTCATCAAGTACAAGTATGTCCACTGAACCATACCCAATGACCTCTGCTTCAAGTGCACAGTTTACTGCAACCCCAATGAATTCTTTCCCATCTGCTTCATTATCTACAATCAGGGCTTTTTTTCAGCGGAAACGCAATCCCGGCACCTGAATGTATTTTTTGGCAAGGATTGCTGGAGGGTCTATTGATGCTGCTGTGGATCTGTTGTCATTATTGGGAGTCTATTTTTGTGTGGGGGTCTATTGTTGTTAAGCAGGTCTATTGTTGCTGGCAGGGGGTCTACTATTGCTGGGAAAGATCTACTATTGAGGGAGAGGTCTACTGTTGCTGGCTGCTGGAGGATCTGTTGTTGCTGGTGGGATCTACTGCTGCTGGGGTGAGGTCTATCAAATTCCATACAAATTACTTAGTAGCACAAAATGATACTTGGTTTTGTATTCCCTAAAAGGGACGATTTTGGGAAGTGGGTAGGGGTTGGAGCCAAGAGATAGTGCTCAGAGGGGGGTAGGGGGCAGAGACGAAGGGTGACTCAGGAGGAAGGAGTTCCTGCACCTATTTTCTGAGACGAAAAGCCCTGTCTACAATCATGACCACAGCGCCTCCATCCTCCACCACCAAAATGCCACTCCCTCCATCCTCTACCACCACTACTGCATTTTCACTTTCCTCTACAATAATAGCTCTACCATCATAATTTTCTACCATTGCAAATTCACCTTCTCTTACCACTACAACCTTTACCTCCACATTAACATCTATCCATTCTTCTGCAATCCCAATGACTTCTACTACAGGATCCAGCCCATATTCCTCTTTCACAGGTAAATTAATTTAAATCATTTTGATTTACTTGACAGTTCAGTGAGAAAAGTAAATGTAGTAGTTTGCAATATTTTAATAAAGACGCATACACTTATATTTACAAGACATGCATATTTTATATTCATATTTGTTTGATTTTTTTCTCTAAACATACTGTATGTATAGCTCAAAGTATTGTGTTCTATTACTTTTTATTGTTTCTAATGAATATGATCCCAGCAAATTTGACAGTCTTTTCATTTTCCTCTTAGATGTTACTTCTACCTCATCTTCCACCACCTTTTCAACATCTTCAAGTGCAAGTACATCCACTGCTCTGCCATCTTCATCCTCTACCTTCACTTCCTCGTTCCCTTCTACCTTTACTGCCGTGACCTCAACAGTAACATCTACCCACTCTACTTCTGTCCCTACAATGTCTATAACAGTATCCAGCTCGCCATCCTCTTCCAAAGGTGAATGGATTTCAATTATCTTGATTTATAAAGCAATGCAGTTTAACGTAGTTTATGTGACTTTGAAAGAGTGACATAAACTACATTAAAACAAAGACAGTGGAGGGGAGGTTTGCCATTATGAAAAAAACAAAAAAACAAGTGTAGTAGTTTGCAATATTTTCATAGATATACTGTACATAAACTTATATTTAAAAGACTTGTTCTACCTCATCTCCCACCACCTTTTCAACATCTTCAAGTGCAAGTACATCCACTGCTGATTCAGATTCCCTCAGCCCCTAAGCTCCCCATCATGTACTGCCTTCCAAAAGTCCACAAGGATTTGTCGAATCCTCCTGGCAGGCCAATAACTAGTGGGCGAGGTTCCCTCCTCAGTAAGATAGGGGAATATATAGATTGGTTCTTGTAGCTATTAGTAAAGCCATTAGTAATGGGTACTCCATCTTTTTAAAAGACACTAAACATGTTATTAATGAGATAAGTGAACTATGGGTTGATAAAGACACATATTTTCTATATCAATATAGCACATTGTGATGGTTTTGCTGCCGTTGAGCATTTTTTGGATACAGCTTCTTCCATCCCTTCTAAGCAGAGATGGTTAATCTTGGAACTACTAGATTTTACCATGGCCCATAATTATTTTTGGTACAACAAAAATTTTTTCTTCAAACCAAGGGTGTTGCCATGGGGGCCAAATTCACGCCTAGCTTGGCCAACCTATTTATGCCTAGATGGGAGGAAGATTTAATTTACTGAAGGGATTGGCCTGAACTACTTCTCTATTAACCACTTCAGCCCTGGAAGGATTTACCCCCTTCCTGACCAGAGCACTTTTTGCGATACGGCACTGCGTCGATTTAAAGTGGAGGGCCACCCTGAAAAAAAATTCACCAAAAATCCTAAAAGAAATAAAAAAAAAAAAATGTGAAAATTTTTTTTTTTTTTACCTAAATCCTTGTTGCTAGGCAGTCTTCCTAATCTGCCTCATCCTATTCTGTGGCGTGTTCTGCTCCTCGGTGAGCGGCCCCGTTGTCTTCTAGGAACTGTGTGTGTTCCCAGAACACCATGGGGCCATTCACAGAGTGCTCGCGCGTGCGCAGTACGAAACTGGCAGTGAAGCTGCAAGGCTCCACTGCATGTTTCCCTTACCTAGAATTTCGGTGCCAGGACACGAGAGCCGAGGGACGGGTCGGCCTCGGGCTGCCGACATCGCGGGCACCCAGGACAGGTAAGTACTTATTTAAAGTCAGCAGCTACAGTATTAGTAGCTGCTGACTTTTAAATTTTTTTTTTCAGGGAGGGAATCCCGCTTTAACTGACAATTGCGCGGTCGTGCGACGTTGCACCCAAACAAAATTGATGTCCTTTTTTTGCCACAAATAGAGCTTTCTTTTGGTGGTATTTGATCACCTCTGCGGTTTTTATTTTTTGCGCTATAAACAAAAAAAGAGTGACAATTTTGAAAAAAAGCAATATTTTTTACTTTTTACTATAATAAATATCCCCCAAAAATATGAAAATATAAATATAAAATATAAATATAAAAAAACAAATTTATTTCTCAGTTTAGGTCGATATGTATTCTTCTACATATTTTTGGTAAAAATAATAGCAATAAGTGTATATTGATTGGTTTGCGCAAAAGTTATAGCATCTACAAATAGGGGATAGATTTATGGCATTTTTATTATTATTTTTTTTATTAGTAATGGTGGAGATCTGCGATTTTTATCATGACTGTGACATTATGGCGGACACATCGGACACTTTTGACACTATTTTGGGACATTGTCATTTATACAGCAATCAGTGCTATAAAAATGCACTGATTACTGTGTAAATGACACTGGCAGGGAAGGGGTTAAACACTAGGGAGCGATCAAGGGGTTAAGAGTGTCCTAGGGAGTGATTCTAACTGAGGGGGGGTTGGGCTACCACTGACATGACAGCAATCACTGCTCCCGATGACAGGGAGCAGTAAAACCCTGTCTTGTCACTAGGCAGAACAGGGAAATGCCTTGTTTCCAAAGGCATCTCCCCGTTCTTCCACTCTGACATGATCGCTGGCCCCCGGCGGACATTGAGTCCGCGGGACCCGCAGGCACGGTCACGGAGTACACGGCGGGTGCGCACCCACAATGCCGTGTTTTAAAGGGGACGTACCTGTACGCCCATTTGCCCAGCCATGCCATTGTACTGATGTACATTGTCGTGCGCTGGACGGCTTGTGGTTAAAGATATAATGATGATGCGCTATTCCTGTGAAGGGGAAATGCCTTTTCCCAAGAAAAGTTTATGGCGACACTAAATAACAATAGGTAAATATCCTGTTGTTATATGAATATAGCAAAACTATGATTCATTTTTTAGACTTGACAATAGAGATAGACAATGGATTAATTACAAAAACCTACTTTAAGTCAACTGATAAGAACAGTTTTATATCTAAAGATAGTTGCCAGCATCCAAATTGACATAATAATGTACCCAAGGGTAAAATTTTCCACATTAGATGAAATTGTGGATCTTTGGATGATTTTTTCCTGCAGACATCAATATTAAAAAATAGATTTGTGGAAAAGGGGTACAAGGTGGAAGAGCTTGACCAAATTATCCAACAGATTGGTGATATTGATCGGACATCCCTATTAGATACAAAGGCTAAAACACTTATTTTGATGTAACCTGTCTTTTTATTACAAATCTTTCCATTCCATGCAAACAGATTAGAAATATAGTATCTAAACATTGGGATATTCTGACGAGGGACCCTGTTTTGAATACATTATTCCCTGAACGCCCTAAAGTTATTTTTCGTAGAGCACCTAACTTAAAGTGTTTGTTAAAAAAAAAAAATTGATCCTGTTCCTTTAAAGCATGTTATACAGCACAGTGCTTGTGTTATGTCATTTGGCCCCCTGTATGACCTGAAATACCTGACTGATCCTGCTTGGCTCTGCCCTCCCCCCTGTTAACTGACTACCGTGTTCAGTTTACATGCCTCCATCATCCACAGCTCTCCTGTCTGCTCTCTCCATCCTCTCCCCCCTGTCAGCTAGTGACGGTGTCCACCCCTCCACTCCTGCGGCTAAAATAACATTTACATTTTTATATAATCTTCTCTGTTTTCTAATCCTGTGTGCCCATGTGTGCGTTTTATAAAAGAAATGCTGTCTATACCTGATTTCAAAGAGCCGCTCATGTGACCAGCCCGCCTCTCTCCTCCTTTCCTCTTGACTGACGTCAGCAGCGGATTCTCGGCCCCTCCCGCTACAGCTGTCAGATGGAGAGAAGAGAGATGTGACCAGTCACGTGATTGAGTTTTATGGCTATAGAAAAACTCAAACCCCAGTGGAGGGCACACAATAGAACCCATGAGATTTTGAAAATGGAGACTCGCTGGATCTACATCATAAAATGATTGGTCCCTTCTGGATTGAACGTGGATCTGGATATTAATTGTTTTATTGACAATAGTTAATCTTATCTGTTTTGCACACCCTCTTAATTTTAGCTTGTGGTTTATAAAGTATAGATTTCAAGTTAAGTAAACTTGTCATTTTATAGTTGATGATATCGCTGTGCACTGTGAAACTTATGTTAAAAATAGTGGGTAATTACTAAAGTGCCTCCTAGATGGTGCTGTTCATCAGTACAGAGGACTTGTAATAATATATTTTAATAAACTTATATTTGCAATTTCTGTTTTTTCCCATTTATTAGTAGGAGGCCTTTAAATTATATTATTGAATTCTATTACTGTTTAATAGTCTGCTTTACATGGATCAGTTATCATCAGGAGGTTAATGTTCTGTGTGGCTGAACCTTTAACTAGCAAATGAATCAGGAAAGTCTCTACCCCAGCACCCTCTTCTAGGCAGTGGATATTGCACATGTTGGTTATCCCTACTGACTTAGTACAGGATCAGGGTAGAAGATTGGTTATAGGTAAATAGCCTGTTGTGACACCCAATAAGTGAACATAACCAGTACAGAACTTGGATGAATCATTCCCATTCACATACCAGCAATCCTGATTGGTATTCTGCTCATCCATCTCCTGATCCACCTGAAAGTCCCAGTAATCCTATACTCTGCACACATATCCTCCATCCAGCACTGTGACACTATTAGCTGCTCTGCCAGCTTCAGGAGCTGGTGAGTGCGGTTATTGTCTTCAATCACAAGTGGTAGTGATTTCTTCTCTCTCTGGATGGTGGAACCACATTTGGATGGTGGAAACTTCTAAAGCAGGGGTCTCCAAACTTTCTAAACAAAGGGCCAGTTTACTCTCCTCCAGACTTTATGGGGGCCGAATTGTGGCCATTGGGAGTAGACAGAAATGATCCTAGCATTAGTGGGATTAAACAATGCATCTTTGGTATTAGGGGGAAGAATAGCGCCCTATCGCTGGTGTCCGTGGGAGAAATAGTGCCCCATTGTTGGTGTCAGTGTGGGAAATAGTGCCCCATCTTTGCTGTTAGTGGAAGGAATAGTGCCCCAACATTACTGTCAGTGGGGAGGAATAGTGCCCCATCATTGGTGTCAGTGGGAGGAATAGTGCCCCGTCATTGGTGTCAGTGGGAGAAATAGTGCCCAGTCATTGGTGTCAGTGGAAGGTATAGTACTCCATCATTGGTATCAGAGGGAGGAATAGTGCCCCAGCATTGGTGTCAGTGGGAGGAATAGTGCAGCATCATTGGTGTCAGTGGGAAGAATAGTAACCTGTCATTGCGATCAGTGGGAGGAATAGTGCCCCATCATTGGTGTCAGTGGGAGGAAGAGTGCCCCATTGTTGGCGTCAATGGGAGAAATAGTGTCCCATTGTTAATGTCAGTAGCAGGAATATTGCTGCATCATTAGTGTCAGTGGAAGGAGTAGTGTCTTGTATCAGTGGAAGGAACAGTGCCCCAAGGGTCGGAAAAAGGCATGCAAAGGGCCGCAGTTTGGAGAACCTTGTTGTAAAGGATTGTGATTACTTACCTTTTTTGTTGGACTGCTGTTTACTAATTTCATCTTCTTAATAACACTTTGATAACTTCTTAGTAATTATTTGTACACTTAGGTACTGCACTTTTGACTTTTACTGTGTTTCTGGGGTTTGTAAACTTACATATTGCCAGCTGTCTTATATTATCACTCCTAGCGCTGACCATTTCACATATGGATACAAGTGTTGTTTTCTTATTGTTCCTAATTAATATGAATGATCACAACAAGTTTAACAATCCTTTTTATTTTTCTCGCTTAGATTTAACTTCAACTGCAATTCCCACTACCTTTTCAACATCTTCTTCAAGTACAAGTATGTCCATTGAACTATACCCAATGACCAGCTTCAACTGCAATGTTCACTGCTAACCCTATTAATACTATAAAAACAAGTGTAATAGTTTGCAACATTTTACTAGATATACATAAACTTTTATTTAAAAGATATGCTTGTTTTACATTCTTATTCTTATTTTTTCACTAAACATATTGTATGTATGGCACAAAGTACTGTGTTGTATTACTTGTTATTGTTTTTAATGAATATGATCCCAACAAATTTGACAGTCTTTTAATTTTCCTCTAAGATGTTACTTCTACCTCATCTCCTGCCACCTTTTCAACATCTTCAATACTAAAAAAACAAGTGTTATGCCACGTACACATGATCGGATATTTTGACGGGAAATGTTGGATGTGAGCTTGTTGGCAGTAAGTCTGACCCTGTGTATGCTCCACTGGACAATTGTTGTCGGACTTTCCGCCAACAAATATTGGCTAGCATGTTCTCAAATTTTCCACCAACAAATGTGTGTTGTTGGATTTTCCGATCGTGTGTACACAAGTGCGTCGGACAAAAGTCCAAAGTTCAAACACCTATGCTCGGAATCAAGGATGAGCCAGAAGCACACGGTCTTGTAAAACTAGCGCTCGTAATGGAGATATTACATGACTATTGAACTTCCTTTTTATTGGCTCCCCATACATCTTGTGTGACCGTGTGTATGCAAGACAAGTTGGAGCCAACACCCTTTGAACAAAATTCCACAGTTTTGTTGTCAGAAAGCTTGATCGTGTTTATAGGGCTTAACAGTTTGCTACTGCTTATAGATATTCATAAACTTATATTCAAAAGACATGCTTGTTTTACATTCTTATTTGTTTAAACTTTTTTCACTAAACATACTGTATGTACAGCTCAAAGTACTGTGTTGTATTACTTTTTTATTGTTTCTAATGAATATGACCCCAACAAATTTGACAGTCCTTTCATTTTCCTCTTAGATGTTACTTCTACCTCATCTCCCACCACCTTTTCAACATCTTCAAGTGCAAGTACATCCACTGCTCTGCCATCTTCATTCTCTACCCTCACTTTCTCGTTCCCTTCTCTCTTGACTACCATGACCTCAACGGTAACATCTAGCCAGTCTACTTCTGTTCCTACAATGTCTACCACAGTATCCGGCTCACCTTTCTCCTACACAGGTAAATCAATTTAATTTATCTTGATTTATAAAACAATGCATTTAAGAATAAAAATGTAATAGTTTGCAACATTTTGAACATTTCACATTAACTACATTATAAGACATGCTTGTTTTACCTTCCCTTTTGTTTGCTTTTTTCATTTCTCCAAAACACAGTACTTTGGTGTATTTTAATGTTTTTTATTGTAAATGTCAAAACTACGCACAAATAATTACTAAGAAGTTATCAGAGTTATTAAGAAGATGATATTGGTAAACAGCAGTCCAGCAAAAAAGGTTAGTAATCACAGTCCATCTTGAGAGCCATGTTAAACAATACAGCATCCCTCTGTGGATATCACAGCTTCATCCATCACAGCAATACTGTAAAAGAAGCAGATTGTTCACTGCATGGAGCAAGAAACACCAGGAGGGGCCAGATAGAGTTTAGTATTTTATTAAATTAACTTCACAAGCAGATACAATTCATTAAAAAAAATGCATCCAGCACACATACGTCTATTTCCCAAAGACAAACTCTGAGCACTTGCAATCAACTTCTTTGGTCAACCATGGCGAGGCCTGTTCTGCGTGGAACCTGTCCTATTAAACCGCCGTATGGTCTTGGCCACCATGCTGCAGCTCAGTTTCAAGGTCTTGGCAATCTTCTTATAGCCTAGGCCATATTTATGTAGAGAAACAATATTTTTTTTCAGATCCTCAGAGAGTTATTTGCCAGAGGTGCCATGTTGAACTTCCAGTGACCAGTATGAGAGAGTGAGAGTGATAACACCAAATTTAACACACCTGCTCCCCATTCACACCTAGGACCTTGTAACACTAACAAGTCACATGACACCGGGAGGGAAAATGGCTAATTGGGTCCAATTTGGACATTTTCACTTAGGGGTGTACTGACTTTTGTTGCCAGCGGTTTAAACATTAATGGCTGTGAGTTGAGTTATTTTGAGGGGACAGCAAATTTACACTGTTATACAAGCTGTAGACTCACTACTTTACATTGTAGCAAAGTGTAATTTCTTCAGTGTTGTCACATGAAAAGATATAATAAAATATTTACAAAAATGTGAGAGGTGTACTCACTTTTGTGAGATACTGTAATTTTTTATTTTCACCATTTTATTTTTTTAAAGAGTTTTCCAACAACGCAAACATAGACGCTGTTTCTCTTTTTGTGTGTAGTTAATTGTTCAAGTGTCGTTCTCCGGATCGCTTTCTAATTCTTGATCTGTTCTTGACTGACCTTGTCATGGACATACTACTTCCAGACCTGCAACAGGGCTCAGGCGCATCCCCACCAACAGGTTCCCAGTAACGAACAGGAGTGCGCCAATGTGCATGTGCCGATCGCGGAGATCGCATGCACAGTGACGCGGCTTTGGCGCCCAGTGGCCTTTAAGAGGGGCTTCCACAATTCAGCTCTTGCTGTTTGATCTGCAGCTTCACCTGTGACCTGTTCCTGTAATCAGCATCCGATCACCTGACCTGGCTCTCTGACCACGCTGCTGTCTCCAATCCTGAACCTCGGCTTTCCCTGACTCTGATTCTGTTTACCTGCCTGCCTGATCTCCTGTTACCAGAAACCAGCCTGAACTTGACTATTCCTTGCCTGCCGATTCTGTTGAACTGATCCACTGTGTATGACCCGGCTTGTCTGACCTTGCTTCTGCCTGCTGTGTGCACCCTGCTGACCTGCATCCAGCTTACCTGCATCCTGCTGACCTGCATCCAGCTTACTTGCACCCTGCTGACCTGCATCCAGCTTACCTGCATCCTGCTGACTTGCATCCAGCTTACCTGCATCCTGCTGACCTGCATCCAGCTTACCTGCATCCAGCTTACCTGCATCCTGCTGACCTGCATCCAGCTTACCTGCAGCCTGCTGACCTGCATCCAGCTCACCTGCACCCTGCTGACCTGCATCCAGCTTACCTGCATCCTGCTGACCTGCATCCAGCTTACCTGCAGCCTGCTGACTTGTATCCAGCTTACCTGCACCCGGCACTCCAGCCAGTTCCAGTGTCTCCCAGTGAACATCATCTCCAGTTCCAGAGAATCCACCAGGCACTCATACCCCGCTGTACTCCTACGGTCACTGTCCTCAACTCCAGTGATCTGGGAACCAGGGCTGTGCGAGAGGTCTCCCTCTGCACGTCAGGCTCACATACGAGGTACGTGTCAATATCAAACAGCCATGCCTGAGCCTGCAAAAGGGACCTCTGCTACTGATGAAATCTGCCAATTACTCTCCGTCCTCACTCAAGAGGTGAAATCCCTTCAGGACAGCTATGAACACCTGGTGAGACAAGTCCAGTCCCTGACGAGTATTACAAACCTTTCTTCCAGTGGGTTGTCATCAGAGGCTTCCCCCGCACTCCCTGTAATGATGTTATCTCCAGAACCCAGGGTCCCAATTCCGGAGAAGTTTTCTGGGGATCGAAGCAAGTTTCGGACTTTCCGTAATGCATGTGAGCTGTACTTTTCCTTACTACCCTTAACCTTTTCGTGGGAAAACACCAAGGTGGGGTTTGTTGTCTCACTTCTGCTGGGAGAACCACAAGCCTGGGCTCATCACCTGCTGGAAGAACACCATGTTTCTCTGGACTCTTTGTCATCCTTCTTCGACGCAATGTCACTCTTATATGATGACCCCCAACGAACTTCCACTGCCGAAGCTGCTCTTAGCACGCTCCAGCAGGGCCGCAGAGTGGTCAAAGATTATATAACGGACTTTAGACGCTGGAGCGCGGATACCCAGTGGAACCATGCAGCTTTACGGCACCTGTTTCGCCTAGGCTTGTCAGAAGGACTAAAGGATGAACTGGCTCGGGTCAGTGTACCAAATTCCTTGGAATCCCTGATGACCCTAACTATTCAGATAGACAGTCGTCTTCGGGAATGCAGGATGGAGAGGGTGACCCAGCAGACTCAACCAACTTGGATGTTACCCCAAGTGCCTACGACCTCTCGTCCTGTTCCCCTTAGACCGGTCCCAGTTAATCCTGCACCAACCAAACTAATATCGGACTTTCATAAATCTGGGCAGGTCGGACTAATGAGACCCGCATTGTCTGCCGAGGAACGTCTACGTTGGCAACAGCTCAACCTGTGTTTGTACTGCGGGGGACCGGGCCATTATGTACATTCGTGTCCTACCAAGTACCGTAGATCTTCATCCATCCCACCACACAGTCACCCAGCTCTCTCTACTCACCTGGCTATTCCCATCACCCTTCAGTTTTCTGGAAAGTCTGTGTCTGTTACTGCAATAATAGACTCTGGTGCATGCAGTTGTTTTATTGATTTGAACTTTGCCAACCAACAACGCATTCCACTCCAGCACAGAGCTCAACGACTTTCCGTTTCCTTGGCAGATGGATCCCGTATTAAATCTGGCCAGGTGACTCAAGAGACTCCCCCACTGCCTGTAATTACTGTCTCAAACCACAAGGAACTGCTTAAGTTTGATGCCATTGCTTCCCCTCTGTTCCCGATCATCTTGGGTCTACCGTGGCTTCAGGCCCACAACCCGCAAATTGACTGGGGCTCCGGAGAAATCAGGTTTCAGTCCCTCTACTGTCAAGAACATTGTCTGCCCTTACCTTCCAAGATATCTGGCCCTTTGCTGTGTCTGGAAGCTGACTCAGAATTACGCTCAGCAGTACCTGAACAGTATCACGAGTTCTTAGACGTTTTTAGTAAAGGAGGGGCAGAGACACTTCCTCCTCATTATTCCTACGATTGCCCGATTGAGTTACTGCCCGGAGCTGAAATCCCCTTTGGGCGAATTTTCCCTCTGTCTGAGCGGGAGTTGGAGGTTTTAAAGGAATATGTTGACAAAAACCTTAAGAGGGGGTTCATCCGGCCATCCACCTCTCCGGCTGGGGCAGGGATCTTTTTTGTGGAGAAGAAGGACCACTCATTGTGTCCTTGTGTGGATTACCGGGAGCTGAACAAGGTCACGGTCAAGAACCGGTATCCCTTACCCCTGGTACCTGAGCTTTTTCAAAGATTAAGAACTACTGTTGTGTTCACCAAACTGGATCTTTGTGGGGCCTATAATTTGGTTTGCATTCGTGCAGGGGACGAGTGGAAAACGGCCTTCCATACCAGGTTTGGCCATTACGAATATCTGGTGATGCCCTTCGGCCTGTGTAATGCCCCTGCTACCTTCCAGCACCTGATAAATGATATCTTCAGAGACTATCTGGACATTTTCGTCATAGCCTACTTAGACGATATCCTGATCTTTTCCTCATCCTTGGATCAGCACCGGAAACACGTCAAGATGGTACTCTGCCGACTCCGTCAGCATGGCTTATACGCCAAACCAGAAAAATGCAAATTCGAGCGGCAGAGTATCCAATTTCTGGGCCTGGTAATTTCCACAGAAAGGTTCAAGATGGACCCACAAAAGGTCACAGCTGTTCTGGACTGGCCTGCACCCTCAGATAAAAAGGGGGTGCAACATTTTGTTGGCTTCGCCAATTTTTACAGAAGGTTCATCAAAGGATTTTCTGCAATTATCTCTCCGATCACCCAGCTAACAAGACAAAACGTCCGATTCCAGTGGAATCCCCAGGCTCAAGCTGCCTTTTCTACCCTAAAGGGACTCTTTACCTCTGTCCCCATCTTGAGCCATCCGGATCCCTCTCTTCCTTACCTACTCGAGGTTGATGCCTCAAAAACAGCTGTGGGGGCAGTTATTTCTCAGCGCCAAGGACTCAAGGATCTCATGCACCCCATAGCTTTCTTCTCTCGGAAGCTTTCGCCTGCAGAGAAGAATTACGATGTGGGGGACCGTGAACTTTTGGCCATTAAAGCTGCACTCGAAGAATGGCGATACCTGCTAGAGGGAGCAGCACATCCCATACTTATCTACACGGATCATAAAAATCTAGAATATTTACGAACTGCCAAACATTTGAAGCCGCGTCAGGCAAGATGGGCGTTATTCTTTTCCACATTTTCATTTCACATCACCTACCGGCCAGGATCAAAGAACATCAAGCATGACGCTCTCTCTCGGATGTACGATGACCCCAAGGAAACTTCAGTTCCGGACACCATCTTATTTGAGGGTAGCTTTCTGTTTTTCCAGACAGACCTGATGTCTGGTCTAAAACAAGCCTCAGAGGGCGTGTCCGGTCCTCCAGGATCAATCTTGATACCCAGGGATGGGGTTCTTTGTAAGGACAGCAAAATTTTTGTGCCAGAAAGTTGCCGGACAGAAGTGCTGAGCCTGTGTCACGACCACCCACTGGCCGGACATTTTGGGGTTCACAAGACTCGTGAACTAATCCAGCGCATGTTTTGGTGGCCGAAGCTTGAGGAAGATTGCAAGGACTATGTTAAGTCATGTGTCATCTGTACCCAAAGCAAGTCTGCCAGGACCAAGTCCTGGGGCCTCCTCAGACCACTACCAATTCCTGACAGACCCTGGAGCATGATTGCCATGGACTTTGTAGTGGAATTACCCCCTTCTGAAGGACATACAGCTATCTTTGTAGTGGTTGACCGTCTGTCTAAGATGGCCCACTTCATACCCCTAAAGGGTACGCTGTCTGCTTTGGAAACTGCCCGGGTGTTCATCAGGGAGATCGTTAGACTGCACGGGGTACCAACCAACATTGTATCTGACAGGGGGGTCCAGTTCACCTCCCGCTTCTGGAGATCACTATGCCAAATTCTGAAAATTGAACTTTCCATGTCATTTGCTTTCCACCCTCAGACTAACGGACAAACTGAAAGGACGAACCAAACCCTGGAACAGTACATTCGTTGCTTTACCTCATTTGTCCAAGATGATTGGGTAGCACTTTTGCCTCTAGCGGAATTTGCTTTCAACAATGCCAGCCATTCAGCCACAGGTCAGTCACCGTTCTTTGCGAACTATGGGTTCCATCCTGTCTTCCTGCCTAACATTATTCCGGAATCTCCTGTTCCAGCAGTACAAAGCACTGTCGAGTTCCTGGGTCGCAACAACAAGTTGTTGCAAGAAGCTATGGCCAAGGCGCAGGCAACCAACAAGAGGCTTTATGACAGGAAGAGAAGAGGTGAATTACGTCTCCAACCAAGTGATCAGGTGTGGTTATCTACCACCAACCGCAAGATGGCTTGCCCTTCAAAGAAGCTGGCACCCAGATTCATTGGCCCTTTCCCAGTTAAAAGGAAATTGAATGAGGTCTCCTATGAACTTACCCTGCCTGAGTCGCTCAAAGTGCACCCAGTGTTTCACGTGTCTCTGCTTAAACCCACAGTACCCGACCCTTTCCCAGACAGAGGATCGGGGCCACCTGGACCCGTTATTATTAATAAGGACGGGGAGTATGAGGTGGAGGCTGTCGTAGACTGCAGGAGGAGAGGTAACCAACTTCAATTTTTAATCAAATGGAAGGGTTATGGACCAGAGGAGAACTCATGGGAACCTAAGCAAAATGTGCATGCTCAAGAACTGATCCAGGCCTTCTTCCGCAGACATCCTCAGAAAAGAGCTCTTTTGGGCACCCGGAGGTTGCCCTTAAGGGGGGGGCAATGTCATGGACATACTACTTCCAGACCTGCAACAGGGCTCAGGCGCATCCCCACCAACAGGTTCCCAGTAACGAACAGGCGTGCGCCAATGCGCATTTGCCGATCGCGGAGATCGCACGCAGAGTGACGCGGCTTTGGCGCCCAGTGGCCTTTAAGAGGGGCTTCCACAATTCAGCTCTTGCTGTTTGATCTGCAGCTTCACCTGTGACCTGTTCCTGTAATCAGCATCCGATCACCTGACCTGGCTCTCTGACCACGCTGCTGTCTCCTATCCTGAACCTCGGCTTTCTCTGACTCTGATTCTGTTTACCTGCCTGCCTGATCTCCTGTTACCAGAAACCAGCCTGAACTTGACTATTCCTTGCCTGCCGATTCTGTTGAACAGATCCACTGTGTATGACCCGGCTTGTCTGACATTGCTTCTGCCTGCTGTGTGCACCCTGCTGACCTGCATCCAGCTTACCTGCATCCTGTTGACCTGCATCCAGCTTACCTGCACCCTGCTGACCTGCATCCAGCTTACCTGTATCCTGCTGACCTGCATCCAGCTTACCTGCATCCTGCTGACCTGCATCCAGCTTACCTGCATCCAGCTTACCTGCATCCTGCTGACCTGCATCCAGCTTACCTGCAGCCTGCTGACCTGCATCCAGCTCACCTGCACCCTGCTGACCTGCATCCAGCTTACCTGCATCCTGCTGACCTGCATCCAGCTTACCTGCAGCCTGCTGACTTGTATCCAGCTTACCTGCACCCGGCACTCCAGCCAGTTCCAGTGTCTCCCAGTGAACATCATCTCCAGTTCCAGAGAATCCACCAGGCACTCATACCCCGCTGTGCTCCTACGGTCACTGTCCTCAACTCCAGTGATTTGGGAACCAGGGCTGTACGAGAGGTCTCCCTCTGCACGTCAGGCTCACATACGAGGTACGTGTTAGACCTAGTGTACTTATATCCACTGCTGGTCTATTTTGTCCTTTTCCCTTTTTTGCCTCTGATGGTTTTACACTGGTTCCATGTTGCTTTTCATTTAGTACCTTCATGGGACATATATTTTTCTACTGGGCCTGGACTGAAACTTAATATGGGCTGTTTTGCCAAAGCTCCTCCTCTTGCTGTTCTTCCCCTCATGCTTATTTCTTTTTCTCTTTCTTGCTTGTTTATCCCCCCTCCTCTTTCCTGATGTTTTTTCCAGGTATTTATATAATTATATAGTTATTATCTGTCAATGTTTTTTTTATTTAATCCGTTCAATTTCAGTCTATAGTTAAGAGGCAGGTGAAGTTATAAACATTAAGGAAGAGGCATCTCACCACCGCATCTCCACTCTCCTATGCAGGTTTCAATTTCCTTCTTCAGTGACCAGAGCTATATTGTTGTTAAGCTTCTGCTGGTTTCTTCTGGGGGATCCTCTCTCTCTCATCCTTCGTTCACACTGAGGGGGAGGGGGGATTCGCTGGCTCTGCACTGCCAGCTGAGTCTGCACCAAGCTGTGACTGGGGCCGGGACCCAGCACTCCCGCTGTGTCACCATCACTCTGATTAGTCCAGCCATTCGCCGTCCCAGTGGGGATTGCTCCACTCCTCCCCAAGTAGTCCTGAGATTTCCCAAGTTCCCCTGAGCACGGCCAAATATAACATAATTTCCTATCTGTTTACTAATGCTAGCAACGTAAGTATTAAAAATAATCAATGTTGATTGGGAGAGTGAAGTTCCACTTTAAGGTTTATACCTAAAACTTTGGCGCTCGATTAACATTCCCTTTGGCTTTACTATCTGTGTGTTAATCCTATACACTATAGACTAAATGAAAATGTCCTCGGCTGGAGGGACTACAAGGCTCTCAGGATGGTGGAAGCACATTTGAATGGTGGAAACTTCTAAAGGATTACTTACCTTTTTTGTTGGACTGCTGTTTACTAATCTCTTAGTACTTAGGTACTGCAACTTTTACTTTTACTGTGTATTTGGGGTTTGTACACTTACCCATTGCTAGCTGCCTTATATTATCATTCCCAGCGCTGGCCATTTCACATACGGATACAAGTATTGTTTTTTATTGTTCCTAATTAACTTCAACTGCAACTCCCACTACCTTTTCAACATCTTCTTCAAGTACAAGTATGTCCATTGAACCATACCCAATGACATCTGCTTCAACTGCAATGTTTATTGCTACCCCTATTCATATTAAAAAAAAACAAGTGTAGTAGCTTGCAACATTGTAATAGATATACATAAACTTCTATTTAAAAGATATGCTTGTTTTACACTCTTATTTGTTTTATTTTATTTTGTTCAATAAACCTACTGTATGTATAGCTCAAAGTACTGTGTTGTATTACTTTTTATTGTTTTTAGAATTAAATATGATCCCAAAAAATTTGTCAGTCTTTTAATTTTCCTCTTAGATGTTACTTCTCCCTCATCTTCCACCACCTTTTCAACATCTTCAAGTGCAAGTACCTTCACAGCTCTGCCATCTACCCAGTCTACTTCTGTCCCTGCAATGTCTACCACAGTATCCAATCTGCATTCTTCTTCTTCAGGTAAATGGATTTCAATCATCTTGATTTATTAAACAAAGCATTTGAGAGAATGAGTTTAATCGTTTGCAACAACTGCAGTGTCCACTGAAAAACCTGTTAATACTACCCCATCTGCTCCATTATCTTCAACCATGACCACAATGCCTTCATCCAACACCACCAAAATGCCACTCGCTCCATCCTCTACCCCCGATACTCCATGTTCCCATTCCTCTACAACAATAACTCAATTTTTGCCATTTTTCTTCTCTACTATCACAAATTCACCCCCTTTTATCACTACAACTATTACCTCCACAATAAGATCTACCCATTCCTCCTCAATTCCAATGATGTCTACTACAGGATCCACATTTCTCTTCCACAGGTAAATGGATTTCAAGCATTTTGATTTATCTAACAGTTCAGTGGGCAAAGCAAGTGTAGTAGTTTCCAAAATTTCAGTAGATATACAGTACATAAGCATATATTTAAAACATATGTTTACTTGTTTTACATTCTTATTTGTTTGAATTTCTTCCTAAACATACTGTATGTATAGCTCAAAGCATTGTGTTGTATTCCATGTTAATGTTTCTAATAAATATACTGTAAAACAACAAATTTGACAGTCTTTTAATTTTCCTCCTAGGTGTTACTTCTACCTCAACTCCCATCACCTTTTCAACATCTTCAAGCGCAAGTACATCCACTGCTCTGACATTTACATCCTCTACCATTACTTCCTCATCTCCTTCGATCTTTACCACCATGACCTCAACAATAACATCTACCCAGTCTACCTCTGTCCCTACAATGTCCAGCCTGGCTTTCTCTTCCACAGGTAAATGGATTTCAATTATCTTGATTTATAAAACAATGCAATTACAGTAAAAGAGAAAATGTAATAGTTTGCAACATTTTGAAAGATTCACATAAATTACCTTGAAACAGGGACTTTGGAGGACAGGTTTGCCATTATGAAATAAAAGGAAACCAAGTTTCTGCTACGCCCAGGTGTGAACAGGGCCTATAATAAAATAGAAGCATGGTCACTAAGACTGGACTTTCCTAAGACACAGAAATGCTGTACATGGATCAGTTATCATAAGGAGGTTAATGTCCTATGTGGCTGAACCTTTAACTAGCAAATTAATCAGGCAAGTCTCTAGCCCAGCGCCCTCTCCCAGGCAGTGGATATTGCACATGTTGGTTATCTCTACTGACTTAGTACAGGATCAGGGTAGAAGATTGGTTATTGGTAAATAGCCTGTTGTTACACCCAATAAGTGAACATAACCAGTACTTGGATGAATCATTCCCATTCACAACCTGATTGGTATTCTGCTCATCCATCTCTTGATCCACCTGAAAGTCCCAGTATTCCTATACCCTGCACACATCCTCCATCCAGCACTGTGACTTGGAACTGCTAACTTCAACTGCAATTCCAACTATCTTTTCAACATCTTCTTTAAGTATAAGTACTTTCATTGAACCATACCCAATGACCTCTGCTTCAACTGCAATGTTCACTGCTACCCCTATTAATACTAAAAAACAAGTGTAGTAGTTTACAACATTTTACTAGATATACATAAACATTTATTTAAAAGATATGCTTGTTTTAAAATCGTATTTTATTATTTTTTTCACTAAACATACTATATGTATAGCATAAAGTACTGTGTTGTATTACTTTTTATTGTTTTTAATGATTATGATCCCAACAAATTTGACAGTCTTTTAATTTTCCTCTTAGATGTTACTTCTACCTCATCTCCCACCAGCTTTTCAACGTCTTCAAGAGCAAGTAAATCCACTGTTCTGCCATCTTCATTTTCTACCATCACTTCCACGTTCCTACCTCCCTTGACTACCATGACCTTGACAGTAACATCTAGCCAGTCTACTTCTGTCCCTACAATGTCTACCACAGTTTCCGGCTCCCCTTTCTCTTACACAGGTAAATCGATTTAATTTATCTTGATTTATAAAACAGTGCATTTAAGAATAACATGTTTTATAATTTGCAACATTTTGAACATTTCACATTAATTATATTATAAGACATGCTTGTTTTACTTTCTTTTTTGTTTGCTTTTTTCATTTATCCAAAACATATGTATAGCTCACAGTACTTTGGTGTATTTTAATGTTTCCTTTAGTAAATGTCAAAATTGTGTACAAATAATTACTAAGAAGTTATTTAAGAGTTATTAAGAAGATGACATTAGTAAACAGGAGTCCAGCATAAAAGGTAAGTAATCACAGTCCTTTAGAGGTTTCCACCATCCAAATGTGCTTCCACCATCCCGAAAGCCATGTTAAACTATACAGCATCCCTCTATAGATATCACAGCTTCATCCATCAGAGCAATACTGTAAAAGAAGCAGATTGCTCACTGCATGGAGCCAGAAACACCAGGAGGGGCCGGATAGAGTGTAGTATTTTATTAATTTAACTTCACAAGCAGATAAAATTCATTAAAAAAAAAACGCATCCAGATGCTTAGTATGTGTCAAAAAACAGTGCACTAACTCTAATGGACGGCAACTCTGTGATTGGAAATGGCGGCGTGAAGTCAGCTCTTAGCCCTACCCCGATGTGTTTTGTGCCGATGCACATCTTCAGAGGATGGGCTGACATCAACATTCAACACTCTTAAATAGTCTCTGAAATTAGCTTAAAACAAACACTAGAGCCAGAAAAATGATTGGGTGCCCTAAGTCTATAGTGTATAGAAGTAACATGGAGATAGTAGAGCCAAAGAAAATGCTAATCAAACACCATTTTGTTTTAGCCCTATGGGTGCGGCCATTTTTTTTTAGTTCAAATAGGTTAGCAGGACTTTTTGACTCCATCTTAAAGAAGTCTGAACAACAGAGGTCAAAAGTTTAGGTATAAAACTTAAAAGCAATGACTGGTGAATCAGAAAGGCATTTTTAATATTAGCTGAAAATGTTGGTGTATACAACATATATACATGAAGTGCAAACATCAAAAAATAAGTCCAATGTTCACATATACAAAGGGCAAATCTGTGAAAAAGAAATTCAAAAATGCATCAAATAAATTAATTTCCTGAAAAGTGTGTCCATCAAATAAATTAACTGGTGAATCCTCTATCAAGGATAATGGTGTTGCAACAAAGTGAGTGTAGCTGTGAGACAAGAAGATCCTCTGTTATGAAGATGTAAATGGGTACTCTTACCAGACAAGTTGGACTCACTTGCCCTTGGCAGTGGGTCAATCAGGCTCGTATAGGCCGAATGCCTCGGAATCTAAAGGTATGCCAACTTTGGTGTAGTAGAAACCTGGAAGATGGTTGCTCCAAACGAGGTAAGTCCACTTGTCAGCAATATGGATTGAGCCAAAGACCCAGAGCTCGGCTATTTCTTCAGGCAAGAATGTGACCACCACCCAATGGAAAGGTCCTCTGGAGACCGGTGGTAAGTGAGGGAATGAACTCAGTCAAACCGTAATGAGAAAAAAATGGGAAGGCTCCATATGGTGCAGGTCAAAAAATGAGGAGATTTATTTTTAAAAGCACAAAACATCAATGACAGATGTGTACAAAAAAATTAATTTTCTTCGATCACAAGATAAAAGGTTTAAAAAGCAATGTGGGAAGCAAGTAATGCAAGTCCGACGCATTTCGTCCCAATGGACTTCAACTGGGGCATAACCATGCTCCCCCACATTGCTAATATTTATAACAATGGAGAATATGACATTAAGGAATGTGGCTCCACCTTTAAAATTGAACCCGGAAGTAGTAACCGCCGACATGAGCCGCACCTCACTGTTAATTGAAATGAGATACAGTTCCACACACAGGGGGACGGGATACATGGTTGCGCCCGCTACTCCTGAAAACCGGAAGTGATTGAGTGATTGGCACTAAATTCACACCCAATTAAACAATTCTTGGGCTGTGCTTGTATCATGTGATACATCATAGACACCCAATTAGACTACAAAGGGGGGAGGAGCAGAAATTATCCACAATGAAATTGTTTGATCTAAGGCGTATTTTACATCCCACTGAGAGAGATTATAATTTTTTTTTCTCCAGTGCATAAAACTCATAGTAGGTTGGACTATATTTTTGTATCCCAAACTTTACTAGATGCTACTCCGACAATTAGTATTAAATCTAAAATATGGTCAGATCACTCACCTGTTTTTTGTCATCTTAATTTAGCAGAATTATGTACCAGGAATAGATTGGCAATTAAACAACAATTTATTAGCAGACCCACTGTGGGTAACTGATATTAGAAAAACAATATCACATTTTATAGAAGACCATAAACTGGATAATACTGCACCGCCAATTAAATGGGAGGCCTTGAAGTGTGTATTGAGGGGAATATTTATATCACACGGATCCAGACTGAAAAAAATCAGAACCAGAGAATACTCTGCCTTATTAAAGAAAATCTCTGATCTAGAATCAATTTATAAAAATAGTAATAGCGATAAAGTTAGAATTGAACTTTCCAACACTAGAAGTCAATTTTTGCATTTACTAGACCCGCAGTCTTTAAGAGCTCGGGATACAACACTTAGAATGTCTTATGAATATAGTAATAAGAGTGGCTCCTTTTTGGCGCACTCTCTTCACTCTAAAACTCTATCATCATCTGTTTTGAAACTATCTGCACCTGGTAAAGGATTGGTGTATACTAATGCCGCGAACACACGAGCGGACTTTACGGCAGACTTGGTCCGGCGTACTGGATTTCGTCGGAAAATTTGATCGTGTGTGGGCTCCAGCGGACTTTGTTTGCTCAAAAGTTGGACGGACTTAGATTTGAAACATGTTTTAAATCTATCCGACGGACTCTTCTTTCTAGCGGACAAACCGGTCGTCTGTGTGCTAGTCCGACAAACTCAAACTGACGCATGCTCTGAAGCAATTACAAGATGGAAGCGCTCGGTCTGTTAAAACTAGCCTTCGTATTGAAGCTAGCACATTCCTCTTCTGTGATCTTTTAATACAGCACTTTTTTTTTTCTTTATAATGCGAGAGGAATGAAGTTGTTTTGTTCTGCTTTATATTCACACAGAGTTCTCACAAACTACTTTCTTCATGATTTATCCTCATGCCATGACTAATATGATATTTTAAAAAAGCCAGATCTCCATAAATAAAGTATTACATTAGATTTTGAACTCATCTTTTTTTTAATTGATTTCAACACTTACTGTATCTATTTTACAATGTGTGCTAAATTATACAAACATTTTTTTTGTTTTATTTTATTTTTGTATTTTCAAGTTACCACAATAACCTTAATATTTTGTTTTGTTTTAATGAACCTTAATGAGGTTGGTGTTAATTAGACATAGGGGGGTTTATTTTCCAAAGGCAAATTAATTTTTCACTACAAATGCAAATTCTACTTGGAATTGCACAGAAAGAGCATTTTGAAGTGCCTTCGCTGTGGATCCGAGGGACACATGCAAGGAACCCCCCCCCCCAAAAAAAAAAAAATTTTCTTGCACATGATTGTATGATAAAATCAGCAGAGCTTCCCCTCATTTCAGCTCTTCACCTCAGATTTACAGCAACTGCACTTCCAACAAGTGCACTTGCTGTGCAATTTCTAAAGTTCACTTTTCACTAGTACTTTTCACTTGATTTTAGAAATGATTTAGCCTTTTGGCAAAAACACACATAGGGGTTGATTTACTAAAGGGAAAAAGACTGTGCACTTTGCAAAGTTTGCAGTTGCCCTCTGCAAGAGCAGTTGCTCCAGAGCTTAGTAAATGAACAGAAGCTCTGCTGACTTCCATCATCCAATCATGTGCAAGCAAAAATGCTGTTTTTTGAATTTTCCTTGCACAGGATTGGGTACTCTTTGCAAAGTCAAGCCTTAACTCATTTCCTAAGCTCTGGAGCAATTGCACTTGCAGAGGGCAACTGCCCTCTGCAAAGTGCACAGTCTATTTGTTTTTATTAAATCAACCCCATAGTCTTTTTGACCTGTACCTGCCTACTCCCAAACAAAATATGGTGTTGGAATCAAAACACGTAGTCAATAATGTAAGGTAACCCAAAAATCCATTTATTTATTTTTTTTTTTTTAATTAGGAAGGCAACACCGGAGACACTTTTAGAATCTGTGAAGCCTTTCGTCCCCCAGGACACACATCAAGTTTTAGGACAATAAAATTGATATCTTGCGACTAGGGAGCACAGGGAGCACAGTCAGACCAGACAGAAACCAGGCAATCACTTTCGACTCTTCCGTGGAGCCTTCCCTGCACGCTTCTGCAGCCTTCCCTCCACGCTTCGCTGCAGCCTTCCTCGGAGGCTGGGCCTCTGGTGGTGTACTTGGGGCATGAGGAGGAGGAGGAGGAGGAGGGGGAGGAGTGGCTTCATCGGCCAGATACGTGGTAGCAGTAAGCTCCCCTCTCAAGCCCTTCTGATAGGCCTGAAAAATCAAACCCTCACAGAGGAGGCGTTGCCTCTTTTCCAATTCCAGCAATCTGGTGGCCATATATGTCCCATACGCCTCCTCTGCATTGGGTGGTGTACTCAGGATTTGGCTTGCTTCACGTATGAGGGCTAGGGATTCCTCCTCAGTTTGGGTCATTCTCCTGGGCCTTTTGGTGAGAATGCGGAGGGGAGGCACCTGACACTCCGTGTGGCTTCTATTTGGCCCAGCCACAGCCTCCTCCTCTCTCCCACTGGGCAAGGCCTCCTCCTCTCTCCCACTGGTCAAGGCCTCCTCCTGGCTGAGGTCATCCTGTGCCCAAAAAAGGTACATAGTTGTAATTTTGTGTTACGCAATCACACACAATTTTCAGCTCATGACTTGCAAATATAATTTTCCACAAATAGTAAAGGCTATCTATTTGACACCACCATTATTTCAGGTGATCAACAATATCTGAAGTACATAGGCGTGCCCACAGGGTGTGCCAGGTGTGCCTGGGCACACCCTAATCGCCTTGTGTGGTGCATATCCCCCCTGTTTAGACCACTGATATTTCACCACCAAAAAAAAAGTTCCAAAAGAAAAATTTTTTTTCGCAAAGAAAATAAACAAAATTACACTGTCCACTGCCCTACTGACACCATCAGTACATATACACATGCATATGTATTTGAGCTTTGGGGTGTACACCATAATGCAAGAGGCTGCGCACACCTATGCAGAAGTATATTTTTGGCCACTACTGTCTAGTGATATGTCTACATATTAATATTTGTGATGAAGTCATTTTTTATTAAGCACTTCAAAATTTAACACGTTAATATCATTAATAACATTTACACAATCACAAATTCAACAAAAAAGGATAACTGGCTGAAGCTGTGCGCATCCACTTCATCAGAGATGAAAAGGCCCAGTTCTTCCTGGGACTCCTCAGCTGGGGTGGAGGTGGATGGAAGGCTGGAGGGAAGAGTGGGGGGAAGGCTGGAGGGAAGGGTGGGGGGAAGGGTCGAAAGTGATTGCCTGGCTTCTGTCTGGTCATCCAGGAATCGCATTTTGTGGTAGTATCACAACTTGGGTACATAAACTTGGTCGGCTGCTGCACCGGATCTGAGCGACTCTGGATTTTATTGTGTTTCCGCTTGTACATGATTCGCAAGATACCAATTTTCTTGTCCACAAACTTGAGGTCTGCCTGGGGGACTCGAGTCTTCACAAATTCTAAAAGTGTGCCCAGTGTTGCCTTCCTTACATCTCTATTGTAATATAGTGGGTGTTTGACCTCCCACAGGTTTTTCTTTTCCTGATATAAGTCAATAAATCGAGATAAAAAATCTGCCTCTTTAAAGGGATTCATTGTTGCTGAAAGACAAGACACAAGATCAAAACTGTAATGTCAGTCAGAACTCCCAGGATTATTTGGTGAAGAATCTAGGGGACACATATACACACACACACACCCATGTTTAATCCTACCTTCGTTTCTGACGCTCGCTACTTCAGCACGGACATACATAGGCCATCGTAATAGCTTTATATACACTGCGCATGTGTCATGCTCCGCCTGCGTCGCCCGCCCCTGACCTCCTTTACTACGATTTGTCCCTGCCCCTTCACTCTTCGTTGTGCAGTGGGAGTATATCGAGAAAGATGGCGGAGAGAATCAGTGGAAGTAGCGCGGAGGAAAGCCCGGAGCCACAACCATCCACATCCCGGAGGAGATATAAGGCCACCAACATGGCTTTTCAAGAGATGGTGTAGATGGTGTCCATATTGAGAAGGGAGGACTACGATGGGAAAAAAGGACCGTACACACGACCGAATATGCGTAAGGACAAAATAATGTCCTCAGTTGTCACCGCTCTAGAAGCTAAATTTGGCACAAAACGGTCTAAAGAACAATTGAGGAAGCGGTGGTCTGACATCAAAAGTCGGGAGCCAGAACAATATTTGCGAATAAAGAAGCTGCTTAAAAAAAGTAAGTACTTGTTGTGTTTTCCTATTGAGATACTTAACTTGCATGCTCATCCATATTTTTTTCGTTTGTACAGCATTGTTCGTAAAGACCGTTCTTTGTAAAAGACATATGATACAAAAGAAACTGACTTTTTTTTTCCGCCAAAAATGATGGTACAGGGTTGGACATATACATTTATGTCTTGTTAATTTTTAGTATTCAAATAATTTGTGGATGTGGTGTAGATGTGTTGTAAAATATAATGCTTCTTCAAAAATGATTCAGTGTAATGTAAGGACAGGACACAGCAGCTGGTTCCACATCTGGACTCACGAGCACTAGTGTACTATGTGACCATAAAGAAATTTTAGAGGGGTAATACACATAGGAGATCATTGAGGTATCTGCATCTGGGAAACTTGCATGAAAATGTGTATTTTTTAGAATTGTTGTTCAGAGGGAATGTTCATCCTGTCTTCTAATTTTTGGAGGACAAAAAAAGGCAATTGTCCATAACTCCTAACCAACGTTTCAGATTATTTTAAAAAATCTAAAATAACACTGTGTTTTAACTATACCTTTTGTTGACTTATCATAGGGGAGAAAAGACTCAGACAACAGTCCAAGGATCCCAGGACCCCCCCAAGTCACCAGCCTGAGGCTGAAGATAGCCCCAGCCCAAGACCACACCCACCCGATGAGCTGGAGGAAGGAGAGGTGGAGGAAGTGTGCGACCTTTCGACCCCACCAAGTGAGTGACTGACACCCCAGCGTAAGGTAATGTATTTAGGCGTGCATATTTTAACCCTTGTTTTTTTAGCACATTTTAGGTGAGCTTCTGGTTGTGGAAGGCCAAGCGGCAGAGCCATTCACCACAGACAGTGCCCAAAGACTGATTGGCCAGATAATGCTGTGGAATGGCCAAATTGATAAAATGCGTGAACAAATTCAGACCATGCAACTTCGCCAGGACTCCATGCAACAGGAAATGAAGAACATGATTGATGTTTTGGGCAGAATATAATAACTTTTGGCCTAAAAACATCAATCATGTTCTTCATTTCCTTGTGAAGTTTCTTTCTTATAGAAATGTTACCAATTTTTTGCCTTCACAAAAATTTTTTAGGATGCACACGGTGTGTCATCATGTGCTATCTTCCATCATGGGATAGCAATGTACTTGTTTTGTGTTTGTAACCCCTTCATCCTCAAAGTTATTGAGTGGTGACAGGAACAAAGGGATTGCACACACAAAACATGTACAGTACATTGCTCACCCATGATGGGAGATAGCACATGTTGACTTGACCCTTTTGTAATGCTCAATTTTGAGCATATTAAAAATTTTCGATTTACAAGGGTGACATCACCAGCACCGTTCTTCAAATGTTGAACTTTGATTTTTTCAAAAGACTGTTGGGAATTTGAAGATTTTAAACAAGGTGTATTTTTGTTTTAATATGCCTTTAATAAAGTTTTCTACAAAATAATTTATTTTTGTTAAAACAAAAAAAAAAACAAAAAAAAAAAAAATTGAAAAAAAAAAAAAAAATTCTCAATTAATGCACCTTTCAATGTGCACACAGTAAAATGTTTTTACTACTACAATGTGTGTGGCTGATTATTTCTCTATGAGATGTTTAGTAAATTTGTGTATGGTTACAGTGACAAAGGGCCTTATTAACTAAAGGTAAATGCACTTGCCACTACTACAAGTGCACTAGGAGACAGACCAAACTAAATGCAAACAAGAATAAAAACAAGATATCTTTGCCAAAAATTTTTTTTTTTATTTTGTAAAATTAAAGCTCTTCTTGAATAGCAATGGCCCCCCGACCATTAAAATAATTCACATATCGCTCACGCACTTGACGCGCGGTTCGGGGGGCCAAGCCAATACGGCCAATTTCCAGGCCTGTCATTGTTGGATCTTGTACAAGTCCGGCCTCAGGCCAAATAGATATGTAGATATGTAGCAGAATGTCTACGTAAAAAGTTATGTAGTATGCAGCAAGCAAGTATGACGTGATTAATTTTATAGTCCGCCAGATTTATGGCTGAAAGGAACAAATGTAATTAAATACCCTCCTCTCAGGGGTGAGTGTTCTTTGGGGGAACGGCCTCATCAAGTGCTCACTGAGAGCAAATGCTTCATCAGCGATAAAAACTGAGGGGAGTCCATCCACATTCTGGTCATCAGGTGGCAATCCCAGGCCACCAGTCGTAAGACGCTGGCACAGCTCGGTCTGTGCAAACACTCCTCCGTCAGACATCCAGCCGTTCTTCCCCACATCCACAAACAGAAAGTCCAAATGTGCCGAGAACACCGCCATCAAAACTACACTATGGAACCCCTTATAGTTGTAGAAATAAGACCCCGAATGCGGTGGTGGTACAATGCGGACATGCTTCCCGTAAATCGCCCTGACACATTCCTGTGTACTGGAAGGAAACTGTGGAGTGAAAAAAAAAATAAAATTAATATAAGGAATTTCTAACATAACTTGGATATCAGATTACACAAAAACATTATTGAACAACAGCAGTCAAACATTATTAATATGTGTGTTTGTTATTTAAATTAGAACAAACATAAGGCCCACTTATAAGATTAATCACCCCCTCTGATGGCCCATTGATCAATTTTAATGTGGGGGGAGGGGTTCTAATTAGGTTAAGAAACACACCTGACATTTTTTAACATGTGAGGGGTGGGGGAGGGGGTCTAATTAGGGAGACAAACACACCTGACATTTTAAAACATGTGAGGGGTGGGGGAGGGGGTCTAATTAGGGAAATAAACACACCTGACATTTTAAAACATGAGAGGGGTGGGGGAGGGGGTCTAATTAGGGAGAAAAACACACCTGACATTTTTAAACATTTGAGGGGTGGTGGAGGGTCAAACAGTACAATGGAGCTGACAATATACATTGTTCAAGGGACTGTAGGCTAGAGATATAAATGGACCCAGGATTGCATGGTGGGGCGGTTATTGAATGTAAATATGCATGTAGGGCAATAAATGATTAATGTCCAAAAACAGGCATGCATGAAGATAAAGGGGACATTCACAGCATATTCAAAGCATGGTAATTAGGTATGGAGGACATTTAGACTATACATTAGCAAACATTTAATACATATCATGTAATGTTAAAGGATAAAACTTACCTTCATATAGTCCTTCTGCAGGACCTGAATGATGGCAGAACAAGTCTCTGGGATTATTATCCCCAGAGCCTGGGGGGAGATGCCTGTCGAGAACTTCAAGTCCTGAAGACTTCTCCCAGTCGCCAAGTAACGTAACGTGGCAACTAGCCTCTGCCCTGCACTGATGGCTTGCCTCATGCAGGTATCCTGCCTGCTGATATAGGGGGTCAGCATAGCCAGCAGACGTTCAAAAACGGGGTCCGTCATCCGGAGATAATTCCTGAAATCCTCAGGATTATTCTCACGGAGCTCACGGAGCAAAGGCATATGTGAGAATTGGTCACGCTGGCGCAACCAATTCTTCATCCATGAACTCCTCCTCACCCTGTTCATGGACTGGACTCGGGTCAAAGTATTAACCCCAACACCAAGTCCCCACGCAGCACGAACTCGAGAACGAGTACATCCATGCGACATGGCTTCAAAACGGTCGGCTGGTCAAACAAACAAACTTATAACAAACGCACTGAAGAACAGCAAGGCCTATGAAGAACGACCTGAAAATCAGGAACGAGCGGACCAGAACGGCCTACAAGGCAGGTTACAAACTGACCAACACGCACTGAAAAGCAGATACAAACCTCACAAGCACAAACTGAACCACAGAAAACGATCGAAATAAGCTGAAGTGTGAAAAGCGCGAATCGTCTCTAACCAAACTACTACTAACACAAGATAAACACAAGATTAGCAGAAGGAGCCCAAAGGGTGCCGTAGTGGGGCTTGAACTTCCTTTTTATAGTCCCGTCATACGTGCTGTACATCACTGCGTTCCAAACCAGCGGACTTTTGCAGTGATCGTGTGTGTCCAAGTCCGTCCCTTTTTAAGTCCGCTGAGCAAAGTCTGCCGTAAAGTCCGATCGTGTGTACGCGGCATAACTCAGCTATTGTAGAGCCTTTCCGCAATTATTATTCTCCACTATACAACATCTCACAAACCAATTCTAAAACTGACCACTCTTTCATAGAGATGGAAAAAAAAAATATTTCATACATTGAACAAACAGCTTTTCCTAGTCTTGATTTGGTTGCTAGCTCTTCTTTAGATCCCTTTACCCCAGAGGAACTGCTAAATGTTATTAAGACTACTAAGATTGGTAAAGCACCAGGGCCAGACAGATTTTCTAGTCGGTTTTACAAAACTTTTGCGGTAGATCTATCTTCAATTCTTTTGTACTCATTTAATTCAATCTTAAACTCTCAGACTTTCCCGTCGGAAGCACTGAAGGCTTACATTTCTGTTATTTGGAAATGGTAAAGATGAAACAAATCCAAATGGCTATCGTCCTATCTCACTGCTGAATCAAGATATAAAGTTTTATGCTAAACTTATTGCTAATAGGCTCCAACCTTTGTTGCCTCAAATGATTCATGCAGACCAAACTGGCTTTGTGAAGGCTAGAGAGACTCAAGACAACACTAGCAAGACTCTTTCACTGATTTCCTTGGCGCAGAAATGACAAATTCCGGTGTGCTTGCTATCAATAGATGCCGAAAAGGCTTTTGATCGACTAAATTGGAGATTTCTGTTTCATTCACTTCGCCAGATTGGTCTGGGGGATAACTTGATAAATAAAATTATGGCGCTATATACAAATTCTTCTGCGCAAGTTCGAACAAATTGTATTTTTTCTAATACATTTGAAATCTAATAACGGTACCCATCAGGGGTGCCCTTTATCTCCCTTACTTTACGTGATTACAATAGAACATCTAGCAATAGCTATACGTAAAAATCTCTCTATACACGGCATAACTATCAAAGAAACAGATTATAAAACCTCACTTTATGCAGATGATTTTCTACTTTATATAACATCACCCAAGATTAGCATTCCCTCTGTTTTAAAAGAAATCAATCTATTTGGATATTTAAGTAATTTTAAGGTAAATCTAACCAAATCTGATTTATTGAATATTTCACTACCTAGAGATGAGGTATCTTCACTGGCAGTGTTATTCCCTTTTCATTTGCAAGAAGTAGCAGTGGAATATCTAGGAGTTAAGATCCCAACAGATCTTACTCTGGTTTATGATTTAAACTTTCTTCCACTTCTACTTTGAACACAAGCTGAACTGCTATCGTGGACGAAGCTTTCCTTATCATGGTGTGGCCGCATTAACTCCATTAAGATGGATATTCTTCCAAAGTATTTTTACCTATTCCAAACCTTACCTATTAAACTACCTAAAACATTTTTTAAAAAATTGAATAAACTATTATCGCAATTTATCTGGAAAAACATTAAACCTCAAATTAACTGGAAGACACTCTGTCAATCCAAAGACCACGGAGGAGTAGGCTTGCCAGATTTTGAGTGCTATTATAAAGCAGTGATATTTTCTCGTGTTCTAGGCAGGTTTCATCATCCCGATGATGAACAATGGGTCCAATTAGAAATAGGTTCTTCTCCACTGAATCCTAAGGCTGCTCTATGGCTTAGTTTCAAGGTTATAGGATTACGTTCTTCTTGGCCTTTGCTCACCTATACAGTTTTGGAGTGTTGGCATCACTATTTAAAACTATTTCCCTAGTCTTCTATTCCAGCTCCACCTACTACTTTAATAGATAATCCTTCTCTCCCTATTGGTATTCATTCAAATGCTATCCTAAGCTGGGACAAATCTTATTGGCCCCAGATTAGACATACGATTTTGGAAGGTACCAGTTGCTGTTCCTTGTAGGTCAGTGATATCTTCAAGGACACAGCGGATTAGAAGATTATCGCTGTGGGCCCTATTCTCTGCAATCACCAATTTATCCCTCATGGCCTAAAGTTCAGCTGACAGTTTGTCCACTTCCTCCTCATGACCCTTTAACACAGTGGTAGCTAAATCCATGCATTGTTCCAACTGATTAGGGCGGTGGCCTATCTCTTTAAGACCCCTCACTAAATCAGAGGAAAGCTTGCAGGAGGCCATAGTGATCTCGTCCCGTACAATATTGCGGAATTTGGCCAGCAAGCCATCAGAGCCTGCGGGCAGGGGACTCACCAGATCTGTGGGGAATTGGTGGAGACTGTCAGCAGGTGAAGCTGGATCTGCTGCGGAGAGCTGGTTTGTGTCATCTGGCTCCGGAGGTTCAGGCGTCATCTTGCCTTTGCCCTTGCCTGAGGCTGGGGAGGCCTTATTGCGCTGCCGGTTCTTGTGCTTCTGCTTGGAGGAGCGGTACATAACTGATGGCAGACTGGGTCGTTCCGAAGCCGCGGAAGGTAGATGAGGTGTCTATGTGCCATCTGTGCCTGACTAGACTTGTGTGTGTTCGTTCCGATGGCACAGAGCAAGGGATTTAGGTGTCCATCTTCCTCGCTCGCGCGCATGCGCCCTTGGCTTTGGGTATATTTTTATATCCTTTTCCATCTTTATAAAGTTCCATTACTTTGTTACACAGGTCTTTTGACTGTTCTTTTCTATCTCCTCATGGATGAGTGTCAGGGCTGGGCTCAGCCCTTCCTTCTCTGAGCTGGTCGCTCAGCTGTCAGCTAATTGCCAGCTCCTTTCTCTCCAGTGACTCAGCTGTTGATGATCTGCTCGTCAGTCTTGGCTACTTAAAGCCGTCCAGCTCACTTCATCTCTGCCTTCACCTTTGGTCACATCTCAGAGACTTTCTCCTGCATTCTTGTGGAAGACTTGCTCGGCTGACGTCCCTTCTGGCTCCTGATCCTGCTTGCTGTACTACTAAGTTAATCTCTGGCTCTCTGACTTTGGCATTGGCTAACTACCTAATCTGGTTACTGAACTCTGGCTATGCATTGACTACACTTACTGTTTACCTTTTTATTATTAATAAACAAGTGTGATTAACTGTACTTCTGTCTCGGGCTGATTCATGGTTTCTGACAGTAGGCGAAGGCCATGAATTCAGAAGATGCAGTCAGTCCACTTGTTGGTAATATTTTTTCCAGATTGGATGACCAGGATCACCGCATGGATCAGTTTGCCTTGGCATTAAAAACGCTCCTGAGTTGGCTCACCGGGAATCTTCCACTATGGCTGCTCCAGTACAACCTGTGCTGCAGGCTGTCCCTGCTGCTGCTCCAGTCTCTGTGCAGGCACCCACCTCGAGTGTTACCTTTATAAGAGGCTGTCTGGTTCCGCTCCGCTTCCCCAGCGATTTGGGGGCGACTCAGTTCAATGCAGAGGGTTTCTCAACCAGGTTGAGATATACTTTGAGATGCTGCCCCAGGCGTTTCCCATGGACAGAAGCAAAGTAGGTTTTGTGATATCTTTGCTTTCTGAGAGAGCCTTGGCCTGGGCAAACCCTCTATGGGAGACGCAAAAATCCGTGGTCCTGAGTTACCCAGAATTTGTGGCTTCCTTCAAAAGGGTATTTGACGTTCCTGCACGCTCTGCTTCTGCTGGCAAGAGCCTCATGTCCATCAGAGTACGAGAACTGTTGCCGATTATGCCATTGAATTCCATACTCTCTGGCAGCAGAGGTTGCTTGGAACAATGAGGCCCTCATGGCTGCCTTCCCTCATGGTCTCTCGGATAACATCAAGGATGAGATAGCAGCCCGAGATATACCCACTGAGCTGGAGAGGTTGATCACATTTGCCATCCTCATTGACTCCAGACTCTCTTTTAAGGAGGGCTGGCGCAAGCCTCCTGTACATTTGTGTCCGAGCTTTGCAGTCCCACCCTTGCCTCCCTCACCTCCCATGCCTCCTGGTACCGAGTTGGTCTGTGAAGAGGAACCCATGCACTTGGGCTTCATGCGCCTCTCTGCAGATGAGAGAGCCCTTAGGAGGAGGGAGAGATTGTGCCTTTATTGTGGCCAGGCTGGTCACTTTTTGAAGTCTTGTCCTACCCGTCCAGGGAACGCTCGAACCTTGAGGTCCTGTCACGGACAGACCTTAGGTGGCGTTGTTTCGTCTCCAGTTTCCCAGAAAGATAAGCCCCTGTTTTCAGTTACCCTGTCTTGGGCTGAGTCATCCGTTGAGATACAGGCGCTAATCGACTCTTGGGCTGCAGGCCTGTTCATTGATGCTCCCTTTGTATCAAAGCACTCGATTCCGCTGCAGCTGCGTGACACTCCACTCGCCATTGAGGCTCTTGACGGGAGACCTCTACAGCCTGCCCATGTGACTCATGAGACTGTTCCATTGTCCATGGCCGTAGGGGCCCTTCACCATGAGATAATCCAATTCCAAGTTATTTCCTCACCTAAGTTTCCACTGGTTATTGGTTATCTTTGGTTACAAAGGCACAACCCTTCTTTTGATTGGCTCCATGCTGAGGTTCTGTCCTGGTCGCCACAGTGCAGTGAGAGATGCTTCCAGAAGGTAGCCAAGGTCCTGTGCACCTCTTCACTCTCCTCCCTGCCGGAGGAGTACCGCAATTTTAGCAATGTCTTTGACAAAGGTCAAGCCGGTACTTTGCCTCCACACTGGTCGTATGATTGCGCAATTGACCTTCAACCTGGTGCCATACCCCCTCGTGGCCGGCTTTACCCTATGTGGGTCTTGGAGGATAGGGTCATGGAGGAGTATGTTGCAGACGCACTTTCTCGAGGTTTCTTCCACAAATCCTCGTCTCCTGCTGGTGCTGGTTTCTTTTTTGTGAAGAAGAAGAGTGGTGAGCTGAGACCTTGTATCGATTATAGGGGTATCGATTATAGGCAATTGACCTTCAACCTGGTGCCATACCCCCTCGTGGCCGGCTTTACCCTATGTGGGTCTTGGAGGATAGGGTCATGGAGGAGTATGTTGCAGACGCACTTTCTCGAGGTTTCTTCCGCAAATCCTCGTCTCCTGCTGGTGCTGGTTTCTTTTTTGTGAAGAAGAAGAGTGGTGAGCTGAGACCTTGTATCGATTATAGGGGTCTCAATCGTTTCACGATTAAGAATGCCTATCCCATTCCGTTGATTATGAAGTCATTTGACCGCCTCAAGGGAGCAACGTTTTCACAAAGCTTGATTTGAGAGGGACATACAATCTCTCGTCAGGATTAAGGAGGGCGACGAGTGGAAAACTGCGTTTAATACCAGTTCAGGTCATGAGTGTCTCGTAATGCCTTTTGGCCTTTGTAATGCTCTGGCAGTTTTCCAGAAGTTCACGATGTCTTCCGAGATTTGTTGCAGTTATGTGTGGTGGTTTATCTCGACATTATCCTCATATTTTCCAAGTCCCTGGAGAGCCACCACACAGATGTCTGTCGTGTGCTTCAGAGACTAAGAGAGAACAATCTCTATTGTAAATTGGAAAAGTATGAATTCCATTGTGACCAGGTTAAATTCCTGGGCTATGTCATTTCCACTGCTGGTTTTTCCATGGACCCAGAGAAAGTTTCAGCGGTCCTACAGTGGCCTCGACCCATGGGTTTACGTCCTCTGCAGCGTTTTCTTGGCTTTGCCAACTATTATCGAGAGTTTATTCGTAACTACTCGTCTCTGGTCAAGCCCCTGACTGATATGACCAGGAAAGATGGCAACCCACAGAGTTGGTCTCCAGAGTCCATTAAGGCCTTTGAGAATCTCAAGGCTGCCTTTGTTTCTGCTACTGTGTTGGCACACCCTGATCCTATGTTGCCTTTTATTCTAGAAATTGATGCTTCTGAGACTGGAGTTGGCGCCCTTCTGTCTCAATGTCCTAACTCTGAGTGCGCTATGCATCCATGTGGCTACTTTTCCAAGAAATTGTCACTGGCAGAGTGCAATTACGAGATTGGTGACAGAGAGCTGTTGGCGATCATTTTAGCCCTGAAAGAATGGAGACATCTCCTTGAAGGTACCACTGTGCCGGTTCTCATTCTTACTGACCATAAGAATCTCACATTCTTGTCTTAGGCTAAGCGCCTCTCTCCCAGAAAGGCGTGATGGGCTCTTTTCTTGTCAAGTTTTAATTACATTGTCTCATTCTTACCTGGTACTAAGAATGCAAGGGCTGACGCCTTGTCACGACAATTTTCCTCCACTTCCAAGATGGAGTCCGTTCCGGTTCCTGAGATTCCTCCTGATCGTATTCTGGCTACGGTTCGCACCAGTCTTACTTCTACTTTGGGTGAAAAAATTCTTGCTGTTCAGGTCGATGCTCCTCCTGAGAAACCTTGTGACTGCTGCTTTTTTCCCAAGAGTCTCTGTACTGCTGTGCTCCAGACTTACCATTCTCCCAAGGCAGCTGGCCACCCTGGGAAAAATCAACTCTTTTGGGCCATTTCCCATCAATTCTGGTGGCCTAGTCTACGTGCTGATGTAACCACCTTCGTAGCTGCCTGTTCCGTGTGTGCTCAGAGTAAGACTCCACGACACCTTCCAGTGGGCCTCCTACAACCCATACCCAATGGAGAGAGGCCCTGGACCCACCTGTCTTTGGATTTCATTGTGGAGTTACCCAACTCCCAGGGCAACACAGTTATCCTTATGGTGGTTGACCGGTTCTCGAAAATGTCGCATTGTATTCCACTCAAGAAGTTGCCTACTTCTAAGGAACTGGCTTCTATTTTTGGTCGAGAGATCTTCTGCTTACATGGGCCACCCAAGGTGATTGTCTCAGACAGGGGTAGTCAGTTTGTGTCCCACATCTGGCGAGCCTTTTGTGCACAGTTGGGTATTCAGCTTGCTTTCTCCTCTGCGTATCACCCGCAGTCTAATGGGGCCGCAGAACGAGCCAATCAGTCCTTGGAGCAATTCCTACGTTGCTATATTTCTGACCACCATAACAACTGGTCAGACCTGTTACCATGGGAGGAGTTTACTCACAATAGTGCCTTGAATTTAGTTTCCCGCTTGTCCCTGTTTATGGCGAACTATGGTTTTCAACCTTCCGTGTTGCCTGCCTCGTTTGTTCCGCAGAGTATTCCTGTATTGGAGGAGCATCTTCGTAGCCTTCATCTCGCAACCTCCGACTTCGTGTTCCTTCTTTGAAGTTTGCACCTCGGTTTATTGGGCCTTTCCATATCCTTCGCAGGATTAATCCAGTGGCTTACGCATTGGACCTTCCTCCTAGTATGCGCATCTCTAATGTGTTTCATGTCTCCTTATTGAAACCTTTGGTATGCAACCACTTTACCACCTCGGTGCCACGTCCTCACCCTATACAGGTTGAGAACCATGAGGAGTATGAAGTACAATCCATTGTTGACTCCCGTAGGTTCAGTGGGCGCATACAGTACCTGGTGCATTGGAAGGGGTACGGTCCAGAGGAACGCTCTTGGGTCTCATCCTCGGATGTACATGCCCCTGTCCTCCTTCGTGATTCCCATAGATGTTTTCCCCTCAAGCCCGGTGGTCCTCTGAGGGGTAGGGGTCGTTGAGGAGGGGGTACTGTCAGGGCTGGGCTCAGCCCTTCCTTCTCTGAGCTGGCTGCTCAGCTGTCGGCTAATTGCCAGCTCCTTTCTCGCCACAGTGACTCAGCTGTTGATGATCTGCTTGTCAGTCCTGGCTACTTAAAGCCGTCCAGCTCACTTCATCTCTGCCTTCACCTTTGGTCATATCTCTCCTGCATTCTCCTTCTTTCTCCTGCATTCCTGTTGAAGACTTGCTCAGCTGACGTTCCTTCTGGCTCCTGATCCTGATTGCTGTACTACTACGTTGATCTCTGGCTCTCTGACATTGACATTGGCTGACTACCCGATCTGGTTACTGAACACTGGCTATGTATTGACTACGCTTACTGTTTACCTTTTATTATTATTAAACAAGTGTGATTAACTGTACTTCTGTCTCGGTCTGATTTATGGTTTCTGACACTCAGCGTCTAGCCTGCTTAGTGCATCCAAGTGAGAGCTAACAAACTTATTACTATTTATACACAGACACTAACTGTGATTTAGAAAGCCACAAATGTGAGAAATTAATCTTTACTTGACATTTTAACCTGTGTGTGCCACCTTCTGTGTCTGTACCAAGGCCAAACATTCTAGGGTATGTAAACTTTTGATCAGGGACACTTGTGTGATTTCTGTTGTCATTATGATTTTAAAAGGAGCCAAAAAACTATGTGATAATAAATGGCGTCATGTGATCACTATCCTTGAATAATACAGTTTTTTTGGCATGATTAGTCATATTTTCAATATAAATGCCAACATTTCACAATTTTTGCCAGGCTATGCAAACTTTTGAGCACAACTGTATATACCTTTAGGAAAGGTTCACGTAACCACAACCTATCAGCTCATTTTAGGTGGTACCACAATAGAAATTCCTCAGGATAGAGTTTTATGACTAAAGAAATACTCAAACCCCATTGGAGGGCATGTAATAGAACCCGCAAGATTTTGAAGATGGAGATTCCCTGAATCGACATCATGAATACGTTGGTCCCTTCTGGATTGGGTGTGGATCTGGATATCAATTGTTTTATTGACAATAGTTAATCTTATCTGTTTACACACCCTCTTAAATTTAGACTGCTTTTTATAAAGTATAAATTTGAAGTTTATTTAATTTTTAATTTTATAGTTGATGATATTGCTATGCCCTGTGAGCCTCATGTTAAAAATAGTGGGTAATTACTAAAGTGCCCCTAGATGTTGTTGTTTATTAGTACAGAGGACTTGTAATAATATATTTTAATAAACTTTTATTTGCAATTTATGGTTTTCCCATTTATTAGTGGAAGGCCTTTAGGTTATATTATTTAATTATGATTCTGTTATTGTTTGAAGTTTCACAGCACTCTACTTAATAGTCTTCTTTAGCATTGTATACGAAACTGCTGTTTAACATAAGGTATTTTTTCATAAGTTGCATTTTTCCATGCCCAGCCTTCTAATGTATTATTATAGTGTGAATCAGTTCTTAAAGAGGGAGTCCACCTGAAAAAAAATTATTAAAAGCCAGCAGCTACAATTACCGCAGCTGCTGACTTTTAATAAACGGACACTTACCTGTCCAGGACTCCAGCAATAGCTCGGCTCTCAGCTGCTGCTGCCAGCATTCTCGGTGAGGGAATAAGGAAGTGAAGTGTTGCGGCTTCACTTCCTGGTTCCCTACTACGCATGCGCGAGTCACGCTGCGCGTCCTAAGTGGTCCCTGCTATCTCCTGGGACCTGTGTGTTTCCCAGGAGACAGCGGGGGGGGGGGTGCGGGAGGGGGCGTGACTCCCGCGGGAGTCTATTCCCGGAAGTGGGTGCAGATACCTGTCTAATACAGGTATCTGCACCCCCCTCACCCCTGAAGGGTGCCAATTGTGGCACCAGAAGGGGGGAGGAATCAGATGAGCGGAAGTTCCACTTTTGGGTGGAACTCCGCTTTAATATTAAAAATGCCTTTCCGATTCACCAGCAATTGCTTTTAAGGTTTATGAAAGAAATAAACCAAGCGCCAACAGATGTAATAAACAATAACGTAATAGGCACAATACCACACCAGCTGCAGCAAAAAATTGTCAAAGGCAATAGGAAATGTATAAAACAGTCCACAGCGCTAAGTTTGGTACAGGTTATATACACAAAATATGGAACAGTCCCAGTATATAGTGATAATAAACTTACCCCTTAGAATTGACCAACTATCGCTAGTATGGTCTTTTGCGCATGTGGGGATATCTCTGTAAAGATCCGTTTCTGGCGTCTCATGCAGTGAAGTGACTCATACAGCTAAATAAACCAAAGAAATCCTCATTGCGCAAAATATCTTTCCAAAAATGTATTAAAAACAGTTAAAAAATAAAGATAACACTCGACATACTTCCACCCGAATGAATACAGGGAATCAAGCAGCATCACGACTAACGGTAAACACCACCATTGTGGGCCAATCTTCCCCCCAAAAAATCACCTGTTACATACGCCGGGTGCCAGGATGTTCAGGCACCCCAACATGTGAATGTTATATTTATTTTTTAACTGTTTTTCATAAATTGTTGGAACAATATTTTGTGCAATGAGGATTTCTTTGGTTTATTTATCTGTATGAGGCACTGCACTGCATGAGACGCCGGCAACAGATGTCCACAGAGGTATCCCCACATGGGCAAACGACCATACTAGGGATAGTTGGTAAATTCTAAGGGGGGAGTTTACATCTATGTGGGGCACCCAAGTCTGAGCACATTGGAGAACGGATATATCAACTTTGAGGACGAGTACTTTATTATCACTATATACTGGGACTGTTCCATATTTTGTGTATATAACCTGTACCAAACCTAGCGCGGTGGACTGTTTTATACACTATAAGAAACAGAGTGATTTCACGCAAAACAATACATCAATAATGATTACTAATGGTACGAAAAAATATAAAATATAAAATAGCCTTGTGGAAAAAATATATAGGAGTAAAACTCTTAAATACTAGATAGCCAGATAGGAGGCTCAAAACAATGTGGACATGTGAAAATTAAACTGATTAGTGCCAAAAAATATATAATGTGGGTGGTCAAAAATGGTGAGAACCACAAGAATATGGTAAAAATCCCAATAAGAAGAGTCAATCAGTAAATGAGTCCAAAAAACATTTGAGTGTAAACGTTGAGCATATGTGTTGATAAATCTTCTCCATACATGTGGTAGGTAACAGTAGATGATACAGGAATGTGCTCACAGAGCCCTTACCTCAACAGGCATAAGTAAAAGCCTTAATAATCGAGATGGTGAACAGCAGTGAAGACCAATGGATATCTCCGGCTGAGGTAAATGGATAGTAGAGCTGGGTCAAGCTCGCCTCAACAGGCATAAGTAAAAGCCTTAATAATCGAGATGGTGGACAGCAGTGAAGACCAATGGATATCTCTAGCCGAGGTAAATGGATAGTAGAGCTGGGTCAGGCTCGCCTCCAGGTCCGGATGGTATATGGAATGAAAAGAGGAAAAAAGGGGGCCTCCAATCGTGTAGTAATGGTAAAAAATCCAGTTTATTAAAAACCGCTGTACAGGACATTCAAACAGGTACAGCACAGCAGTGAATGGCGTACCGCCGTCACCTATTACGAAACTTCCAGTCTGCGACAAAAACAAATCGGGTCAAAGGTGATGTCTTCCGGTTGCGTTGGCTCACGTGTATCCTCCGCGTTACGTCACGCACCCTCATGACTTCCTTAGGGAATCTGATTGGCTAAGCAATCAGTTCATTTATAATGGTGGGAAAGGAAGTAGCATGGACGCCATTTTAATGGAGCCCGAGGATAATCTGGATATATATTACTACAGCTGTCAGTTTAAAAAGTTTAAATTAAGGCAAATTAGGTGCTTTATTAGATTAAAAATTAAAAAATGTTAAAAATAGTAGTAGTGTACATAAAAATGAATAAACTGAAAAGTAAAACAAAAACTCAAAAAACACTGATGTCTGTTCCAACAGATTGAACAAACACTCACTATGGACATCTTGTGGTGATTTAGGTAACTGCATTTCACCCTATATCCACAGTACAACAGTCACTCATGACTAATTAAAATAACTAATAAAATTATAATAAAATAAACTAAACCCATTCCATATATCGTAATAATAAACAGAGGGCCATCATAAATAGCAAGCGATCTGGAGTTAAAAATAAAAAGGAGTCTAAGGTTGAAAAAAGAAGGGGAAAGCGTACCGGAAATTACGTAAAAGGTTCACATAGACAATAACAAAATTAAAATCAATAATCACTAATAAAACAATTCAAATTGAAGTCTATATTTAACCCATTGGGTGCAAGTGTGTTCATTTTATAAATCCATTGGGATTCTCTGACTAATGCTTCTAATTTTATGATCCCCCTCCAGGATTTGTGATATGGGTATATCTATGGGTAGATAGCTGTTTCTCGCCACATCTTTGAAATATGTTTTAGTGAAAAGTTTATCATTTTCAATCTGAATTTCTAAATCAAGAAACTGTATTTGTTTTTCGTCAATCTGCCAAGTAAGAGATATATTTCTGTCGTTCTGATTTAATTTCAACAGAAATCTTTCCAGTGAATCTTTATTACCATTCCATATAATTAAAATATTGTCAATAAATCTTTTATAAAGTTGTAGTTGACAAGGTGTATTTTTGTATACTGCTCCTGCTTCCCATTGGGCCATGAACGCATTGGCCACACTTGGGGCAAATTTGGCCCCCATGGCAATCCCAGTGGTCTGTTTATAGAAATCACGGTTGTGCCAGAAATAGTTATTTTTAAGAGAAAATTCTATGCATTTAATAAGGAACTTCCTTTGTATACATGGTAAATTACTAAATTTCCTTAGAACCCGTTTTGTGGCCTCACACGCTTGGTGATGTTTAATAATTGTGTACAAGGAGGACACGTCGGCTGTTGCCAGTAGGGTTCTTCCTTCCAGGACAGTTGGCGATTCCAATAACTGTAGGACATGTTCCGTGTCCTTAAGGTATGATGTTGTGCATTGTACAGTCGGTTGAATAAATCTGTCGATGTACTGGCCTAATCTTGATGTTAATGAATTGATGCCATTGACAATGGGTCTCCCTGGTGGATTCTCTTGATTCTTATGTATTTTTGGGATGGTATAGATCACTGGAATTCTGCATGATTCTGGTACTAGGTAGCGGGCTTCTTTACTATTCAAGACTGTTTTCTCTACTCCTAGGCGAATAATTTGTTCTAATCCTTGTTTGACTTGTGTCGTGGGATTCTTTCAGAATTCTATCAGATAGACCAGTGATTCTATACAAACGTGCCACCACACTACGAGATCTAATTGTGAAAAATGTAGTGGACCCTCCCTCTAATAGTCCCTTTTCTTTCTTTAATGGAAAATTATTTTTTCCATGCAAATATTGTTTTGCATGTCAGCATTCAAAAAAATTTCAAAGGAAGAAGACCGAGTTTCTGGCAAAAGCACTGGACATACACACCCTATCAAAGATTTCACCAGCTGCCACACAGAGGGTGTTGTGTATGTCTTACAATGTTCTTGCAAACTACAATATGTAGGAAGAACGAAAAGAGCATTAAAAGTCAGAATTAAAGAGCATGTTCAAAACATTATGAAAACTTTTCCAAAACACAATGTATCGAGGCATTTCACTGCAGCTCACAGCAGTAATCCAACTGAAATGACCTTTTGGGGCATAGAGAGATATCACAAATCCTGGAGGGGGATCATAAAATTAGAAGCATTAGTCAGAAAGAATCCCAATGGATTTATAAAATGAACACACTTGCACCCAATGGGTTAAATATAGACTTCGATTTGAATTTTTTTATTAGTGATTATTGATTTTAATTTTGTTATTGACTATGTGAACCTTTTACGCAATTTCCGGCACGCTTTCCCCTTCTTTTTTCAACCTTAGACTCCTTTTTATTTTTAACTCCAGATCGCTTGCTATTTATGATGGCCCTCTGTTTATTATTATGATGTATGGAATAGGTTTAGTTTATTTTATTATAATTTTATTAGTTATTTTAATTAGTCATGAGTGACTGTTGTACTGTGGATATAGGGTGAAGTGCAGTTACCTAAATCACCACAAGATGTCCATAGTGAGTGTTTGTTCAATCTGTTGGAACAGATATCAGTGTCTTTTGAGTTTTTGTTTTATTTTTATTTTTCAATTTATTAATTTTTATGTACACTACTACTATTTTTTAACATTTTTTAATTTTTAATCTAATAAAGCACCTAATTTGCCTTAATTTAAACTTTTTAAACTGACCGCTGTAGTAATATATATCCAGATTATCCTCGGGCTCCATTAAAATGGCGTCCGTGCTACTTCCTGTCCCACCATTATAAATGAACTGATTGCTTAGCCAATCAGATTCCCTGAGGAAGTCACGAGGGTGTGTGACGTAACACGTAGGATACACGTGAGCTGACGCAACCGGAAGACATCCCCTTTGACCTGGTTGTTTTTGTCGCGGACAGGAAGTTTCGTAATAGGTGACGGCGGTACACTGTTCAGTGCTGTGCTGTACCTGTTTGAATGCCCTGTACAGCGGTTTTTAATAAACTGGATTTTTTACCATTACTACATGATTGGAGGCCCCCCTTTTTTCCTCTTTTCATTCCATATATCATCCGGACCTAGAGGCGAGCCTGACCCAGCTCTACTATCCATTTACCTTGGCCGGAGATATCCATTGGTCTTCACTGCTGTCCACCATGTCGATTATTAAGGCTTTTACTTATGTCTGTTGAGGCGAGCCTGACCCAGCTCTACTATCCATTTACCTCGGCCGGAGATATCCATTGGTCTTCACTGCTGTCCACCATCTCGATTATTAAGGCTTTTACTTATGCCTGTTGAGGTAAGGGCTCTGTGAGCACATTCCTGTATCATCTACTGTTACCTACCACATGTATGGAGAAGATTTATGAAAACATATGCTCAACGTTTACACTCAAATGTTTTTTGGACTCATTTACTGATTGACTCTTCTTATTGGGATTTTTACCATATTTTTGTGGTTCTCACCATTTTTGACCACCCACATTATATATTTTTGGCACTAATCAGTTTAATTTTCACATGTCTACATTGTTTTGAGCCTCCTATCTGGCAATCTAGTATTTAAGAGTTTTATTCCTATATATTTTTTTTCCACAAGGCTATTTTATATTTTATATTTTTTCGTACCATTAGTAATCATTATTGATGTATTGTTTTGCGCGAAATCACTCTGTTTCTTATATTTTCCATTGGTAGATTGGTGTATACCACTAGATTTTGCAGCACTACACACACTCTCACATTTTCACTTTTTTGTAGCGCAGAGGTCCCTTATTATTGTTTTCTGTTTTATACACTTTTAAGATTTATACCTAAAATTTTGACCTCTGTTGTTTAGACTTCTTTAAGATGGAGTCAGGAAGTATATGACAAGATAGTGTCTGATTAGCATTCCCTTTGGCTCTAATATCTGTGTATTAATCCTATACACTATAGACTAAGGTTAAATGGCTGTGGCCGGTGGGACTACAAGAAAATGGCACCCAATTATTCTTCTGCCTCTAGTGTTTGTTTTTTACTAATTACACAGGCTATTTAAGAGTGTTGAATGTTTATGTCGGCTCACTACTGTCCCCTGAAGATGTGCATTGGCACGAAATGCGTCGGAAAGGGCTATGAGCTGATGTCACACCGCTGTTTCCTATCACGGAGTTGCCAGCCATTGGTGTAAGTGCACTACTGTTTTTGACAAATACTGAGCTCCTGGATGCATTTTTAAAATGAATTGTATCAGCTTGTGAAGTTAATTTTAAACAATACTACACTATAGCTTGCCCCTCCTAGTGTTTCTGGCTCCATGCGGTGCGTAATCTTCTTCCTATACGGTGTTGCTGTGATTCAGACTCCCCCTAGTGGTGCAGAGTGGAAACTGTGATGAGAAGACCATAGATAGATGGATGGAGCTGTGATTTTTTATAGAGGGATGCTGTGTTGTTTAACATGAGCCGTTAGCTGCTCTGTCAGCTTCGGGAGCTGGTGAGTGTGCTTATTGTCTTCAATCACAAGTGGTAGTGATTTCTTCTCTATCTGGATGGTGGAATCACATTTGGATGGTGGAAACTTCTAAAGGACTGTGATTCCTTCCCTTTTTTGCTGGTCTGCTGTTTACTAATTTCATCTTCTTGATAACTCTTTCATAACTACTTAGTAATTATTTGTACACATAGGTACTACAATTTTGACTTTTACTGTGTTTCTGGGGTTTGTATACTTACCTATAGGGATGAGCCGAACACCCCTCGGTTTGGTTCGCACCAGAACATGCGAACAGGCAAAAAGTTCGAGTGAACATGCGAACCCAAAAGTGCTCATTTTAAAGGCTTATATGCAAGTTATTTCCATAAAAAGTGTATAGGGACCCGGGTACTGCCCTAGGGGACATGTATCAATGCAAATAAAACTACATTTTTTTCAGGAGCAGTGATTTTAATAATGCTTCAAGTGAAACAATAAAAATGAAATATTCCTTTAAATATCATGCCAGGGGGACACCTTAGTTTGCCTGTAAAGTGGCGCATCTGTGCAATGTGTAGAACAGTGCTGCAGCAAAATTACATTTCTAAAGGAAAAAAAATGAATTTAAACGTGTTTTATGGCTTTAATGTATTGCCGGCTCCCAGCAATATAGATGAAAAATCAAGGATAAAATTGCTATGGGTCCCCCCCCCCAGTCCATATATATATACAGTGGGGACGGAAAGTATTCAGACCCCCTTAAATTTTTCACTCTTTGTTACATTGCAGCCATTTGCTGAAATCATTTAAGTTCATTTTTTTTCCTCATTAATGTACAGACAGCACCCCATATTGACAGAAAAACACAGAATTGTTGATGTTTTTGCAGATTTATTAAAAAGAAAAACTGAAATATTACATGATCCTAAGTATTCAGACCCTTTGCTCAGTATTTAGTAGAAGCACCCTTTTGATCTAATACAGCCATGAGTCTTTTTGGGAAAGATGCAACAAGTTTTTCACACCTGGATTTGGGGATCATCTGACATTCCTCCTTGCAAATCCTCTCCAGTTCTCTCAGGTTGGATGGTAATCATTAGTGGACAGCCATTTTTAGGTCTCTCCAGAGATGCTCAATTGGGTTTAAGTCAGGGCTCTGGCTGGGCCATTCAAGAACAGTGATGGAGTTGTTGTGAAGCCACTCCTTCATTATTTTAGCTGTGTGCTTAGGGTCATTGTCTTGTTGGAAGGTAAACCTTCGGCCCAGTCTGAGGTCCTGAGCACTCTGGAGAAGGTTTTCATCCAGGATATCCCTGTACTTGGCCGCATTCATCTTTCCCTCGATTGCAACCAGTCGTCCTGTCCCTACAGCTGAAAAACACCCCCACAGCATGATGCTGCCACCACCATGCTTCACTGTTGGGACTGTATTGGACAGGTGATGAGCAGTGCCTGGTTTTCTCCACACATATCGCTTAGAATTAAGGCCAAAAAGTTCTATCTTGGTCTCATCAGACCAGAGAATCTTATTTCTCACCATCTTGGAGTCCTTCAGGTGTTTTTTTAGCAAACTCCATGCAGGCTTTCATGTGTCTTGCATTGAGGAGACTTTCTCCCATCTCCCGGCTGCATCTCTGGAGCTCAGCCACAGTGATCTTTGGGTTCTTCTTTACCTCTCTCACCAAGGCTCTTCTCCCCCGATAGCTCAGTTTGGCCGGACGGCCAGCTCTAGGAAGGGTTCTGGTCGTCGAAAACTTCTTCCATTTAATAATTATGGAGGTCACTGTGCTCTTAGGAACCTTAAGTGCAGCAGAATTTTTTTTGTAACCTTGGCCAGATCTGTGCCTTGCCACAATTCTGTCTCTGAGCTCTTCAGGCAGTTCCTTTGACCTCATGATTCTTATTTGCTCTGACATGCACTGTGAGCTGTAAGGTCTTATATAGACAGGTGTGTGGCTTTCCTAATCAAGTCCAATCAGTATAATCAAACACAGCTGGACTCAAATAAAGGTGTAGAACCATCTCAAGGATGATCAGAAGAAATGGACAGCACCTGAGTTAAATATATGAGTGTCACAGCAAAGGGTCTGAATACTTACGACCATATGATATTTCAGTTTTTTCTTTTTTAATAAATCTGCAAAAATGTCAATAATTCTGTGTTTTTCTGTCAATATGGGGTGCTGTGTGTATATTAATGAGGAAATAAATGAACTTAAATGATTTTAGCAAATGGCTGCAATATAACAAAGAGTGAAAAATGTAATATATATATATATATATATATATATATAGATATATATATATATATATATATATATCTATATATATATATATATATATATATATATATACAGTGCAGTCAGTGCAGAGTATATAATACAGTGCATTGAGGTGGTTAAGGGGAACCCTATGACAGAATTAAGAAAAAAAGGCATGGGGTCCCCACCAAAAGCCATACCAGGCCCTTTGGGTCTGGTATAGATTTTAAGGGAAACCACGCCAAAATAAAAAAAAAACACTATGGGGTCCCCCCAAAATCCATACCAGGCCCTTTAGGTCTGGCATGGATTTTAAGGGGAACTCCATGCCAAAATGGAGGCACTCTGCCTTTGGCCAATCATGGCTCTTCCAGCAGATTGCACTATGATTGGCCAAAGCATGCAGGTCAGGTGTTAGGCATGCAGGTCAGGGGTCAGGTGATCTCACAGTGCATTATGGGGTGATCTGCAGAGCTCACATTTGCCGCAACCATCCCATATGTTCGGTTCGTTTACGGATAAATAAACACCTGATGTTTGAGTCAAACTTACGTTCCATTCGAACATCAGGACCATCCCTACTTACCTATTGCTAGTTGCCATATATTATCATTCCTAGTGCTGACCATTTCACATACAGATACAAGTATTGTATTTTATTGTTCCTAATTAATATGATCACAACAAATTTAGCAATCCTTTTTATTTTCTCGCTTAGATTTTACTTCACCTGCAATGCTCATCACCTTTTCAACATCTTCTTCAAGTATGTCCACTGAAACATACTCAATGACCTCTGCTTCAACGGCAATGTTCACTGCTACCCTATTAATACTAAAAAAACAAGTGTTATGCCGCGTACACATGATCAGATTTTCTGATGGGAAATGTTGGATGTAAGCTTGTTGGCAGTAAGTCCGACCATGTGTATGCTCCATCAGACAATTGTTGGACTTTCCGCCAACAAATGTTGGCTAGCATGTTCTCAAATTTTCCGCCAACAAATGTGTGTTGTTGGATTTTCCGATCGTGTGTACACAAGTCCGTCGGACAAAAGTCCAAAGTACAAACACGTATGCTCAGAATCAAGGATGAGCCGGAAGCACTCAGTCTTGTAAAACTAGCACTCGTAATAGAGATATTACATGACAAAATTCCACGGTTTTGTTGTCGGAAAGCCCAATCTTGTGTACGGGGCTTAACAGTTTGCTACTGCTAATAGATATTCATAAACTTATATTTAAAAGACATGCTTGTTTTACACTCCTATTTGTTTGAAACTTTTTCACTAAACATACTGTATGTATAGCTCAAAGTACCGTGTTGTATTACTTTTTTATTATTTCTAATGAATATGACCCCAACAAATTTGACAGTCCTTTCATTTTCCTCTTAGATGTTACTTCTACCTCATCTCCCACCACCTTTTCAACATCTTCAAGTGCAAGTAGATTCACAGATCTGTCATCTTCATCTTCAACCATCACTTCCTCATCCCCTTCTACTTTTACCACCGTGTTCTCGATAAAAACATCTACCCAGTCTACTTCTGTCCCAACGATGTCTACTACAGTATCCAGTCTGTCTTCCTTTTCCACAGGTAAATGGATTTCATTTGAGAGAACAAGTTTAATAGTTTGCAACATTTTAAAAGATTCACATAAACTAATTAAAAAAGGAATGCTCTTTCTACCTTCTTTTTTGTCTGCTTTTTCAATTTTCCTAAACATATGTACGTATGTATGTTTTTTTTTTATTGTGCCTAATGAATAGGATCACAACAAATTTACCAATATTTTCTATTTTCCTCTTAGATTTAACTTCAAGTGCAACTTCTACCACCTTTTCACCCTCTTCTTCAAGTATTTCCACTGAACCATATTCAATAACCTCTGCTTCGACTGCAGTGTTCACTGCAAACCCTGTTAATACTACCCATTCTGCTCCCTTATCTACAACCATGACCACAGTGCCTCCATCCTCAACTCCCAAAATGCCACTCACTCCATTTTCTACCCCCACTATTCCATTTTCTCTTTCCTCTACAACAATAGCTCTGCCATCTTCCTTTTCTACCATCACAAATTCACCCTCTCTTACCAATAAAACCATGACCTCAACAATAACATCTACCCATTCTACTGCAATCCCAATGCCTTCTACTACAGGATCCAACCCACATTACTCTTCCACAGGTACAACAGATTTTATTCATTTTGATTTACCTAACAGTTCAGTGGGAAAAGCTAGTCAAGTAGGTTACACCATTTTAATAGATATATATAAACATATATAAAATACATGCTTGTTTTACATTCCTATTTGTTTGAAATGCTTTCCTAAACATACTGTATGTATAACTCCAAGTACTATGTTGTATTTATTTTTTATTGCTTCTAATAAATATGATCCCAACAAACTTGACAGTCTTTTCATTTTACTCTTAGATGTTACTTCTACCTCATCTCCAACCACATTTTCAACATCTTCAAGTGCAAGTACATCCACGGAATTCCCATCTTCTTCTTCTACCATCACTTCCACATCCCCTTCAAATGTTTCCACCATGATCTTGACAATAACATCAACTCAGTCTTCTTCTGTCCCTACAATGTCTACAACAGTATCCAGCTTACATTACTCTTCCACAGGTAAATGAATTTCAATTATGCTGATTTATTCAACAATGCATTTCAGAGAACAAATTTAACTGTTCACAACATTTTGAAAGAATCATATAAACTAATTTAAAAAGTCATGCTCATTGTACATTCCTGTACACTGTCTGCTTTTTCATTTTTCCTAAACAGACTGTATGTACTGCTCACAGTACTTTGTTGTTGTAGATTTAAAAATATTTTTTATTTCCCTCTTAGATTTATTTTCAACTACAACTTCCACCACTTTTTCAACATCTTCAAATACAAGTATTTCCACAGAACCATACTCAATAACCTCTGCTTCAACTGCAATGTTCTCTGCAACCCCTATTAAAACTAACCCATCTGCTCCATTTTCTACAACCATGACCACAGTGCCTTCATCCGACACCACCAAAATGCCACTCACTCCATCCTTTGCCCCAATTACTCCATTTTCTCTTTCCTCTACAACAATAGCTCTGCCATCTTCCTTTTCTTTTTTTTTTCACAAGAAAATTTTTTTTTTATTCAAGATATTTAACATTACAAGCGATGCATAGACACATTTTGATATAGTAACAGTATATATGTAGTCACAAGGTAGATGATTAATTGTTTACATAGACAATAGAAAAAAAAAAAAGTCTGAGAGCATTACATGACATTTCAGCAAAATATTGATGTAAGGGTAACAGCTTGAAGCAAATCAGCCAAGAAGGTCTTGTGGGAGGGGAGGGGGGAGGGGGGGAGGGGGTATGGATTAAGGATACTTAGTAGATGAGGGGGGGAGGGAGCGGGAGGGGGAGGCAAGGAAGGAACCACAAATACCTCAATAGCTTAACTGAGCAAACACACTAGGTGAAATTTAAAGAGATCTCAATCATGTTATATAATCATACAGCTGGTAACTCAGCGTCAACTTGGACATCATCCACAACTTCAGCACCCCATGCGTTTATCTAACCCGACCATATCTTATCACATTTTTTGGGGCAGTTACGATTAAGATATGTGAGTTTGTATAGTGGGAGTATTGAATTCATTGCTAGGCGCCATGAAGATACTCTAGGGGGTGATGCATCTTTCCAATGGAGAAATATTTATTTTTGGGGCATAGAACCTAGCATAGCTGAAAAATAGTTTGGTGTATTTGCCTTTAACATTGGGATTGAAAATGTTCAACAGCATTGCCTTGGGGGTGAGCCCCTACATCTAAGGAGGTAACCTGGTTGAGAGTGTTAGCTATTTCCGTCCAATAGTCTCTGAGATGAGGACAAGACCACACCATATGAAGAAAGGAGGCGGACTCTAGACCACACCTGGCGCAGGTCACTGGGCTATCGGGCGTCATGATTGTCAGACGTTTTGGGGTGTAATAGGCCCTGTGGAGGAACTTGACCTGCATAAATCGCTCTCTGGCTGAGATTGCGTTAATCACAAAGGAGGATACACATGTTTCCCATTCCTCCTCTGCCAAATCAGGAATGTCTGCTTTCCACTTGACCAGAGTTTTCTCAAGTTTCTTTGTAGGGGGTATGGACAAATGAAAATATAGAGTAGATAATGGTCTATCTATGATTTTAGTGGTAAGAAATCCCTCCACGGGGTCTGATTCTAGTTGGAGGAGAGGCGGAAACTGTTTTCTATAAGCATGTCGAAGGTGATAGTATCTAAACAGCATCCAACCCGGCAGTGAGTAAGCGCTCCTGAGATCAGAGAAAGTTCTTAATTTACCACCCATCACAATGTGTTTTAGCTTGACAATTCCCTTTCTTGCCCAGACTTGGGGGTCTGGGACCGACTTCAAATGCAGCAATCTAGGATTGCCCCATAGGGGGATGTGCGGGGAGAACCTTTCTGGATTGTTAAAATGATTCCTAGCCTTATTCCAAACTGCAATGGTAGTGCACATCAGATCCGTAATGCCAGGTTGGGATTTCATCCCTCTGAACACCACATTGCTGAGAGAGGAGTAGGACCCCATGATGGCAGCTTCCAGGGTCACTGCCGGGTTATCACGCAGCTGAGAGAACCACCATCTAACCGGACGGCCGCCCAGAAGTATACCTGGAAGTCCGGTAAGGACAAACCTCCCTAAGTAACGAGCAGCTGGAGAGTAGTCATGGCCAGTCTCGGGGGTCTTCCGTTCCAGATAAAGGAGGATAATATACTTTTCAACTTAGCAAAAAAGGAGGCTGGGGGGATCAAGGGTGAATTTCAAAAAAAGTACAAAAGTTTAGGCAGGTATATCATTTTAATTAAGTTTACCCTCCCTACCGGAGGGAGGGGGAGGGTTTTCCATGTTAAACATTTTTGCGAGATATTTTTTAGTAGTGGCTGGAGATTCAGTTCAAAATATGTAGCCAGTGGGGCTCTAACCCTTACTCCTAAATATTTAAATTCAGATGCCCAGTTTAGGGGGGTACCTGTCGGTGGGTTTTGACTGGATGCATTTAATGAGAAAATTATTGATTTCCCCCAGTTCACCTTAATGCCCGAGAACATACCAAACTCGTCAATTATTTGAAGTGCTGGTAAAAGGGAGGATATGTCCTTAGGAAAAAGTAGGGTATCATCAGCATAAAGGGATATTTTGTCCATTACCACCCCTACCTGGATGCCCTGTACCATGGGGGCGGCTCTAATACGAGCAGCCATGGGCTCCATGGCCAGGGCAAACAGCCCAGGAGAAAGTGGACAGCCTTGCCTGGTACCCCTAGATAGAGTAAAGGACGGTGATAGTGAATTATTTGTTTTTATGCGTACCGAGGGATTATGATATAGCATAAAAAGCATCTGCACCCAGCCAATGAAGCGAGGGCCAAATCCAAATTTGCGCAGGACAGCCCAGAGGTAGCGCCACTCGACCGAGTCAAATGCTTTCTCGGCATCGAGAGAGGCCACTACCTCCGGACCGTCCCCGCCTGCCCTAGAAAGGTGTGTAAGGAGACGTCTAATGTTTATATCCATCCCCCTTCCTGGCATGAATCCAGACTGGTCTGGATGGACCAGTGCCGTGATAGCAGTGTTCAACCGTCTAGCCAAAACTTTGGCCAATAACTTGGCGTCCATGTTAAGGAATGATATTGGCCGATATGAGGTGCACTGATCAGGGGGCTTGCCAGGCTTAAGAATGACCACAATAACTGCTTCAGCCATAGTCGGGGGTAGTGAGCCCCTCTCCGTGGCTTTTTGGAGCATTAACCTAAACGACGGAAGTATTTCTTCAGCGTATGTTTTGTAGAATTCGACTGGAATTCTGTCTGGACCTGGTGTCTTACCAATTTGTAAGGAGGCTACTGCTTTCTGAATATCCTCTAATTGGCTTGGGCCATCCAATGCTTCCCTAAACGTGGATGTCAGGCAAGGGAGCTCCACCCCGTCAAGGTATGCAATCAGTTCCTCTTCCGAACATCTCATCCGAGAGCCGTAGAGGTCCTGATAGAATAAGCAAATTTATTGTTAATGTCTGCAGGATCAGTCAAGACCGTCCCGTCCGAATCACAAATAGTTGAAATAGTCACCGGGGAGGAGCTTTCCCTCGCCAGCCATGCCAACATGCTGCCTGTTTTTTCTCCATGTTCAAAAATTCTTTGTGACTGGTGTAAGAATTTGGTTTTTGTGGCCACCGTGCGTAATAGAAGAACATCTCTTAATGCTGCCTGGAAGTCTGAGTATACCCTAGGGGATCCCGTCGTGGAGTATTCCGCCTCTAATGCTGTCACCCTTCCCTCGGCTGTCTGCGTTTCCCTCCTCAGATCCTTCCGGATCTTACGGATATGAGTTTGGAAACTGCCCCTAGTAAAGGCCTTAAATGCGTCCCAGGATGTGGTCAGAGTCATGGCGTGGTCTAGGTCTCTCCAATAATGTATCGCCTCGGATCTATAGGGTTCAGATACTCTAGAGTCAGTCAACCAAAATCTGGACAATCTCCATAGATTCTCCCCTGGAGCATTAGACACACAGAGCTTTAAAGCAAGTGGAGCGTGGTCGGATATACCACGGGGGAGTATATTGATGTCCCGAACCATGGGCAGGACAGACCCCTCACATATGCAAGATCTATCCTTGACAGGGTTTTGTGGGAGGCTGAGTGACAGGTGTAGGCCAGTCGAGAAGGATGACGCCACCTCCACACATCGGTCAAATTAGACGCCTCAGCCCAAGAGGACAGCTCCGATGGCGAGCCTATCCCCGGTGTGAGCCTGTCCATTGCAGGGTCCGGGACTAGGTTGAAATCCCCCAGCATTACCACATTATCTGTACCAAAGGCAGCTATTTTAGAGATAATTTGGTTAAGTACCCTTATAGAGGCCGGGGGGGTAGGTACAATCCCACTACTACCAACTCCAATCTATCTATAATGGCATGTAAGATTACAAACCGACTGTCAGGGTCAAGCTCCAATGCCAGCAATCTAAACGGTACTGATTTGTTCACCAAAATGCTTACCCCCTGGAGTAGTTAGTATACGTGGAGTGGTATTGGTGTCCCACCCAAGGTCGCCTCAAACTCAGAAGTTTGCTTCCCATCAGATGGGTCTCTTGTAGTATGCAGACTTGGGGGCGGTATGTTTTCAGGAACTGGAACACCAGTGACCTCTTAACAGAGGAATTCAGGCCCCTGGTGTTCCATGAAATTATGGTACAATCAGCCATCTATGCTTGAGATCACACCTTTCATCCATATATCACCACGTAAAAACAGATGCAAGACCCGGACCCCTAACAAGGTCAGGATGTGGCACCTGGTGCAGCTTGTGACAAACATGAGTACATCACTTGTGAAAAAACAGCAAATCAACAAATTATAACATAACTTTCCCAACCATGCCCCCCACCCCCCACCCCGCCAACCCCCGACCCAAACCTGCGGGAAGCTCAGGATCCCAACTCAGAACCAAGGCGAACACGCCTGTAATGGGGTACTGTGAGTCGAACAGCATCCACAGTGCAACAGTCAGATGATGTAGAACATCTAGTCCTCTGCTGGAGATCGGATCATAATAAGTGGGTGCAATCTCCCGGCAGCAGCTGGGGTACAAACTTAAACCTCAACGTTGCAGGAACAGTTATATTTTCTTGGCCATGACCGACATCATTGGGGAGAATGAGGGGGGGAGGAGGATATGCAAATAAACCATCGACTATACACACTATCTTGAAAGTCAGTGGACCCCCAGGCTCTCGTCTACCATAAGGCAAATTGGCATGAATTGCATATGAAGCCGTCTGGGTCAAGAGCAGTGAGCAGGCCAGTAAATAAAGGAGGCACGTCTCTAAATCACCAGTCAGCCATGGCCCACTTAGCTAAAGATAGATATCTTGAAAGCCAGTGGACCCCCAGGCTCCCGTCTACCATAAGGCAAATTGGCATGAATTGCATAGGAGGCCGCCTGGGTCAAGAGTAGTAAGCAGGCCAGTAAATAAAGGAGGCACGTCTCTAAATCGCCAGTCGGCCATGGCACACATAGCTAAAGGTAAACAGATGTTCTTGTGTGGTGAAACTTTATCTGCGAGGTAGCATGTCGATCCACGTGGAGGCATCCTCAGGAGAATTGAAGAACCGTACCGATTCACCATCTTCCACTCGCAATCTTGCCGGAAACAGCATGCTGTACTTGATATGCTTGGCTCGGAGTCTGGCTCTCACTGTGTCGAAGGATTTCTGTTGTTTCTGCGTTTCCAGCGAATAATCTGGAAAGATCAGGAGTTTGGCATTTTCAAAGCAGAGTTCTCCCTGTGCTCTCGCCTCCTTCATCACCAGGTCACGATCACGAAAGTGGAGCAATTTAAAGATGAAGGTGCGGGGTGGCGCACCTTGTGGGCCCTTGGTGAAGGGTATGCAATGTGCTCTTTCCACGGTGAAGAATGGTGAAAACCGTGCTGAGGGAAGCAATTGTTGCAATAAACGTTCAGCAAATGCAGTGGGGTCCGTACCCTCTGCTCCCTCTGGAAGCCCCAAAATTCGCAAGTTGTTCCTTCTGTTGCGATTCTCGGCATCCTCCGCCCTGGCCTCCAACACTTTAACTTTGGTTTTTAGCACATGCAAATCAGCCCCATGGTCACGTACTGTGTCTTCATTTTGTGAGACCCTCTGCTCCACCTCATGCATGCGGCCTCTCAGAGTATCAAAATCCTTCCTGATAAACTCCACATGAGTCTGTATGTGATCCACTTTTTCCGTCAGGGAAGTTAAGGCCTGCATAACTGCCTTAAAATCCCCCGCTGGATCCGGGGGCCGCTCCAAGTCGTTCCATACGCCAGCCTGGTTCTCCATGTGGGCAGGGAGTTTAGGCGAGACCGCGGCTTCGGCCCTGTCCGCAGCTCTCAGCGGCGCTGCATTTTTTCAAGCTTTTTGCTAGGAATTCCTCCTGTACATACCCCAGAGATGTCCCAGGGATGAGGGGGGCACAGGAGGGTCGGCTTGCTGGCGTCTGCACCCCAAGAGAAGAGGATTTAGTTTCGATCCGTGCCGGCCTGGTTCCCAGGCTGAAGGATTAGGTGAGACCGCGGCTTCGGCCTTGTCCACGGCTCTTGGCGGTGCGGCCTTGTCCGGAGATTCTTGCTGGGGATTCCCCCTGTACACATCCCAATGGTGTCCTGGAGGTGAGGAGGGTACAGGAGGGTCGTTTTCCTGGCGTCTGCACCCCAAAAAAGGAGGATTTTGCTCCGATCTGCGGGAGCTCAGGCCTCACACACCTGCTCCCTCTGCCATCCCAGACACGCCCCCTACCATCTTCCTTTTCTACCATCACAAATTCACCCTCTCCTACCACTACAACCATTACTTCCCCAATAACATCTACCCATTCCATCCCAATTCCAATGAACTCTACTACAGGATCCAGCCCACATTTCTCTTCCACAGGTAAAAGAAATTTCAATCACTTTGATGTATCTAACAGTTTAGTGGGAAAAGCAAGTGTAGTAGTTTCCAACATTTCAGCAGATATACATAAACATATATTTAAAAGACGTGCTTGTTTTACATTCTTATTTATTTGAATATTTCCCTGAACATATGTATAGCTCAAAGTATTGTGTTGTATTACTTTTTATTGTTTCTAATAAAAAAAACTCAACAAATTTGACAGTCCTTTCAATTTCCTCTTAGATGTTACTACTATTTCATCTCCCACCACCTTTTCAACATCTTCAAGTGCAAGTACATCCACAGAACTTCCAACTTCATCTTCTACCATCACTTCCATATCCCCTTCTAACTTTTTCACCATGATCTCGACAATTACATCTACTCAGTCTTCTTCTGTTCCTACAATGTCTACTCCAGTATCCAACTTACCTTACTCTTCCACAGGTAAATTAATTTCAATTATGCTGATTCAACAATGCATTTCAGAGAACAAATTTAACCGTTCACAACATTTTGAAAGAATCACATAAACTAATTTAAAAAGTCATGCTCATTGTACCTTCCTTTCTGTCTGCTTTTTCATTTTTCCTAAACATACTGTATGTACTGCTCATAGTACTTTGTTGTATTGTATTGTTTTTTTTTTTTTATTGTACCTAATAAATATAATGACATAAAGTTAAACAATATTTTTTATTTTCCTCTTAGATTTATTTTCATCTGCAACTTCCACCACCTTTTCAAGATCTTCTTCAAATACAAGAATTTCCACAGAACCATACTCAATAACCTCTGCAACCCCTATTAAAACTACCCCATGTGCTCCATTATCTACAACCATGACCACAGTACCTTCATCCGACACCACCAAAATGCCACTCACTCTATCCTTTACCCCCATTACTCCATTTTATCTTTCTTCTACAACAATAGCTCTGCCATCTTCCTTTTCTACCATCACATATTCACCCTCTATTACCACTTCAACCATTACTTCCCCAATAACATCTACCCATTCCATCCCAATTCCAATGACTTCTACTACAGGATCCAGCCCACATTTCTCTTCCGCAGGTAAATGAATTTCAATCATTTTGATTTATCTAACAGTTTAGTGGGAAAAGCAAGTGTAGTAGTCTCCAACATTTCAGTAGATATACATAAACATAAATTTAAAAGACATGCTTGTTTTACATTCTTATTTATTTGAATATTTCCCTAAATATATTTATAGCTCAAAGTATAGTGTTGTATTATTATTATTGTTTCTAATAAGTATAATTTCAACAAATTTGACAGTCCTTTCAATTTCCTCTTAGATGTTACTTCTGCTTCATCTCCCACCACCTTTTCAACATCTTCAAGTGCAAGTACATCCACGGAACTCCCATCTTCATCTTCTACCATCACTTCCACATCCCCTTCTAACTTTTCCACAATGATCTCGACAAGAACATCTACTCAGTCTTCTTCTGTCCATACAATGTCTACCACAGTATCTAGCTCGCCTACCTCTTCTACAGGTGAAGGGATTTCAATTATGCTGATTTATTCAACAATGCATTTCAGAGAACAAGTTTAACCGTTCGCAACATTTTGAAAGAATCACATAAACTAATTTAAAAAGTCATGCTCATTGTACCTTCCTTTCTGTCTGCTTTTTTATTTTTCCTAAACATATGTACTACTCACAGTACTTTGTTGTATTGTAGTTTTTTTTTTTTTATTGAACCTAATAAATATGATCACAACAAATTTAACAATATTTTTTATTTCCCTCTTAGATTTAACTTCAACTACAACGTCCACCACCTTTTCATCATCTTCTTCAAATACAAGTTTTTCCACAGAAGCATACTTAATAACCTCTGCAACCCCTAATAAAACTACACCATCTGCTCCATTATCTACAACCATGACCACAGTACTTTCATCCGACACCACCAAAATGCCACTCACTCCATCCTTTACCCCCATTACTCTATTTTCTCTTTCTTCTACAACAATAGCTCTGCCATCTTCCTTTTCTACCATCGCAAATTCACTGTCTCCCACCACTGCAACTATTACTTCCCCAATAACATCTTTCCATTCCTCCTCAATTCCAGTGACTTCTACTACAGGATCCAGCCCACATTTCTCTTCCACAGGTAAATGGATTTTAATCATTTTGATGTATCTAACAGTTTAGTGTAAAAAGCAAGTGTAGCAGCTTCCAACATTTCAGTAGATATACATAAACCTATATTTAAATTGCATGCTTGTTTTACATTCTTATTTATTTGAATATTTCCCTTAACATATGTATAGCTCAAAGTATTGTGTTGTATTACTTTGTATTGTTTCTAATAAATATAATTTCAACAAATTTGACAGTCCTTTCAATTTCCTCTTAGATAATACTTCTACTTCATCTCCCACCACCTTTTTAACATCTTCAAGTGCAAGTACATCCACTGATCTGCCATCTTCATCCTCTACCATCACTTGCTCATCCCCTTTTACCTTTACCACCATGACCTTGGCAAAAACATCTACTCAGTCTACTTCTGTCCCTACAATGTCTACCACTGTATCTAGCTCGCCTTCCTCTTCCACAGGTAAATGAATTTCATTTACGTTGATTAATTCAACAATGCATTTGAGAAAACAAGTTTAACCATTTGCAACATTTTGAAAGAATCACATAAACTAGTTAAAAAAGGCATGTTGATTGTATCTTCCTTTTTGTCTTCTTTTTCATTTTTCCTAAACATATGAACTGCTCACAGAACTTTGTTGTATTGTATTTTTTATTGTACCTAGTGAATATAATCATAACAAATTTAAAAATAATTTTTATTTCCCTCTTACAGTTGTATGCAAAAGTTTAGGAAACCCTGACAATTTCCATGATTGTCATTTATAAATATTTGGCTGCTTGGATCAGCAATTTCATTTTGATCTATCAAACAACTGAAAGACACAATAATATTTCAGTAGTGAAATGAGGTTTATTGGACTAACAGAAAATGCGCAATATGCATCAAAACGAAATTAGACGGGTGCATAAATTTGGGCACCCAAACAGAAAATTCACATCAATATTTAGTAGAGCCTCTTTTAGCAGAAATAACAGCCTCTAGATGCTTCCTATAGCCTGTAATGAGTGTCTTGATTCTGGATGAATGTATTTTGGACCATTCCTCCCTACAAAACATTTCCAGTTCAGTTAGGTTTGATGGTTGCCGTGCATGGACAGCCCGCTTCCAATCACCCCACAGATATTCAATGATACTCAGGTCTGAGGACTGGGATGGCCATTCCAGAATAGTTTACTTGTTCCTCTGCATAAATGCCCAAGTAGATTTTGAGCAGTGTTTTGGGTCGTTGTCTTGTTAAAATATCCAGCCCCGGTGTAACTTCAACTTTGTGACTGATTCCTCAACATTATTCCCAAGAATCTGCTGATAGTGAGTGGAATCAATGCAACCCTCTAATTTTACCAGATTCCCAGTACCGGCACTGGCCACACAGTCCCACAGCATGATGGAACCTCCACCAAATTTTACTGTGGGTAGCAAGTGTTTTTCTTGGAATGCTGTGTTCTTTTGCTGCATTGCATAACGCCCCTTGTTATGACCAAATAACTCAATCTTTGTTTCATCAGTCCACAGCACCTTATTTCAAAATGAAGCTGGCTTGTCGAAATGTGCGTTTGCATACCTCAAGCAACTCCGTTTGTGGCGTGTGTGCAGAAAAGGCTTCTTTCACATCACTCTCCTATACAGCTTCTCCCTGTGCTAAGTGCGCTGAATTGTTGAAGGATGCACAATGACACCATCTGCAGGAAGTTGATGTTGTAGGTCTTTGGAGGTGGTCCGTGGGCTGTTTTTGACCGTTCTTACCATCCTTCACCTTTGCCTCTCCAATATTTTATGTGGCCTGCCACTTCTGGCCTTAACAAGAACTGTGCCTGTGGTCTTCCATTACCTCACTATGTTCCTCACAGTGGACACTGACAGCTTATATCTCTGCGATAACTTTTTGTAGCCTTCCCCTAAACCATAATGTAGAACAATCTTTGTTTTCAGGTCATTTGAGAGTTGTTTTGAGGCTCCCATGTTGCAACTCTTCAGAGGAGAGTCAAAGAGAACAACAACTTGCAATTGGCCACCTTAAATACCTTTTCTCATGATTGGATGCACTTGTCTATGAAGTTCAAGGCTTAATGAGCTCAGCAAACCAATTGTGTGTTCCAATTAATCAGTGCTAAATAGTTACAGGTATTCAAATCCAAAAAATGACAAGGGTGCCCAAATTTATGCACCTGTCTAATTTCGTTTTGATGCATATTGCGCATTTTCTGTTAATCCAATAAACCTCCTTTCACTACTGAAATATTACTGTGTCCTTCAGTTATTGGATAGATCAAAATGAAATTGCTGATCCAAACACCCAAATCTTTATAAATGACAATCATGGAAATTGTCAGGGGTTCCTAAACTTTTGCACACAACTGTAGATTTAACTTCAACTGCAACTCCCACCACCTTTTCAACATCTTCAAATACAAATTTTTCCACAGAACCATACTCAAAAACCCCTGCTTTAACTGCAATGTCATGCGCAACCCCTATTAAAACTACCCCATGTGCTCCATTATCTACAACCATGACCACAGTGCCTTCATCCGACACCACCAAAATGCCACTCACTCCATCCTTTGCCCCAATTACTCCATTTTCTCTTTCCTCTACAATAATAGCCTCCTCAATTCCAGTGACATCTACTACAGGATCCAGCCCACATTTCTCTTCCACAGGTAAATGGATTTCAATCATTTTGATGTATCTAACAGTCTAGTGGGAAAAGTAAGTGTAGTAGTTTCCAACATTTCAGCAGATATACATAAACATATATATAAAAGACATGCTTGTTTTACATTCTTATTTATTTGAATATTTCCCCGAACATGTGTATAGCTCAAAGTATTGTGTTGTATTACTTTTATTGTTTCTAATAAATATAATCTCAACAAATTTGACAGTCCTTTCAATTTTCTCTTAGATGTTACTTCTACTTCATCTCCCACCACCTTTTCAACACCCTCAAGTGCAAGTACATCCACAGAACTTCCATCTTCATCTTCTACCATCACTTCTACATCCCCTTCTAACTTTTTCACCATGATCTCAACAATAACATCTACTCAGTCTTCTTCTGTCCCTACAATGTCTACCACAGTATCTAGCTTACCTTACTCTTCCACAGGTAAATTAATTTCAATTATGCTGATTTATTCAACAATGCATTTCAGAGAACAAATTTAACCGCTCACAACATTTTGAAAGAATCACATAAACGAATTTAAAAAGTCATGCTCATTGTACCTTCCTTTCAGTCTGCTTTTTCATTTTTCCTAAACATACTGTATGTACTGCTCATAGTATTTTGTTGTACTGTATTGTTTTCTTTTTATTGTAGCTAATAAATATAATCACATAAAGTTAAACAATATTTTTTATTTTCCTCTTAGATTTATTTTCAACTGCAACTTCCACCACCTTTTCACAATCTTCTTCAAATACAGAAATGTCCACAGAACCATACTCAATAACCTCTGCTTCAACTGCAATGCCCTCTGCAACCCCTATTAAAACTACCCCATCTGCTCCATTATCTACAACCATGACCACAGTGCCTTCATCCGATGCCACCAAAATGCCACTCACTCTATCCTTTACCCCCATTAATCCATTTTCTCATTCTTCTACAACAATAGCTCTGCCATCTTCCTTTTCTACCATCACATATTCACCCTCTCTTACTACTCCAACCATTACTTCCCCAATAACATCTACCCATTCCATCCCAATTCCAATGACTTCTACTGCAGGATCCAGCCCACATTTCTCTTCCGCAGGTAAATGGATTTCAATCATTTTGATTTATCTAACAGTTTAGTGGGAAAACACAAGAAAAGAAATCCTATGAGCCACAATGAAGCTAGTGCTAAAAATAAGCACTACACAGCCGCATGCATGAATCACGCCTTGTACTGCGTGTGAATATCAAATAAATAAAAAATATAATGATGCGCTAGAGTGTGCTAAACGTGCCCCTATCACGGCACAAAGAGATATAGTACATATAGAGATATACTACATATACAAATAAGTACAGAGGTGTCTGCCACACTATATACTATATCGCATAAAATAAATAAACATAATGTGCATAAATAAACGGTACAATTAGCATATAAAGTAATAATAATAATGATAATAATAATAATATAATCAATAAATACTTTTGCTTCTAAAATAATTCATAGGTGCAAACAGATGGTAAAAAGTGACATGTGCCAACCAAAAGTGCTAAGTGTCCCGCAATGCATATATCCGTCCTATTCTTCAGTGTTTCAAGGCCTTTCCTTAGATCCCTTTGTTCATATACCTTTCTAATTGGTAACTATTCCAACTCTGTGGTGACAAGCATCTTAAAGAGATCCACATACTTGATGTTAGCTAAGTGGGGGTTGAAAACCGAATTATTCCTAAGATTAGTGAACTTGCTGTCAATAGCGCTTCTCTCGACTGAGTTAAGAGCATAGTATTTTTTGATGTTTAATTTCCTAATGAATTTTTGTACTCCTATAAAGGTTTCAAATTGGTTGAGTCCCTTCTTGGGTGCACACTTTATACCCTTATCCAGGGTTACTAATTCTTCCCTTGACAACTCAACGCCACTTAGGTTTTAGATACCTTCCCCTAATTTTCCCTTCTTCTTTTTTTGCTGTAGCCTTCGTCCAGCTCTTTCTCCTCTTTTTCTGGGTTTTCTCCCTCCCGGGTGGACTCCACCTGGTTCATCTCTAAAAAAGAAGTGGAGGCATCTGGATAATACTCTGTGTTATCTTGCAAGGGTTGGTAGCTGTTGTAGACCGGTACTCCATATTGGTCCTGTGGTGGCCTATCATATCTCACTGACTTTGTCTAGCGACTTAGTCACATTCTCTAAGGTGGGCGTATTACTTTGGGGGGGGGGTCACCTTTTGTTTCATCATCTCATGATCTGTGGCACGTGGATTTTTAAGCACGTTTGAATATATCACCATTGAAGATCACTTGTCAGTACTTTTTTGAAGGACTTTTTGTTCAATATATATTTAGTTCATGATGGACTATTAAGTATATGCATTGCGGGACACTTAGCACTTTTGGTTGGCACATGTTACTTTTTAGCATCTGTTTGCACCTATGAATTATTTTTGAAGCAAAAGTATTTATTGATTATATTATTATTATTATTATTATCATTATTATTATTACTTTATATGCTAATTGTACCATTTATTTATGCACATTATGTTTATTTATTTTATGCAATATAGTATATAGTGTGGCAGACGCCTCTGTACTTATTTGTATATGTACTATATCTCTTTGTGCCGTGATAGGGGCACGTTTAGCACACTGTAGCACATCATTATATTTTTTAGTGGGAAAAGCAAGTGTAGTAGTCTCCAGCATTTCAGTAGATATACATAAACATATATTTAAAAGACATGCTTGTTTTACATTCTTATTTATTTGAATATTTCCCGAAACATATGTATAGCTCAAAGTATAGTGTTGTATTACTTTTTATTGTTTCTAGTAAGTATGATTTCAACAAATTTGACAGTCCTTTCAATTTCCTCTTAGATGTTACTTCTGCTTCATCTCCCACCACCTTTTCAACATCTTCAAGTGCAAGTACATCCACGGAACTTCCATCTTCATCTTCTACCGTCACTTCCACATCCCCTTTTAACTTTTCCACGATAATCTCGACAAGAACATCTACTCAGTCTTCTTCTTTTCATACAATGTCTACCACAGTATCTAGTTTGCCTTCCTCTTCCACAGGTGAATGGATTTCAATTATGCTGATTTATTCAACAATGCATTTCAGAGAACAAGTTTAACAGTTCGCAACATTTTGAAAGAATCACATAAACTAATTAAAAAAGTCATGCTCATTGTACCTTCCTTTCTGTCTGCTTTTTTATTTTTCCTAAACATATGTACTGCTCACAGTACTTTGTTGTATTGTATTGTTTTTTTATTGTACCTAATAAATATAATGACATAAAGATAAACAATATTTTTTATTTTTCTCTTAGATTTATTTTCATCTGCAACTTCCACCACCTTTTCAAGATCTTCTCTAAATACAAGAATTTTCACAGAACCATACTCAATAACCTCTGCTTCAACTGCAATGTTCTCTGCAACCCCTATTAAAACTACCCCATCTGCTCCATTATCTACAACCATGACCACAGTGCCTTCATCCGACACCACCAAAATGCCACTCACTCTATCCTTTACCCCCATTACTCCATTTTATCTTTCTTCTACAACAATAGCTCTGCCATCTTCCTTTTCTACCATCACATATTCACCCTCTCTTACCACGACAACCATTACTTCCCCAATAACATCTACCCATTCCATCCCAATTCCACTGACTTCTTCTAAAGGATCCAGCCCACATTTCTCTTCCGCAGGTAAATGGATTTCAATCATTTTGATTTATCTAACAGTTTAGTGGGAAAAGCAAGTGTAATAGTCTCCAATATTTCAGTAGATATACATAAACATATATTTAAAAGACATGCTTGTTTTACATTCTTATATATTTGAATATTTCCCTAAACATATGTATAGCTCAAAGTATAGTGTTGTATTACTTTTTATTGATTCTATTAAGTATAATTTCAACAAATTTAACAGTCCTTTCAATTTCCTCTTAGATGTTACTTCTGCTTCATCTTCCACCACCTTTTCAACATCTTCAAGTGCAAGTACATCCACGGAACTTCCATCTTCATCTTCTACCGTCACTTCCACATCCTCTTCTAACTTTTCCACGATGATCTCGACAAGAACATCTACACAGTCTTCTTCTTTTCATACAATGTCTACCACAGTATCTAGTTTGCCTTCCTCTTCCACAGGTGAATGGATTTCAATTATGCTGATTTATTCAACAATGCATTTCAGAGAACAAGTTTAACAGTTCGCAACATTTTGAAAGAATCACATAAACTAATTAAAAAAGTCATGCTCATTGTACCTTCCTTTCTGTCTGCTTTTTTATTTTTCCTAAACATATGTACTGCTCACAGTACTTTATTGTATTGTATTGTTTTTTTTATTGAAACTAATAAATATAATCACAACAAATTTAACAATATTTTTTATTTCCCTCTTAGATTTAACTTCAACTGCAACTTCCACCACCTTTTCATCATCTTCTTCAAATACAAGTATTTCCACAGAACCATACTCAATAACCTCTGCAATCCCTACTAAAACTACCCCATCTGCTCCATTATCTACAACCTTGACCACAGTGTTTTCATCCGACACCACCAAAATGCCACTCACTCCATCCTTTACCCCCATTACTCCATTTTCTCTTTTTTCTACAACAATAGCTCTGCCATCTTCCTTTTCTACCATCGCAAATTCACTGTCTCCCACCACTGCAACTATTACTTCCCCAATAACATCTACCCATTCATCAATTCCAGTGACTTCTACTACAGGATCCAGCCCACATTTCTCTTCCACAGGTAAATGAATTTTAATCATTTTGATGTATCTAACAGTTTAGTGTAAAAAGCAAGTGTAGTAGCTTCCAACATTTCAATAGATATACATAAACCTATATTTAAATTACATGCTTATTTTATATTCTTATTTATTTGAATATTTCCCTTAACATATGTATAGCTCAAAGTATTGTGTTGTATTACTTTGTATTGTTTCTAAAAAATATAATCTCAACAAATTTGTTAGTCCTTTCAATTTCCTCTTAGATAATACTTCTACTTCATCTCCCACCACTTTTATAACATCTTCAAGTGCAAGTACATCCACTGCTCTGCCATCTTCATCCTCTACCTTCACTTTCTCATCCCCTTCTACCTTTACCACCATGACCTTGGCAATAACATCTACTCAGTCTACTTCTGTCCCTACAATATCTACCACGGTATCTAACTCGCCTTCCTCTTCCAGAGGTAAATGAATTTCATTTATGTTGATTAATTCAACAATGCATTTGAGAAAACAAGTTTAACCGTTCGCAACATTTTGAAAGAATCACATTAACTGTTTAAAAAAGGCATGCTGATTGTATCTTCATTTTTGTCTTCTTTTTCATTTTTCCAAAAAAAATGAACTGCTCACAGTACTTTGTTGTATTCTATTTTTTTATTGTACTTAGTGAATATAATCATAAGAAATTTAAAATTAATTTTTATTTCCCTCTTACAGATGTATGGAAACATTTATAAACCCCTGACAATTTCCATGATTGTCATTTATAAATATTTGGGTGTTTGGATCAGCAATTTCATTTTGATCTATCAAACAACTGAAAGACACAATAATATTTCAGTAGTGAAATTAAGCTTATATGCATCAAATGAAATTAGACAGGTGCACACATTTGGGCACACCAACAGAAAAACCACATCAATATTTAGTAGAGCCTCCTTTAACAGAAATAACAGCCTCTAGATGCTTCCTATAGCCTGTAATGAGTGTCTGGATTCTGGATGAATGTATTTTGGACCATTCCTCCCTACAAAACATCTCCAGTTCAGTTAGGTTTGATGGTTGCCGTGCATGGACAGCCCGCTTCAAATCACCCCACAGATGTTCAATGATATTCAGGTCTGGGGACTGGGCTGGCCATTCCAAAACATTGTACTTGTTCCTCTGCATAAATGCCCGAGTAGATTTTGAGCAGTGTTTTGGATCGTTGTCTTGTTGAAATATCCATCCCTGGCGTAACTTCAACTTTGTGACTGATCCCTCAACATTATTCTCAAGAATCTGCTGATAGTGAGTGGAATCCATGCAACCCTCAACTTTAACCAGATTCCCAGTACCGGCACTGGCCACACAGCCCCACAGCTGTGATGGAACCTCCACCAAATTTTACTGTGGGTAGCAAGTGTTTTTCTTGGAATGCTGTGTTCTTTTGCCGCATTGCATAACGCCCCTTGTTATGATCAAATAACTCAATCTTTGTTTCATCAGTCCACAGCACCTTATTCCAAAATGAACCTGGCTTGTCCAAATGTGTGTTTGCATACCTCAAGTGACTCCATTTGTGGCGTGTGTGCAGAAAAGGCTTCTTTCGCATCACTCTCCTATACAGCTTCTCCCTGTGCAAAGTGCGCTGAATTGTTGAAGGATGCACAGTGACACCATCTGCAGGAAGTTGATGTTGTAGGTCTTTGGAAGTGGTCCGTGGGCTGTTTTTGACCGTTCTCACCATCCTTTGCCTTTGCCTGTCCAATATTTTATGTGGCCTGCCACTTCTGGCCTTAACAAGAACTGTGCCTGTGGTCTTCCATTTCCTCACTATGTTCCCCACAGTGGACACTGACAGCTTATATCTCTGCGATAACTTTTTGTAGCCTTCCCCTAAACCATAATGTAGACCAATCTTTGTTTTCAGGTCATTTGAGAGTTGTTTTGAGGCCCCCATGTTGCCACTCTTCAGAGGAGAGTCAAAGAGAACAACAACTTGCAATTGGCCACCTTAAATATCTTTTCTCATGATTGGATGCACTTGTCTATGAAGTTCAAGGCTTAATGAGCTCACCAAACCAATCGTGTGTTCCAATTAATCAGTGCTAAGTAGTTACAAGTATTCAAATCAACAAAATGACAAGGGTGCCCAAATTTATGCACCTGTCTAATTTCGTTTTGATGCATTTTGCGCATTTTCTGTTAATCCAATAAACCTCGTTTCACTACTGAAATATTACTGTGTCCTTCAGTTATTGGATAGATCAAAATGAAATTGCTGATCCAAACACCCAAATATTTATAAATAACAATCATGGAAATTGTCGGGGGTTCCTAAACTTTTGCATACAACTGTAGATTTACCTTCAACTGCAAATCCCATCACCTTTTCAACATCTTCTTCAAATACAAGTATTTCCACAGAACCATACTCAAAAACCCCTGCTTTAACTGCAATCTCATGTGCAACCCCTATTAAAACTACCCCATGTGCTCCATTATCTACAACCATGACCACAGCACCTTCATCTGACACCATCAAAATACAACTCACTCCATCCTTTGCCCCAATTACTCCATTTTCTCTTTCCTCTACAATAATAGCTCTGCCATCTTCCTTTTCTACCTTCACAAATCCACCCTCTCTTACCACTACAAACATTACTTCCCCAATAACATCTACCCATTCCATCCCAATTTCAATGTCTTCTACTACAGGATCCAGCCCACATTTCTCTTCCACAGGTAAATGGATTTCATTCATTTTGATGTATCTAACAGTTTAGTGGGAAAAGCAAGTATAGTAGTTTTCAACATTTCAGCAGATATACATAAACATATATATAAAAGAAATGCTTGTTTTACATTCTTATTTATTTGAATATTTCCCTGAACATATGATTAGCTCAAAGTATTGTGTTGTATTACTTTTATTGTTTCTATTAAATATAATCTCAACACATTTCACAGTCCTTTCAATTTTCTCTTAGATGTTACTTCTACTTCATCTCCCACCACCTTTTCAACATCCTCAAGTGCAAGTACATCCACAGAACTTCCATCTTCATCTTCTACCATCACTTCCACATCCCCTTCTAACTTTTTCACCATGATCTCAACAATAACATCTACTCAGTCTTCTTCTGTCCCTACAATGTCTACCACAGTATCCAGCTTACCTTATTCTTCCACAGGTAAATTAAATTCAAATATGCTGATTTATTCAACAATGCATTTCAGAGAACAAATTTAACTGCTCACAACATTTTGAAAGAATCACATAAACTAATTTAAATAGTCATGCTCATTATACTTTCCTTTCTGTCTGCTTTTTCATTTTTCCTAAACATACTGTATGTACTGCTCATAGTACTTTGTTGTAGTGTGTTGTTTTCTTTTTATTGTACCTAATAAATATAATCACATAAAGTTAAACAATATTTTTTATTTTCCTCTTAGATTTATTTTCAACTGCAACTTCCACCACCTTTTCAAAATCTTCTTCAAATACAGAAATTTCCATAGAACCATACTCAATAACCTCTGCTTCAACTGCAATGTCCTCTGCAACCCCTCTTAAAACTACCCCATCTGCTCCATTATCTACAACCATGACCACAGTGCCTTCATCCGACACCACCAAAATGCCACTCACTCCATCCTTTCCCCCAATTACTCCATTTTCTCTTTCCTCTACAATAATAGCACTGCCATCTTCCTTTTCTACCATCACAAATTCACCCTCTCTTACCACTACAACCATTACTTCCCCAATAACATCTACCCATTCCTCCTCAATTCCAGTAACATCTACTACAGGATCCATCCCACATTTCTCTTCCACAGGTAAAAGGATTTCAGTCATTTTGATGTATCTAACAGTTTTGTGGGAAAAGCAAGTGTAGTAGTTTGCAACATTTCAGCAGATATACATAAACATATATATAAAAGACATGCTTGTTTTACATTCTTATTTATTTGAATATTTCCCTGAACATATATATAGCTCAAAGTATTGTTTTGTATTACTTGTATTGTTTCTAATAAATATAATCTCAACAAATTTGACAGCCCTTTCAATTTTTTCTTAGATGTTACTTCTACTTCATCTCCCACCACCTTTTCAACATCCTCAAGTGCAAGTACATCCACAGAACTTCCATATTCATCTTCTACCATCACTTCCACATCCCCTTCTAACTTTTTCACCATGATCTCAACAATAACATCTACTCAGTATTCTTCTGTCCCTACAATGTCTACCACAGTATCTAGCTTACCTTACTCTTCCACAGGTAAATTAATTTCAATTATTCTGATTTATTTAACAATGCATTTCAGAGAACAAATTTAACCGCTCACAACATTTTGAAAGCATCACATAAACTAATTTAAAAAGTCATTCTAATTGTACCTTCCTTTCTGTCTGCTTTTTCATTTTTCCTAAACATACTGTATGTACTGCTCATAGTACTTTGTTGTATTGTATTGTTTTCTTTTTATTGTACCTAATAAATATAATGACATAAAGTTAAACAATATTTTTTATTTTCCTCTTAGATTTATTTTCAACTACAACTTCCACCACCTTTTCAAGATCTTCTTCAAATACAGAAATTTCCACAGAACCACACTCAATAACCTCTGCTTCAACTGCAATGTCCTCTGCAACTCCTATCAAAACTACCCCATCTGCTCCATTATCTACAACCATGACCACAGTGCCTTCATCCGACGCCACCAAAATGCCACTCACTCTATCCTTTACCCCCATTACTCCATTTTCTATTTCTTCTACAAAAATAGCTCTGCCATCTTCCTTTTCTACCATCACATATTCACCCTCTCTTACCACTACAACCATTACTTCCCCAATAACATCTACCCATTCCATCCCAATTCCAATGGCTTCTACTACAGGATCCAGCCAACATTTCTCTTCCGTAGGTAAATGGATTTCAATCATTTTGATTTATCTAACAGTTTAGTGGGAAAAGCAAGTGTAGTAGTCTCCAACATTTCAGTAGATATACATAAACATATATTTAAAAGACATGCTTGTTTTACATTCTTATTTATTTGAATATTTCCCTAAACATATGTATAGCTCAAAGTATAGTGTTGTATTACTTTTTATTGTTTCTAATAAGTATAATTTCATAAAATTTGACAGTCTTTTCAATTTCCTCTTAGATGTTACTTCTGCTTCATCTTCCACCACCTTTTCAACATCTTCAAGTGCAAGTACATCCACGGAACTTCCAACTTCATCTTCTACCGTCACTTCCACATCCCCTTCTAACTTTTCCACGATGATCTCGACAAGAACATCTACTCAGTCTTCTTCTGTCCATACAATGTCTACCACAGTATCTAGCTTGCCTTCCTCTTCAACAGGTGAATGGATTTCAATTATACTGATTTATTCAACAATGCATTTCAGAGAACAAGTTTAACCGTTCGCAACATTTTGAAAGAATCACATAAAGTAATTAAAAAAGTCATGCTCATTGTACCTTCCTTTGTGTCTGCTTTTTTATTTTTCTAAACATATGTACTGCTTACAGTACTTTGTTGTATTGTGTTTTTTTATTGAACCTAATAAATATAATCACAACAAATTTAACAATATTTTTTATTTCCCTCTTAGATTTAACTTCAACTGCAACTTCCACCACCTTTTCATCATCTTCTTCGAATACAAGTATTTCCACAGAAGCATACTCAATAACCTCTGCAACCCCTACTAAAACTACCCCATCTGCTCCATTATCTACAACCATGACTACAGTGCTTTCATCCGACACCACCAAAATGCTACTCACTCCATCCTTTACCCCCATTACTCCATTTTCTCTTTCTTCTACAACAATAGCTCTGCCATCTTCCTTTTCTACCATCGCAAATTCACCATCTCCCACCACTGCAACTATTACTTCCCCAATAACATCTACCCATTCCTCCTCAATTCCAGTGACTTCTACTACAGGATCCAGCCCCCATTTCTCTTCCACAGGTAAATGGATTTTAATCATTTTGATGTATCTAACAGTTTAGTGTAAAAAGCAAGCGTAGCAGCTTCCAACATTTCAGTAGATATACATAAACCTATATTTAAATTACATGCTTGTTTTACATTCTTATTTATTTGAATAATTCCCTTAACATATGTATAGCTCAAAGTATTGTGTTGTATTGCTTTGTATTGTTTCTAATAAATATAATCTCAACAAATTTGACAGTCCTTTCAATTTCCTCTTAGATAATACTTCTACTAAATCTCCCACCACCTTTGTAACATCTTCAAGTGCAAGTACATCCACTGCTCTGCCATCTTCATACTCTACCATCACTTTCTCATCCCCTTCTACCTTTACCACCATGACCTTGGCAATAACATCTACTCAGTCTACTTCTGTACCTACAATGTCTACCACAGTATCTAGCTTGCCTTCCTCTTCCACAGGTAAACAAATTAAATTTATGTTGATTAATTCAACAATGTATCTGAGAAAACAAATTTAACCGTTTGCAACATTTTGAAAGAATCACATAAACTATTTAAAAAAGGCATGCTGATTGTACCTTCCTTTTTGTCTTCTTTTTAATTTTTCCTAAACATATGAACTGCTCACAGTACTTTGTTGTATTGTATTTTTTTATTGTACCTAGTGAATATAATCATAACAAATTTAAAAATATTTTTTATTTCCCTCTTACAGTTGTATGCAAAAGTTTAGGAACTCCTGACAATTTCCATGATTGTCATTTATAAATATTTGGGTGTTTGGATCGGCAATTTCATTTTGATCTATCAAACAACTGAAAGACACAATAATATTTCAGTAGTGAAATGAGGTTTATTGGATTAACAGAAAATGCGCAATGTGCTTTAAAACGAAATTAGACAGGTGCATAAATTTGGGCACACCAACAGAAAAATCACATCAATATTTAGTAGAGCCTCCTTTAGCAGAAATAACAGCCTCTAGATGCTTCCTATTGCCTGTAATGAGTGTCTGGATTTTGGATTCTGGATGAATGTATTTTGGACCATTCCTCCCTACAAAACATGGTTGCCGTGCATGGACAGCCCGCTTCAAATCACCCCACAGATGTTCAATGATATTCAGGTCTGGGGACTGGGATGGCCATTCCAGAACATTGTACTTGTTCCTCTGCATAAATGCCCAAGTAGATTTTGAGCAGTGTTTTGGGTCGTTGTCTTGTTGAAATATCCAGCCCTGGCGTAACTTCAACTTTGTGACTGATTCCTCAACATTATTCTCAAGAATCTGCTGATAGTGAGTGGAATCCATGCAACCCTCAACTTTAAACAGATTCCCAGTACCAGCACTGGCCACACAGCCCCACAGCATGATGGAACCTCCACCAAATTTTACTGTGGGTAGCAAGTGTTTTTCTTGGAATGCTGTGTCCTCTCCTATATAGCTTCTCCCTGTGCAAAGTGCGCTGAATTGTTGAAGGATGCACAGTGACACCATCTGCAGTAAGTTGATGTTGTAGGTCTTTGGAAGTGGTCCGTGGGCTGTTTTTGACTGTTCTCACCATCCTTTGCCTTTGCCTGTCCAATATTTTATGTGGCCTGCCACTTCTGGCCTTAACAAGAACTGTACCTGTCGTCTTCCATTTCCTCACTATGTTCCTCACAGTGGACACTGACAGCTTATATCTCTGCGATAACTTTTTGTAGCCTTCCCCTAAACCATAATGTAGACCAATCTTTGTGTTCAGGTCATTTGAGAGTTGTTTTGAGGCCCCCATGTTGCCACTCTTCAGAGGAGAGTCAAAGAGAACAACAACTTGCAATTGGCCACCTTAAATACCTTTTCTCATGATTGGATGCACTTGTCTATGAAGTTCAAGGCTTAATGAGCTCACCAAACCAATTGTGTGTTCCAATTAATCAGTGCTAAGTAGTTACAAGTATTCAAATCAACAAAATGACAAGGGTGCCCAAATTTATGCACCTGTCTAATTTTGTTTTGATGCATATTGCGCATTTTCTGTTAATCCAATAAACCTCATTTCACTACTGAAATATTACTGTGTCCTTCAGTTATTTGATAGATCAAAATGAAATTGCTGATCCAAACACCCAAATATTTATAAATGACAATCATGGAAATTGTCGGGGGTTCCTAAACTTTTGCATACAACTGTAGATTTAACTTCAACTGCAAATCCCACCACCTTTTCAACATCTTCTTCAAATACAAGTATTTCCACAGAACCATACTCAAAAACCCCTGCTTTAACTGCAATGTCATGTGCAACCCTTATTAAAACTACCCCATGTGCTCCATTATCTACAACCATGACCACAGTGCTTTCATCCAACACCACCAAAATGCCACTCACTCCATCCTTTGCCCCAATTTCTACCATCACAAATTCACCCTCTCTTACCACTACAACCATTACTTCCCCAATAACATCTACCTATTCCATCCCAATTTCAATGTCTTCTACTACAGGATCCAGCCCACATTTCTCTTCCACAGGTAAATGGATTTCAATCATTTTTATGTATCTAACAGTTTAGTGGGAAAAGCAAGTGTAGTAGTTTCCAACATTTGGGCAGATATACATAAACATATATATAAAAGACATGCTTGTTTTACATTCTTATTTATTTGAATATTTCTCTAAACATATGTATAGCTCAAAGTATAGTGTTGTATTACTTTTTATTGTTTCTAATAAGTATAATTTCATAAAATTTGACAGTCTTTTCAATTTCCTCTTAGATGTTACTTCTGCTTCATCTCTCACCACCTTTTCAACATCTTCAAGTGCAAGTACATCCACGGAACTTCCATCTTCATCTTCTACCGTCACTTCCACATCCCCTTCTAACTTTTCCACGATGATCTCGACAAGAACATCTACTCAGTCTTCTTCTGTCCATACAATGTCTACCACAGTATCTAGCTTGCCTTCCTCTTCAACAGGTGAATGGATTTCAATTATGCTGATTTATTCAACAATGCATTTCAGAGAACAAGTTTAACCGTTCGCAACATTTTGAAAGAATCACATAAAGTAATTAAAAAAGTCATGCTCATTGTACCTTCCTTTGTGTCTGCTTTTTTATTTTTTCTAAACATATGTACTGCTTACAGTACTTTGTTGTATTGTGTTTTTTTATTGAACCTAATAAATATAATCACAACAAATTTAACAATATTTTTTATTTCCCTCTTAGATTTAACTTCAACTGCAACTTCCACCACCTTTTCATCATCTTCTTCGAATACAAGTATTTCCACAGAAGCATACTCAATAACCTCTGCAACCCCTACTAAAACTACCCCATCTGCTCCATTATCTACAACCATGACCACAGTGCTTTCATCCGACACCACCAAAATGCCAATCACTCCATCCTTTACCCCCATTACTCCATTTTCTCTTTCTTCTACAACAATAGCTCTGCCATCTTCCTTTTCTACCATCGCAAATTCACCATCTCCCACCACTACAACTATTACTTCCCCAATAACATCTACCCATTCCTCCTCAATTCCAGTGACTTCTACTACAGGATCCAGCCCCCATTTCTCTTCCACAGGTAAATGGATTTTAATCATTTTGATGTATCTAACAGTTTAGTGTAAAAAGCAAGTGTAGCAGCTTCCAACATTTCAGTAGATATACATAAACCTATATTTAAATTACATGCTTGTTTTACATTCTTATTTATTTGAATAATTCCCTTAACATATGTATAGCTCAAAGTATTGTGTTGTATTGCTTTGTATTGTTTCTAATAAATATAATCTCAACAAATTTGACAGTCCTTTCAATTTCCTCTTAGATAATACTTCTACTAAATCTCCCACCACCTTTGTAACATCTTCAAGTGCAAGTACATCCACTGCTCTGCCATCTTCATACTCTACCATCACTTTCTCATCCCCTTCTACCTTTACCACCATGACCTTGGCAATAACATCTACTCAGTCTACTTCTGTACCTACAATGTCTACCACAGTATCTAGCTCGCCTTCCTCTTCCACAGGTAAACAAATTTAATTTATGTTGATTAATTCAACAATGTATTTGAGAAAACAAATTTAACTGTTTGCAACATTTTGAAAGAATCACATAAACTATTTAAAAAAGGCATGCTGATTGTACCTTCCTTTTTGTCTTCTTTTTAATTTTTCCTAAACATATGAACTGCTCACAGTACTTTGTTGTATTGTATTTTTTTATTGTACCTAGTGAATATAATCATAACAAATTTAAAAATATTTTTTATTTCCCTCTTACAGTTGTATGCAAAAGTTTAGGAACTCCTGACAATTTCCATGATTGTCATTTATAAATATTTGGGTGTTTGGATCAGCAATTTCATTTTGATCTATCAAACAACTGAAAGACACAATAATATTTCAGTAGTGAAATGAGGTTTATTGGATTAACAGAAAATGCGCAATATGCTTTAAAACGAAATTAGACAGGTGCATAAATTTGGGCACACCAACAGAAAAATCACATCAATATTTAGTAGAGCCTCCTTTAGCAGAAATAACAGCCTCTAGATGCTTCCTATTGCCTGTAATGAGTGTCTGGATTTTGGATTCTGGATGAATGTATTTTGGACCATTCCTCCCTACAAAACATGGTTGTCGTGCATGGACAGCCCGCTTCAAATCACCCCACAGATGTTCAATGATATTCAGGTCTGGGGACTGGGATGGCCATTCCAGAACATTGTACTTGTTCCTCTGCATAAATGCCCAAGTAGATTTTGAGCAGTGTTTTGGGTCGTTGTCTTGTTGAAATATCCAGCCCTGGCGTAACTTCAACTTTGTGACTGATTCCTCAACATTATTCTCAAGAATCTGCTGATAGTGAGTGGAATCCATGCAACCCTCAACTTTAAACAGATTCCCAGTACCAGCACTGGCCACACAGCCCCACAGCATGATGGAACCTCCACCAAATTTTACTGTGGGTAGCAAGTGTTTTTCTTGGAATGCTGTGTCCTCTCCTATATAGCTTCTCCCTGTGCAAAGTGCGTTGAATTGTTGAAGGATGCACAGTGACACCATCTGCAGTAAGTTGATGTTGTAGGTCTTTGGAAGTGGTCCGTGGGCTGTTTTTGACCGTTCTCACCATCCTTTGCCTTTGCCTGTCCAATATTTTATGTGGCCTGCCACTTCTGGCCTTAACAAGAACTGTACCTGTCGTCTTCCATTTCCTCACTATGTTCCTCACAGTGGACACTGACAGCTTATATCTCTGTGATAACTTTTTGTAGCCTTCCCCTAAACCATAATGTAGACCAATCTTTGTTTTCAGGTCATTTGAGAGTTGTTTTGAGGCCCCCATGTTGCCACTCTTCAGAGGAGAGTCAAAGAGAACAACAACTTGCAATTGGCCACCTTAAATACCTTTTCTCATGATTGGATGCACTTGTCTATGAAGTTCAAGGCTTAATGAGCTCACCAAACCAATTGTGTGTTCCAATTAATCAGTGCTAAGTAGTTACAAGTATTCAAATCAACAAAATGACAAGGGTGCCCAAATTTATGCACCTGTCTAATTTTGTTTTGATGCATATTGCGCATTTTCTGTTAATCCAATAAACCTCATTTCACTACTGAAATATTACTGTGTCCTTCAGTTATTTGATAGATCAAAATGAAATTGCTGATCCAAACACCCAAATATTTATAAATGACAATCATGGAAATTGTTGGGGGTTCCTAAACTTTTGCATACAACTGTAGATTTAACTTCAACTGCAAATCCCACCACCTTTTCAACATCTTCTTCAAATACAAGTATTTCCACAGAACCATACTCAAAAACCCCTGCTTTAACTGCAATGTCATGTGCAACCCCTATTAAAACTACCCCATGTGCTCCATTATCTACAACCATGACCACAGTGCTTTCATCCAACACCACCAAAATGCCACTCACTCCATCCTTTGCCCCAATTTCTACCATCACAAATTCACCCTCTCTTACCACTACAACCATTACCTCCCCAATAACATCTACCTATTCCATCCCAATTTCAATGTCTTCTACTACAGGATCCAGCCCACATTTCTCTTCCTTAGTGGGAAAAGCAAGTGTAATAGTTTCCAACATTTCAGCAGATATACATAAACATATATATAAAAGACATGCTTGTTTTACATTCTTATTTATTTGAATATTTCCCTGAACATATGTATAGCTCAAAATATTGTGTTGTATTACTTTTATTGTTTCTAATAAATATAATCTCAACAAATTTCACAGTCCTTTCAATTTTCTCTTAGATGTTACTTCTACTTTATCTCCCACCACCTTTTTTTTTGTAAAATCTTAGCAACATTTTAGTAAGAAACTACACACAATGAAGACATGTAGAACAAAACACATAAAGATTATACATGGATACAGGTTATTGTGGATGACTAGTCCATGTTCAAGGTAATATCACATTTAGTGATCATTAGTCGTCATAATGAATTGGAATGACCACGGGGAGAGAGTCCAGTCCAGTGACAGACTCAACCCACCCTAGGTGCTGACTGCTCAGGAGGGCGGGGGGGCACCGACCCCACCGGCGGTCTGAGCAGAGGGGGGCTATATGCCTCCATCAACCTCACCCAGACCACCATTCCGGCAGGGAGTGCCCCCCCTCAGTCCTCCATCTCAGGAGGAGAAAAACGTAGTCGCCCCCCTCCAAAGGGGGGTCTCCGCTTTCTAAGCTAGCCATTGCAACCTTAAGTCTGGACATTGCAGTAAGTAAAATATATTGTTACAACCTGGAATCAAGGAGTCATGTGGTAGTAAAAGAGCCAAAACTAGTAAAGGAAGGAAAGAGAAGAAGAAATCAACGATAAGAGAGGGAGTAAGGGAAGAGGGGGAAGGAGGGTAGGGAATAGGGAAGGGTAAAGGAGGAGCATACCTTATGATCTGGAGAAGTCTTGTAGATCTGCGCCGAGCGAGCTCCGACCAGAACAGCCTCTTTACATGACAAGCAAGGGTGAAGAATGTCATTCAGTATGTGTACTATTACTTTTGTCTAAGCAGGATCTTAGGGATGGTTCTGCCAGCTCCAGCAGAGCCAGGTCTGGGCTAGTGGATTCATGGTCAGGGTCAGACATATAATCTTTCCATGGGCCCCATATGGTATCAAAATGCTCCACTTTGCCCTTACAGGTCGCTATCCAGTGTTCGGCCTCTCTAATATCATTTACCTTTTGGATCCAGTCTGCCCTAGAAGGGATCTTGGGTTGTTTCCAGTAAATTGGGAGAAGGCGTCTAGCGGCAAGACGCTTTTTTTGTATCTACTAATCAGCATCTGAGGAACATGCAAGAGGAAGTGGGCCGGAGACAAGGGTATATCAAGATCTAGGATTTCCCTTATTAGAGCTTTAATGTCCGCCCAATATGGCTGGATCAGAGGGCACTCCCACCAAATATGAAGGAGCATTCCCCTGAGGCCACACTTTCTCCAACATTGGTCTGACACCGAAGGATAGATGCGAGCTAGGTCAGCCGGGACACGGTACCAGCGTGACAAAATCTTGTAATTTGTTTCTTGAGTTTTAGATTCCATAGAGCTCGAGTGAGTGAGCTGGTAGAGATGAGTCAGTTGGGTTGTAGAAAAATCAAGCTTTAAGTCCCTTTCCCATGCCCATATGTAGGTTGGCCTAAGTTTGTCAGTAATATTACTTAATAGACGGTACATCTCCAAAATCATGTGAGGGATCGGGTCATCATCTACAAAAAACTGTTCGAAAGGTGTAAGAGAGGAGGAGTCTCTTATAGATTTCCCATGTATCTCAAAGAAGTGATGTAGCTGTCTATACCTCCAGAAATTCATTTTGGAGCCCCCGTGTCTAGTCTGTAGGGATTCAAAGCTCATCAGTTTACCATTGTGCATTAATTTCCCACAAATGGCGTTACCATCGTCCAGCCAGGGACCAAATTAAGCCATTTGCTCTCCTGGCGGGAACCAAAGGAATGCTCCCAATGGGGCCAGCGGTGATATGGGAGAGACAAACTGAAAACCGAATTTATCCTGTCCCATGTGGAAAGCGTATGCATCGTCAGAGGGGAAGGGGTATCCGACAACCCTCTACATTCACGGGGTAGCCATGGTGCATATGCTAAGTTCCTCCTTGCAAGCCATTTTTCTAAGGAGACCCAAAGTTTGGACTGGGTGTGGAAACGCCAGCTGAGGATTCTCTGGAGGGCGATAGCCCTATGGTATTTCAAAATGTCAGGGATCCCCAGGCCTCCTGTCAATTTTGAGCGTTTCAGTACTTTCAGAGCTATTCTGGATTTCTGTGCATTCCACACAAACAAAGGCTATGGGAATCATTTGTAAATAAAAAAGTATTTGTGGCAGAATATTCATTTTTATTATATTAATGCGACCTATCCACGTAAAAGCAGTCTTTTTCCATTAGGAAAGATCTTTCTTAATTGTGTGAAGTGGGGGGGGAAGTTAGCGGTATAGAGGGTATCTGTAATTGTAAGTATCTAATTGAAGACTTGGCCCAGGTGAAGGGAAAAGCTGCCTGCAGGCTACTCATCAGGGAGGGAGGCAGATGGACAGGTGAATTTCCAATTTAGAGAAATTTATCTTGAAATTTGAAAGCAACCCGAATGTCTTTAGTTCTTTCATCAGGACTGGCAGCGAGATCAGGGGTTCTGATAGATGGAATAGAACGTCGTCTGCATATGCTAACAGTTTGTGTTTAGTGTTTCCAACCTTTAGGCCCTTTATTTCCGTATTCCCTCTGACAGTACATAGTAATGGCTCAAGAACAAGAGCAAAGAGGAGGGGAGAAAGGGGACACCCCTGTCTCGTGCCATTCTGAATCGGGAACTGGGAGGAAAGCGCTCCATTCACTTTAACCTGTGCACAGGGAGTGAAGTACAGTGTCAGAATAGAGGTCAACATGCGCATTTTAAGCCCTAGAGCCTCTAATACCATTTTTAAATATGACCAGTCGACCCAGTCGAAGGCCTTTTCGGCGTCAATGGAAAGAATTATGTAAGGTTTTGGGTCAGGGCACGTACGAGCCCAGTGGATAAGTTGAATGACTCTGATTGAGTTGTCCCATGCCTCCCTCCCTATGATAAACCCCGTTTGGTCCGGGTGAATAATATGAGGCATAAGGCCTCCAAGCCTGTTTGCCAACACCTTTGCCAAGATCTTAATGTCGACGTTAAGAAGGGATATGGGCCGTTAGCTTTGGGGACTCATCGGATCTTTACCTTCTTTAGGCAGCACTGTGATATGTGCCAGAAGCGCCCCAGAGGGGATAGGAGTCCCTTCCGTGATGGAGTTGAAGTAATTGCACATGTGGGTAACTAGAAGGGGTAAGAAAGTTTTGTAATATGTCCCGTTGTAGCCATCTGGTCCCGGGCTCTTTCCTTTGGGTAAGGATTTCACTACCAACTCAATCTCCTCAGGAGAGATCGGTAGTTCAAGGTCTGTACATTGGTCGGCATTCAAAGGTGGGACACCAGCCGAGGCTAAGTAGTCCCTGATAGCAGCAGACTTGGATATCTGGGCGTCTAGGGGATAGTCAGTAGTCAGGTTGTAGAGTTGTGTGTAATAGTCTTGAAACCCTGAGGCAATTCCAGAGGATTGAACCAAAATGTCACCAGCTGGGGAAAGAAGCTTTTGTACGTAAGTCTGTGCATGCTTTTTACGGAGGGCCCTTGCAAGCATACGACCACACTTATTACCATGCTCGTAGTATTTGTGTGACAAGTGTCTGGCCTGTTTACGTGTTTGGCGGTCTAACAAACGCAACAACAGGTTTCTCAGATCCGTTAACCTCTGCAACGCCTCAGGGCCTCCATTTTGTTTGTGTTTCAGTTCCGCTTCCTGAAGCGCAGACAGCACTCTGGTAAAATCTGCCTGATGCATCTTTTTAAGCTTGGCCCCCAAAGATATGAACTCACCTCTGACTACAGCCTTGTGGCCCTCCCACTCCATGCCCTTACTAAGGTCATCGGTGACATTTTCTCTGAAATAGTTTGTGATGACCTCCGACACTTTGGCAGCCGCTGCCACATCGTCCAACAGATTTTCATTCAGCCTCCACGTCCAGGCCCCACGAGAGCCAGACAGGAGTGTGAGAGTCACCCCTACTGGGGCATGATCAGATATTGTAATATTTCCGATGGATGCGGACTGCAGGAGCTCCAGTGTGGGGCGGTCAACATATATATGATCTATGCGGGTATAAACATCATGGACAGCTGAGTAATAGCTAAAGTCCCTCCCTACAGGATGGAGAGTTCTCCAGCTATCAAGAAGCAAATGAGATTGAAGGGATTTCCGAAAATGTTTAAGAAAGGCGTAGGAGTGTGAGTGACTGGTGTTGGAGGTGTCTAATGAAGGGTCAGGGCTAACATTAAAGTCTCCCCCAAGGATAACAAATCCTTCTTTAACCACTTCAGCCCCGGAAGGTTTTACCCCCTTCCTGACCAGAGCACTTTTTACAATTTGGCACTGCGTCGCTTTAACTGTTAATTGCGCAGTCATGCAATGGTGTACCCAAACGAAATTTGCGTCCTTTTCTTCCCACAAATAGAGCTTTCTTTTGATGGTATTTGATCACCTCTGCCGTTTTTATTTTTTGCGCTATAAACGGAAAAAGACCGAAAATTTTGAAAAAAAATGATATTTTCTACTTTTTGTTATAAAAAAAATCCAATAAATTCAATTTTAGTCATACATTTAGGCCAAAATGTATTCGGCCACATGTCTTTGGTAAAAAAAATGTCAATAAGCGTATATTTATTGGTTTGCGCAAAAGTTATAGCGTCTACAAACTAGGGTACATTTTCTGGAATTTACACAGCTTTTATTTTATGACTGCCTATGTCATTTCATGAGGTGCTAAAATGGCAGGGCAGTACAAAACCCCCACAAATGACCCCATTTTGGAAAGTAGACACCCCAAGGAAATTGCTGAGAGGCATGTTGAACCCATTGAATATTTTTTTTTTTTGTCCCAAGTGATTGAATAATGACAAAAAAAAAAAAAAAAAAAAAAAATTACAAAAAGTTGTCACTAAATGATATATTTCTCACACAGGCCATGCGCATATGTGGAATTGCACCCCAAAATACATTTAGCTGCTTCTCCTGAGTACGGGGATACCACATGTGTCGGACTTTTTGGGAGCCTAGCCGCATACGGGGCCCCGAAAACCAAGCACCGCCTTCAGGATTTCAAAGGGCATAAATTTTTGATTTCACACCTCACTACCTATCACAGTTTTGAAGGCCATAAAATGCCAAGATGGCACAAAACCCCCCCAAATGACCCCATTTTGGAAAGTAGACACCCCAAGCTATTTGCTGAGAGGCATGTCGAGTCCATGGAATATTTTATTTTTTGACACAAGTTGCGGGAATGTGACAATTTTTTTTTTTTTTTGCACAAAGTTGTCACTAAATGATATATTGCTCACACAGGCCATGGGCATATGTGGAATTGCACCCCAAAATACATTTAGCTGCTTCTCCTGAGTACGGGGATACCACATGTGTGGGACTTTTTGGGAGCCTAGCCGCGTACGGGGCCCCGAAACCAAGCACCACCTTCAGGATTTCAAAGGGCATAAATTTTTGATTTCACACCTCACTACCTATCACAGTTTTGAAGGCCATAAAATGCCAAGATGGCACAAAACCCCCCCAAATGACCCCATTTTGGAAAGTAGACACCCCAAGCTATTTGCTGAGAGGCATGTTGAGTCCATGGAATATTTTATATTTTGACACAAGTTGCGGGAAAGTGACCATTTTTTTTTTTTTTTTTTTTTTTTTGCACAAAGTTGTCACTAAATGATATATTGCTCAAACATGCCATGGGCAAATGTGGAATTACACCCCAAAATACATTCTGCTGCTTCTCCTGAGTACGGGGATACCACATGTGTGGGACTTTTTGGGAGCCTAACCGCGTACGAGGCCCTGAAAACCAAGCACCGCCTTCAGGATTTCTAAGGGCATAAATTTTTGATTTCACTCCTCACTACCTATCACGGTTTTGAAGGCCATAAAATGCCAAGATGGCACAAAACCCCCCCAAATGACCCCATTTTGGAAAGTAGACACCCCAAGCTATTTGCTGAGAGGCATGTTGAGTCCATGGAATATTTTATTTTTTAACACAAGTTGCGGGAATGTGACAATTTTTTTTTTTTTTGCACAAAATTGTCACTAAATGATATATTGCTCACACAGGCCATGGGCATATGTGGAATTGCACCCCAAAATACATTTAGCTGCTTCTCCTGAGTACGGGGATACCACATGTGTGGGACTTTTTGGGAGCCTAGCCGCGTACGGGGCCCCGAAAACCAAGCACCGCCTTCAGGATTTCTAAGGGCATAAATTCTTGATTTCACTCCTTACTACCTATCACAGTTTTGAAGGCCATAAAATCCCAAGATGGCACAAAACCCCCCCAAATGACCCCATTTTGGAAAGTAGACACCCCAAGCTATTTGCTGAGAGGCATGTTGAGTCCATGGAATATTTTATATTTTGACACAAGTTGCGGGAAAGTGACAATTTATTTTTTTTTTTTTTTTTTTTTTCACAAAGTTGTCACTAAATGATATATTGCTCAAACATGCCATGGGCATATGTGGAATTACACCCCCAAATACATTCTGCTACTTCTCCTGAGTATGGGGATACCACATGAGTGGCACTTTTTGGGAGCCTAGCTTCATACGGGCCCCAAAATCCAATCACCGCCTTCAGGATTTCTAAGAGCGTTAATTTTTGATTTTACTCCTCACTACCCATCACCGTTTTGAAGGCCATAAAATGCCAAGATAGCACAAAACCCCCCAAAATGACCCCATTTTGGAAAGTAGACACCCCAAGCTATTTGCTGAGAGGCATGGTGAGTATTTTGCAGCTCTCATTTGTTTTTGAAAATGAAGAAAGACAATAAAAACATATTTTTTTTTTCTTTTTTCAATTTTCAAAACTTTGTGACAAAAAGTGAGGTCTGCAAAATACTCACTATACCTCTCAGCAAATAGCTTGGGGTGTCTACTTTCCAAAATGGGGTCATTTGGGGGGGGTTTGTGCCACCTGGGCATTCCATGGCCTCCGAAACTGTGATAGGCAGTGAAGAGTGAAATCAAAAATTTACGCCCTTAGAAAGCCTGAAGGCGGTGCTTGGTTTTCGGGGTCCCGTGCGCGGCTAGGCTCCCAAAAAGTCTCACACATGTGGTATCCCCGTACTCAGGAGAAGCAGCAGAATGTATTTTGGGGTGTAATTTCACATATTCCCATGGCATGTTTGAGCAATATATCATTTAGTGACAACTTTGTGCAAAAAAAAAAAAAAAAAAAAAAAAATTGTCTTTTTCCCGCAACTTGTGTCACAATATAAAATATTCCATGGACTCAACATGCCTCTCAGCAAATAGCTTGGGGTGTCTACTTTCCAAAATGGGGTCATTTGGGGGGGTTTTGAACTGTCCTGGCATTTTATGCACAACATTTAGAAGCTTATGTCACACATCACCCACTCTTCTAAGCACTTGAAGACAAAGCCCTTTCTGACACTTGTTGTTTACATAAAAAAATAATTTTTTTTTGCAAGAAAATTACTTTGAACCCCCAAACATTATATATTTTTTTAAAGCAAATGCCCTACAGATTAAAATGGTGGGTGTTTCATTTTTTTTTTTCACACAGTATTTGCGCAGCGATTTTTCAAACGCATTTTTTGAGGAAAAAACACACTTTTTAAAATTTTAATGCACTAAAACACACTATATTGCCCAAATGTTTGATGAAATAAAAAAGATGATCTTAGGCCGAGTACATGGATACCAAACATGACATGCTTTTAAATTGCGCACAAACGTGCAGTGGCGAAAAACTAAATACATTTTAAAAAGCCTTTAAAAGCCTTTACAGGTTACCACTTTAGATTTACAGAGGAGGTCTACTGCTAAAATTACTGCCCTCGATCTGACCTTCGCGGTGATACCTCACATGCATGGGGCAATTGCTGTTTACATTTGACGCCAGACCGACGCTTGCGTTCGCCTTTGCGCGAGAGCAGGGGGGGACAGGGGTGCTTTTTTTTTTTTTTTTTTTTTTTTTTATTAATTTTTTGATTTTTTATCTTATTTTTAAACTGTTCCTTTCATTTTTTTTTTTTTTTTATCTTTTTTATTGTTATCTCAGGGAATGTAAATATCCCCTATGATAGCAATAGGTAGTGACAGGTACTCTTTTTTGAAAAAATTGGGGTCTATTAGACCCTAGATCTCTCCTCTGCCCTCAAAGTATCTGACCACACCAAGATCGGTGTGATAAAATGCTTTCCCAATTTTCCAATGGCGCTGTTTACATCCGGCGAAATCTAAGTCATGAAATGCTCGTAGCTTCCGGTTTCTTAGGCCATAGAGATGATTGGAGCCATTCTGGTCTCTGATCAGCTCTATGGTCAGCTGGCCGAATCACCGGCTGCATTCTCAGGTTCCCTGTTGGGACAGGAGAGCCAGAGAAAAACATGGAAGACGGTGGGGGGGGGGGGGGAATCCCTCCCACTGCTTGTAAAAGCAGTCTAGAGGCTAATTAGCCGCTAGGATTGCTTTTACATGAAAGCCGACCGCTGGCTGAAAAGAATGATACCAAGATGATACCTAAACCTGCAGGCATCATTCTGGTATAACCACTCAAAGTCCAGCAACATACCAGTACGTTGCTGGTCCTTGTATTGTAAACTTTTTTTCATGCAGCCTGTGGGCTGAACGAAAAAAAGATATTGATCGGTGGGTATGCCCACCATTAGAATACCTCCCTTCATCCGCCCACTTCTAATGATGGGCATACATGCACCATTTATATATGCCGAAGCATGGGGGCATCCTCCCGCAAAAGGCAGGAGCAAATTGCTCCTCCACCCACTACTGCCCCCACGCTTCGGCATATATGCTGAAGTATGGAACTGTGGTGGTGAAATCACCTCCGACAGCGCTGGAGTCACGGCTTTATATATCGTGGGAGCAAACGCTTTTGCTGTCAAGATAAATAAATCCGCGCTGCAACTGAATGGCGTACCTGCTAAGCAAATGATGGTTAACAAAAAAACAAAGTAACATTACAGTATAACAGTTTACCTTACCATACCTGCAAAGCAAATACAAAAAAAAACATAGTAAAAAATAAAACATTTAACGCAACCTGTGCCTACCTAAAATATATATATGCCGAAGCATGGGGGCATCCTCCCGCAAAAGGCAGGAGCAAATTGCTCCTCCACCCACTACTGCCCCCACGCTTCGGCATATATGCTGAAGTATGGAACTGTGGTGGTGAAATCACCTCCGACAGCGCTGGAGTCACGGCTTTATATATCGTGGGAGCAAACGCTTTTGCTGTCAAGATAAATAAATCCGCGCTGCAACTGAATGGCGTACCTGCTAAGCAAATGATGGTTAACAAAAAAACAAAGTAACATTACAGTATAACAGTATACCTTACCATACCTGCAAAGCAAATACAAAAAAAACATAGTAAAAAATAAAACATTTAACGCAACCTGTGCCTACCTAAAATATATATATGCCGAAGCATGGGGGCATCCTCCCGCAAAAGGCAGGAGCAAATTGCTCCTCCACCCACTACTGCCCCCACGCTTCGGCATATATGCTGAAGTATGGAACTGTGGTGGTGAAATCACCTCCGACAGCGCTGGAGTCACGGCTTTATATATCGTGGGAGCAAACGCTGTTGCTGTCAAGATAAATAAATCCGCTCTGCAGCTGAATGGCGTACCTGAAAACAAAAAAGTGGTTAACAATAAAAAAGTATAAAAAAAATTGCATACCTATAAAGCAAACCTGATAAAAACATAACAATAAAACATTGCAGTATAGAATACAATAGAAAAGAGCAGAACAATAGAGAGAGAATAGAGAGAGAGAACAATAAAACGACAACTATTTTTGGTTTTTTTATTTTATATTTTTTTTGTATTTTTATTTTTTTATTTTTTTTGTATTTTTTTTTTTTTTTTAACACTTTTTTTAGTAACTTTAACTTTTAACTGTAACTGTACCAGGTTTGGGTCTCTCAAAATGCGATGGCATCTTGGGAGACCCTGTGTTAGTGTGCCTAGTCTGTGCCGTGCTGAACCCTACGCTAATACTCCACTAGTGTATGGTAGCGTTCAAAACATTCACCAATGCATAGACCAGGATTGTCAGGACAGGAGGGACAACAATACCGGGTGTCACGCCTAAATCCGCGCTTGCTGCAGACACGACATCTTTTTTGGGGGGCTCGTTGGGTAGGGGTACTCTGGAGGACATAAGGAAAATGCCTCCCATGCAGCCGGCTTACTGCATTTGGATTGGGAAGGTGAGGTGGAGCACCATCTGGATACAGAAGGGCTCTGACGATCTCTTCCTGGAATTTAAGGAAGGATCCAGTCCGTCCTGAAGCTCTGTATAGCACATGAGCATTCAGCAAAGCCAATTGAAATAAGTAAACAGACACTTTTTTGTACCAGCGTCTGGCCTTACGGGCAACTAAGTACGGCGCCAACAACTGGTCGTTGAGGTCCACCCCTCCCATATTAAGGTTGTATTCGTGGACACAGAGGGGTTTCTCCACAACACCAGTCGCCGTAGGAATTTGGGTCGTCGTGTCTGCATGAAGGGAGGTGAGAACGAAAACATTCTTCTTATCCCTCCACTTCATAGCGAGCAAATTATTATACTGCAAGCAGGCTCTCTCCCCCAGCCTAAGACGGGACTCTACAAGCCGCTGGGGAAAGCCCCGGCGATTAGGTCGCACGGTGCCACATGCTCCAATCTGATGATCAAACAAGTGACTAAAAAGTGGCACGCTCGTATAATAATTGTCCACGTACAAGTGGTACCCCTTTCCGAATAAGGGTGACACCAAGTCCCACACTATCTTGCCAGCGCTTCCTATGTAGTCAGGGCAGTTTATCGGCTCTACGTGACTATCTTTGCCCTCGTAAACCATAAATCTACATGTATAGCCTGTGGCCCTGTCACAGAGCTTATACATCTTGACCCCGTATCTGGCACGCTTGCTGGGAAGGTACTGTTTGAAGGACAAGCGGCCAGAAAACTTAATCAGGGACTCATCAACGCAGACAACTTGATGGGGGGTAAACAAGTCTGCAAAACGTTGGTTGAAGTGGTTTACGAGGGGCCGAATTTTGTAGAGCCGATCGTATGCAGGGTCTCCACGAGGACGACAGAGTTCATTGTTGTTGAAATGCATGAACCGCAAAATCTGCTCGTATCGTGCCCTGGTCATGGAGGCAGAGAACACGGGCATATGGTGAATTGGGTCAGTGGACCAATATGACCGCAACTCACTCTTTTTGGTTATGCCCATGAGGAGGGAAAGGCCCAGAAAGGTCTTAAATTCGGAGACCGTAATTGGTCTCCAATCTCTGGCAAGGGTGGACTGGGGAATAGTGGCGATGTGTTGACCAGCGTACAAATTGCTTTGGTCCACAATAGATCTATAGAGATCTTCGGTGAAAAACAGCGAATAAAAATCGAGTGGCGTAAAGTCAACTGTTTCCACCTGAATTCCGGGTTGGCCAGTGAAAGGGGGAAGTACGGGTGCTGCAGAAGTGGAAGGTTCCCAATTCGGATTGGCCAATGCAGCAGGAAGGGCACTATGGGCACGACGGGCCTGTCTTTGTCTTCTTGGTGGCAGCGGGACACTACTACTGCTTGCCACCTCGCCAGCTTGAACTGCACTTATGGGACTCGCCACGTCACCACGTGATACTGCAGTGCTGGATGTACGACCAGGGTGTACTAGGCCGCTGGTGCTTGCCAGTTCACCAGAAGGAGTAGCGGCGCTAGTACTGCTCTGCTCCATACGAGAGCCCTGCGGTTCATGCACTTCAAGGACAGCATAAGTTCGGGGTCTGGTACGCCTGACCCTAGCAGGGACCACAACTCCGTCGTCAGAGCTATCTGTCATGGAGCCGCTGTCCTCTACAGGTTCGTATTCTGAGCCTGAACTTGACAGATGAGTGACTTCCTCTTCACTATCTGTCATACTCAGAATCCTGTAGGCCTCTTCACTAGTGTACCTTGGATTTGCCATTTTGGCCTCTAAATTTAGGGGTACACTAGTGAGACTCACAGGCAAAAAAGCTCCTGACTGTTAGCGACTATCAAAACGCTACCAAAAAACTGTTAGCGATCGCAGGGATCAGGCCTGACTCTGCGACCGCTGCAGTTGTGTGCTTAGTGTTTTGTAAGTGTCAGTTATCGATCGATACTGCACTTGGGTGGGCTGGGCTGGGCTGGGCGCAGAGGCAAAACGCAGGTGCTAGCAGGTATCTGGGCTGATCCCGCTAACACTGTGTTTCAGGGAACCCTAAACTGCTGGGGAGTATAGATCTGATCGGATCAGATATCGATCCGTTCAGATACTATAGCACTAAGGGAGGTGTATGCTGCGTGCGTGGGTTTTAGCGGTACTAGCGCTAACCTGACGCTGCCTGGGGCGACGCAGACCTTATCAGATCCTAAAAACTTAACTTCTATCACCGCCGGGCAATTAGGGGGTTAAACCTTTATAAGGTAATAAACGGCGGGTGCCCTAAAACTATAATAAACTATAATAAACTGTAATAAACTATAATAAACTACAAAAAACAAACTATCTAACCAGCGTCACCCGTAACACTTATACGGTGATCGCTGGTGAAAGGGTTAACTAGGGGGCAATCAGGGGGTTAAAACCTTTAGCAGGTAGTATATGGGGGTCCCTGTCGCTATAAAACACTGACAGCAAACCTATATACTCACCTCCCTAACTAGCGTCACCTGTGTCACTAATACAGCGATCAGAAAAACGATCGCTTAGCAACACTGGTGACGGGGGGTAATCAAGGGGTTAACTTTTATTAGGGGGGGTTAGGGGGTACCCTGGACCTAAGGGGGGGTACCCTAGACCTAAAGGGGGCTAACCTAACTGCCCTAACACTTATAACTGACAAACTGACACCAATGCAAAAAAAAAAAAAACACTGCTATTGGTGTCAGAGTGACAGGGGGTACAGGGGGGTGATCAGGGGGTGATCGGGGGGTGACAGGGGGGTGAAAAGTGTGCCTGCGTGTTCTACTGTTAGTGTAGTGTTGGTGCACTTACTTGGATGTCTTCTCTCCTCTGCGCCGGACGAAAAGACCGACTCGAGGAGAGATGACATCACTTCCTTTCCCTCTGTTTACATTACAGAGGGAAAGGAAGCATTTTCATTCGCCGGGAGCGATCGGGAGGGGGTGGCCATCAATGGATGGCCTCCCCCTCACCTCCCATCGCCCGCGAACGAGAGCCGACCGTCTATGGCACCGGGGGGGGGTCCGATCGGACCCCCCACCCGCGGAAGGCAGATCACGTACAGGTACGTGATTTTGCCTGTCCGTGCCACTCTGCCGCAGTATATCTGCGTTAGGCGGTCGGCAAGTGGTTAAACTCCATCAATAGCTCAAGAGTGTTATCCACGAAAGAGATTTGGTTGGATTTAGCTGCATAGATCGAGGCGAGTGTGTAGCTTCGCCCCGCTATGGTACCTTTCAGAAAAAATGTACCGGCCTTGTGGATCTATTTTACTATCTGAAAGCTGGAAAGGGCAGGTCTTATGAATCGCAATTGTCGCCCTTAGATTTAGAGGTAGGGGAGGTACTGTGGAACCATTGATTAAATAAATGGGTAGGAAGTCTAGGAAGGGAGTGGTGGGTAAAGTGGGTTTCCTGTAAGAAGACTACTTGAGCCTTTAATTTCTTAAGTTCCCACCATAATTTATTTCTTTTCCCAGGGGAGCAGAGGCCTCTTATATTATAAGATAGTACCTTAAGTGTAGACATGAGGAGTCAGATGTCTGTAAGGTTGTCGGATGTTCCAGCTCGCCCGGCGCAGAATCTCTAGCGATGAAATGCTCCTGGGAAAGGAGGGGAGGAGAGGGAGAGGGAAGAAGGAGAAAGAAAAGCAAGTAGGGAAAAAGCACAGAGAGATTACTGTTAAAGCAACCAAAACACAACATCACAGAAGTAACAGTGTTAATAGGTAAAACATCTGTATGTGGGGCGTGAGGTCCACCCCAATAGAGGGGGGGCCCCAGACCCCAAACAAGTGTTCCAATAAGGGACGATACCCAATAAAGGGTGGCCTACGTGGGGGAACGTGAGCCTACGCATGGGGGGAGACAGGGAGTACCCTATCCATCCACCGCATCTTATGGGGTTTAAGGTTTTGGATAGGGAGAAGTAATCTGAGGGAAAAAACAAAGCCAACTCTCAACAGGGGCCGAATTAAAGAAAGTATGGAGGTTTGTCCATATCCCAGGCTAGGTCTACCAAGTTCCATAAAAAGGGATTAGAGGTAACTATTAAAGTATCACAAAGGGACCGTGACTCTAATTAGGGTAGTCTCAAAATTCAGACTTATGTGTCTCATCCCCTATGCCAGATATGAAAAGATGGGAGAGTGACACAGCGTGGGGGTATGATCCCTTCGTGCCAGGAATAGGGAGAAGAAGCGAAAGTCCGCCAACTCTGAAGAAGGGCAAAAGTGAAAGGATTATGGAATTCTGACCATGTCCTGGGCAAAAGTCTGCAAAGTTCCGCTGATTAGGGACTGGAAGTAACAATTAAGCTGTCGAAGAGGGATCAGGGCTCTAATCAGGGCAAATCCAAAGATCAGGCTCAGGTGTCACATCTCCATTGTCAGGCTTGAGAAGAGGGACAAATGAAAAAAAAAAAATGTAAGGGCAGGATCTCCTCAGATCAAATAAGGGGAGAGGCAAAGGTCACCGAGTTAGCCTAGGAGGGTCACATCTTCATTCCCGAGTAGTGGAAGGGCCCACCAAAGGGTCTCGATTCTGATGGTCTCTGTCTCTCTTGCGATTCTTACATGTAACCGTTGACCACTGACGGGGGAGTTTAATCCCAGAAGCTTCAGATGGGCCCCTCCAATCTGGAAAGTCCACGGGGTCTAGATCAAGAGTGGAAAGAAACTGTGGAAGGTCGTCCTTGCTGCGTAATGTGATTTGCCTTCCGTCCTTAGTCACCTGTAGAAAAAAGGGAAATCCCCAGCGGTACGGTAAACCAGCTTCCTGAATCACAGTCAGGAGGGGACGGAGAGCTCTATGCTGCATGAGGGTGCGCCTAAATATGTCTTGGTAAAAAAATAAATGTGCACCATCAAAATCATAAAAAGGCTTGCTGCGCATTTTTTGCATAATGAGATCCTTAATGGTGTATTTGTGGTCTACAAATTATGTCTCTGGGGTTGTCCACATCTTGAGACAGAGGTCTTAGTGCTCTATGCGCCCGGTCGATTTCTATGGGAGCAGTGGTTGGTAGGCCCAATATGTCTCTAAAGATGTCTGTCAGCATGGGAATGATGTCCCTTGAGGCTGTGGCTTCTGGCAGGCCCCAGATCCTAATATTAGCTCTCCTGCTGCGATTTTCAGCATCATCTAGTTGACATATTAAAGCTTCAATCTGCTGATCTTGCATTTGACATTTAGAATGCAGCAGAGCAATAGTGGGGAGAACCTCCTCCAGCTTTTTCTCTAGGGATTCCACCCTGTGACCCAAATGTGAAGTATCAGCTTTTAGTTGGGCTATATCTTCAGTGAAAGACTTTTCCACCCTGCAAGTAAAGCATTCTAAGTCCTCTTTAGTGGGCAGGGACATAATATGGCACCTGATATCTTCATCACTGAGGTAGTCTGAAACTTCTGAGCAGCCATCCAGTGAAGCAGGGGAGGCACAAGGGGCTGAATCACTCACCGACCCTGGGTATGGAACCGAAGATGTTGGGGAAACTGTCCCTTTTGGCAGCCGGACCGTGGCTGCTGCTGACTGGGAGGATTTGGCCGATTTCTGGGCCTTCCCAGTCGGCACCATCTTGGAGGCCTCGCGGCCTTGTCCCCGGGTCCCAGGGAGGTAAGAATCCAGCTGTCCTTGCCGTGATCTGTCGGTCCTTGCCGGTTGGGAGGGTTGCCTCGATCGCTGTGACATGTGGGGAGTCTGTAGATGTAAATATCCCCCGTTTTTGTGCTGATTTGTGCGGCGGTGGAGCGGAGCTGAGGCAAAGCACGTCCTCACTCCTCCATAGCCAGGACACGCCCCTCATCCCACCACCTTTTCAATATCCTCAAGTGCAAGTACATCCACAGAACTTCCATCTTCATCTTCTACCATCACTTCCACATCCCCGTCTAACTTTTTCACCATGATCTCAACAATAACATCTACTTAGTCTTCTTCTGTCAATACAATGTCTACCACAGTATCCAGCTTACATTACTCTTCCACAGGTAAATTAATTTCAATTATGCTGATTTATTCAACAATGCATTTCAGAGAACAAATTTAACCGCTCACAACATTTTGAAAGAATCATATCAACTAATTTAAAAAGTCATGCTCATTGTACCTTCCTTTCTGTCTGCTTTTTCATTTTTCCTAAACATACTGTATGTACTGCTCATAGTACTTTGTTGTATTGTTTTCTTTTTTTGTACCTAATAAATATAATTACATAAAGTTAAACAATATTTTTTATTTTCCTCTTAGATTTATTTTCAACTGCAACTTCCACCACCTTTTCAAGACCTTCTTCAAATACAGAAATTTCCACAGAACCATACTCAATAACCTCTGCTTCAACTGCAATGTCCTCTGCAACTCCTATTAAAACTACCCCATCTGCTCCATTATCTACAACCATGACCACAGTGTCTTCATCCGACGCCACCAAAATGCCACTCACTCTATCCTTTACCCCCATTACTTCATTTTCTCTTTCTTCTACAACAATAGCTCTGCCATCTTCTTTTTCTACCATCACATATTCACCCTCTCTTACCACCACAACCATTACTTCCCCAATAACATCTACCCATTCCTCCTCAATTCCAGTGACTTCTACTACAGGATCCAGCCCACATTTCTCTTCCACAGGTAAATGGATTTTAATCATTTTGATGTATCTAACAGTTTAGTGTAAAAAGCAAGCGTAGCAGCTTCCAACATTTCAGTAGATATACATAAACCTATATTTAAATTACATGCTTGTTTTACATTCTTATTTATTTGAATATTTCCCTTAACATATGTATAGCTCAAAGTATTGTGTTGTATTACTTTGTATTGTTTCTAATAAATATAATCTCAACAAATTCGACAGTCCTTTCAATTTCCTCTTAGATAATACTTCTACTTCATCTCCCACCACCTTTTCAACATCTTCAAGTGCAAGTATATCCACTGCTCTGCCATCTTCATCCTCTACCATCACTTTCTCATCCCCTTCTACCTTTACCACCATGACCTTGGCAATAACATCTACTCGGTCTACTTCTGTACCTACAATGTCTACCACAGTATCTAGCTTGCCCTCCTCTTCCACAGGTAAACGAATTTCATTCATGTTGATTAATTCAACAATGCATTTGAGAAAACAAGTTTAACCGTTCGCAACATTTTGAAAGAATCACATAAACTATTTAAAAAAGGCATGCTGATTGTACCTTCCTTTTTGTCTTCTTTTTCATTTTTCCTAAACATATGAACTGCTCACAGTACTTTGTTGTATTGTATTTTTTTATTGTACCTAGTGAATATAATCATAACAAATTTAAAAATATTTTTTATTTCCCTCTTACAGTTGTATGCAAAAGTTTAGGAACTCCTGACAATTTCCATGATTGTCATTTATAAATATTTGGGTGTTTGGATCAGCAATTTCATTTTGATCTATCAAACAATTGAAAGACACAATAATATTTCAGTAGTGAAATGAGGTTTATTGGATTAACAGAAAATGCGCAATATGCATCAAAACGAAATTAGACAGGTGCATAAATTTGGGCACACCAACAGAAAAATCACATCAATATTTAGTAGAGCCTCCTTTAGCAGAAATAACAGCCTCTAGATGCTTCCTATAGCCTGTAATGAGTGTCTGGATTCTGGATGAATGCATTTTGGACCATTCCTCCATACAAAACATCTCCAGTTCAGTTAGGTTTGATGGTTGTCGTGCATGGACAGCCCGCTTCAAATCACCCCACAGATGTTCAATGATATTCAGGTCTGGGGACTGGGATGGCCATTCCAGAACATTATACTTGTTCCTCTGCATAAATGCCTGAGTAGATTTTGAGCAGTGTTTTGGGTCGTTGTCTTGTTGAAATATCCAGCCCTGGCGTAACTTCAACTTTGTGACTGATTCCTTAACATAATTCTCAAAAATCTGCTGATAGTGAGTGGAATCCATGCAACCCTTAACTTTTACCAGATTCCCAGTACCGGCACTGGCCACACAGCCCCACAGCATGATGGAACCGCCACCAAATTTTACTGTGGGTAGCAAGTGTTTTTCTTGGAATGCTGTGTTCTTTTGCCGCATTGCATAACGCCCCTTGTTATGACCAAATAACTCAATCTTTGTTTCATCAGTCCACAGCACCTTATTCCAAAATGAACCTGGCTTGTCCAAATGTGTGTTTGCATACCTCAAGCGACTCCGTTTGTGGCGTGTGTGCAGAAAAGGCTTCTTTCTTATCACTCTCCTGCACAGCTTCTCCCTGTACAAAGTGCGCTGAATTTTTAATGGATGCACAGTGACACCATCTGCAGGAAGTTGATGTTGTAGGTCTTTGGAGGTGGTCCGCGGGCTGTTTTTCACCGTTCTCACCATCCTTCGCCTTTGCCTCTCCAATATTTTATGTGACCTGCCACTTCTGGCCTTAACAAGAACTGTGCCTGTGGTCTTCCATTACCTCACTATGTTCCTCACAGTGGACACTGACAGCTTATATCTCTGCGATAACTTTTTGTAGCCTTCCCCTAAACCATAATGTAGAACAATCTTTGTTTTCAGGTCATTTGAGAGTTGTTTTGAGGCCCCCATGTTGCCACTCTTCAAAGGAGAGTCAAAGAGTACAACAACTTGCAATTGGCCACCTTAAATACCTTTTCTCATGATTGGATGCATTTGTCTATGAAGTTCAAAGCTTAATGAGCTCACCAAACCAATTGTGTGTTCCAATTAATCAGTGCTAAGTAGTTACAAGTATTCAAATCAATAAAATGACAAGGGTGCCTAAATTTATGCACCTGTCTAATTTCATTTTGATGCATATTGCGCATATTCTGTTAATCCAATAAACCTCATTTCACTACTGAAATATTACTGTGTCCTTCAGTTATTTGATAGATCAAAATGAAATTGCTGATCCAAACACCCAAATATTTATAAATGACAATCGTGGAAATTGTTGGGGGTTCCTAAACTTTTGCATACAATTGTAGATTTAACTTCAGCTGCAAATCCCACCACCTTTTCCACATCTTCTTCAAATACAAGTATTTCCACAGAACCATAATCAAAAACCCCTGCTTTAACTGCAATGTCATGTGCAACCCCTATCAAAACTACCCCATGTGCTCCATTATCTACAACCATGACCACAGCACCTTCATCTGACACCACCAAAATGCCACTCACTCCATCCTTTGCCCCAATTACTCCATTTTCTCTTTCCTCTACAATAATAGCTCTGCCATCTTCCTTTTCTACCATCACAAATTCACCTTCTCTTATCACTACAACCATTACTTCCCCAATAACATCCCCATTCCATCCCAATTTCAATGTCTTCTACTACAGGATCCAGCCCACATTTCTCTTCCACAGGTAAATGGATTTTAATCATTTTGATGTATCTAACAGTTTAGCAGGAAAAGCAAGTGTAGTAATTTCCAACATTTCAGCAGATATACATAAACATATATAAAAGACATGCTTGTTTTACATTCTTATTTATTTGAATATTTCCCTTAACATATGTATAGCTCAAAGTATTGTGTTGTATTACTTTGTATTGTTTCTAATAAATATAATCTCAACAAATTTGACAGTCCTTTCAATTTCCTCTTAGATAATACTTCTACTTCATCTCCCACCACCTTTTCAACATATTCAAGTGCAAGTACATCCACAGAACTTTCATCTTCATCTTCTACCATCACGTCCACATCCCCTTCTAACTTTTTCACCATGATCTCGACAATAACATCTACTCAGTCTTCTTCTGTCCCTACAATGTCTACCACAGTATCCAGCTTACCTTACTCTTCCACAGGTAAATTAATTTCAGTTATGCTGATTTATTCAACAATGCATTTCAGAGAACAAATTTAACCGCTCACAACATTTTGAAAGAATCACATAAACTAATTTAAAAAGTCATGCTCATTCGACCTTCCTTTCTGTCTGCTTTTTCATTTTTCCTAAACATACTGTATGTACTGCTCATAGTACTTTGTTGTATTGTATTGTTTTCTTTTTATTGTACCTAATAAATTTAATGACATAAAGTTAAACAATATTTTTTTTTTCCTCTTAGATTTATTTTCAACTGCAACTTCCACCACCGTTTCAAGATCTTCTTTAAATACAGACATTTCCACAGAACCATACTCAATAACCTCTGCTTCAACTGCAATGTCCTCTGCAACCCCTATTAAAACTACCCCATCTGCTCTATTATCTACAACCATGACCACAGTGCCTTCATCCGACGCCACCAAAATGCCACTCACTCTATCCTTTACCCCCATTACTCCATTTTCTCTTTCTTCTACAACAATAGCTCTGCCATCGTCCTTTTCTACCATCACAAATTCACCCTCTCTTACCACTACAACCATTACTTCCCCAATAACATCTACCCATTCCATTCCAATTCCAATGACTTCTACTACAGGATCCAGCCCGCATTTCTCTTCCGCAGGTAAATGGATTTCAATCATTTTGATTAATCTAACAGTTTAGTGGGAAAAGCAAGTGTAGTAGTCTCCAACATTTCAGTAGATATACATAAACATATATTTAGAAGACATGCTTGTTTTACATTCTTATTTATTTGAATATTTCCCTAAACATATGTATAGCTCAAAGGATAGTGTTGTATTACTTTTTATTGTTTCTAATAAGTATAATTTTAACAAATTTCACAGTCCTTTCAATTTCCTCTTAGATGTTACTTCTGCTTCATCTCCCACCACCTTTTCAGTATCTTCAAGTGCAAGTACATCCACGGAACTTCCATCTTCATCTTCTACCATCACTTCCACATCCCCTTCTAACTTTTCCACAATGATCTCGAGAAGAACATCTACTCAGTCTTCTTCTGTCCATACAATGTCTTCCACAGTATTTAGCTCGCCTTCCTCTTCCACAGGTGAAGGGATTTCAATTATGCTGATTTATTCAACAATGCATTTCAGAGAACAAGTTTAACCGTTCGCAACATTTTGAAAGAATCACATAAAGTAATTAAAAAAGTCATGCTCATTGTACCTTCCTTTCGGTCTGCTTTTTTATTTTTCCTAAACATATGTACTGCTCACAGTACTTTGTTGTATTGTATTGTTTTTTTATTGTACCTAATAAATATTTAAAATAAATAAATAATAACAAATTTAACAATATTTTTTATTTCCCCCTTAGATTTAACTTCAACTGCAACTTCCAACACCCTTTTATCATCTTCTTTAAATACAAGTATTTCCACAGAACCATACTCAATAACCTCTGCAATCCCTACTAAAACTACCCCATCTGCTCCATTATCTACAACCATGACCACAGTGCTTTCATCCGACACCACCAAAATGCCACTCACTCCATCCTTTACCCCCATTACTCCATTTTCTCTTTCTTCTACAACAATAGCTTTGCCATCTTCCTTTTCTACCATCACAATTTCACTGTCTCCCACCACTACAACCATTACTTCCCCAATAACATCTACCCATTACACCTCAATTCCAGTGACTTCTACTAAAGGATCCAGCCCACATTTCTCTTCCACAGGTAAATGGATTTTAATCATTTTGATGTATCTAACAGTTTAGTGTAAAAAGCAAGTGTAGTAGCTTCCAACATTTCAGTAGATATACATAAATCTATATTTAAATTACATGCTTTTTTTACATTCTCATTTATTTGAATATTTCCCTTAACATATGTATAGCTCAAAGTATTGTGTTGTATTAACTGAAATAAGGTAATTATACTACGCTATCCAAGTAAATCATAAATGAAGAACCAAGCTGCAACTACAATGTGAGACACACAAACTAAATACAGTATAAGAAAAAAAGCTGCGCTATATATTAATAAATGTGACCTAAAAAATATTCATCTAATAAAATAGATAAGGACAACTCATTATGTCATACTAATAGATGAATACTCACATGTGAAATGTGCTAAATAAACGTAAAAGTGAATATAATAAATACAAAATATAAGAATAATAGATCTAAGATAGAGTCCCGTCCAATGAGCTGTTAAATAGAAATCCCACTGAATGTGCAGTCCTTAGTGATTTTCCCAGTGATGATATCTTAGCCTTCCGAACGTTAGTGACATACGTCCACAACACCATGGGAGATGTGATAAAGTGCGATGGGAAAGTTCCTCCACCAGTGATCTCAATGTCGCTTACCAGCTTCTTAGATCTCTTGTTTAAGGAGATCGTGGGTGCCTGTGGCTCTTATCCCCAGCTGTGGGTCCTTAAAACGGACTCTCTATGTGGGGTATCCTCTGTTGTAGGAGACACACACTCATTCTCCATGAAATAATATGAAGGTATCCATAGCGTAATTCATTTAAAAAATGGCTTTATTAAAAGCTAAAATATTGCACTTACAGTTATGCCGTATATAAAAGCGTTCAAAAGACATGAGCCGGCCGGCTCTCAATAGCTGCCCGTAGCTTCCGGGTTCATCGTGGTATGTGAACAGACAAGATATTTGTGGGGCACACCCTAAAAGATGCATTAAAGCTGGTGCAGCCATAAGACCATAAAGCAGAGCAAAATATTACAGCGCACACATGCAAAAAAGACATTTACCTCCAGCAGGGCTAGTTTAAAACAACTAGACAATTTAAAAAATATATTATTATCAAAAAATATGGGGGTTTGGTCACACCATATTGCTATATGGTGCTAAGCCCACTTACTGCATCAAAGTACCCCATGATTAGTGGGTCCTCAAAGTTCTCCCATATAGAAGAGTGTATTGCTCTCATGTTTCAGAGAAGCAGGATCTCCCAATCCATGGATAGTGTAGGACCCACTAATCATGGGGTACTTTGACGCAGTAAGTGGGCTTAGCACCATATAGCAATATGGTGTGACCAAATCCCCATATTTTTTGATAATAATATTTTTTTAAATTGTCTAGGTGTTTTAAACTAGCCCTGCTGGAGGTAAATGTCTTTTTTGCATGTGTGCACTGTAATATTTTGCTCATCGTGGTATGTGGTGACGTCAGCATGCCGCTCCCTACGCCGTTTCCTCAAAGATGACGTCTTTCAGGGGCACCCATGGCTGGGGATAAGAGACATAGGCACCCATGATCTCCTTAAACAAGAGATCTAAGAAGCTGGTAAGCGGCATTGAGATCACTGGTGGAGGAACTTTCCCATCGCACTTTATCACATCTCCCATGGTGTTGTGGACGTATGTCACTAACGTTTGGAAGGCTAAGATATCATCACTGGGAAAATCACTAAGAACTGCACATTCTGTGGGATTTATATTTAACAGCCCATTGGACGGGACTCTATTTTAGATCTATTATTCTTATATTTTGTATTTATTATATTCACTTTTACATTTATTTAGCACATTTCACGTGTGAGTATTCATCTATTAGTATGACATAATGAGTTGTCCTTATCTATTTTATTAGATGAATATTTTTCAGGTCACATTTATTAATATACAGTATAGCGCAGCTTTTTTTCTTATACTATATTGTGTTGTATTACTTTGTATTGTTTCTAATAAATATAATCTCAACAAATTTGACAGTCCTTTCAATTTCCTCTTAGATAATACTTCTACTTCATCTCCCACCACCTTTTCAACATCTTCAAGTGCAAGTACATCCACTGCTCTGCCATCTTCATCCTCTACAATCACTTCCTCATCCCCTTCTACCTTTACCACCATGACCTTGGCAATAACATTTACCCAGTCTACTTCTGTCCCTACAATGTCTACCACAGTATCTAGCTCGCCTTCCTCTTCCACAGGTAAATGAATTTCAGTTATGTTGATTAATTCAGCAATGCATTTGAGAAAACAAGTTTAACCGTTCACAACATTTTGAAAGAATCACATAAACTTAAATTTAAAAAAGGCATGCTGATTGTACCTTCCTTTTTGTCTTCTTTTTCATTTTTCCTAAACATATGAACTGCTCACAGTACTTTGTTGTATTGTATTTTTTTATTGTACCTAGTGAATATAATCATAACAAATTTAAAAATATTTTTTATTTCCCTCTAATGCCCCGTACACACGGTCGGATTTTCCGATGGACATTGTCCGATCGGAGCGTGTTGTCGGAAATTCCGACCGTGTGTGGGCTCCATCGGACATTTTCCATTGGATTTTCCGACACACAAAGTTGGACAGCAGGAGATAAAATTTTCCGACAACAAAATCCGATCGCGTCAATTCCGACCGTGTGTGGCCTGTTCCGACGCACAAAGTGCCACGCATGCTCAGAAGAAATTCCGACACGGGACAGCTCGTTCTGGTAAACTTAGCGTTCGCAATGGATACAGCACTTTCGTCACGCTGCAATGTTAAAAATGGTTTAATACAGCGCACTCTCTTCTTCTTTATAATGTGACAAGAATTAAGTAGTTTTGCTGCTCATATTCACACACACTTCTCACAAACTTCTTTCGTTACTATTTATCGGGATTCCCTCAATATATTTTGATTTCTCACATCTGACAACATATTTTTTTTTTTACTTTAATGTAGAATCTTTTTTTGTGTTTCTCTTTTTTAATTTTTTTTTTTGGTGCTTTTGATTTGCACTCCTGAAAATGTTTGTGTGTTTTTTGTGACAAGTTCCCACAACACCATTGATATGTTGTTCTATTTAATCTGTAGGAGATTGTTTGGTGTTGTTGTCCCTTGTTAATTTCACATTTTATGTTAGAAATGTACCTGAATCGTCACCAACAAACTGTCCTTTTTGGATGAAAACACACACAGGAGAGTAGAATTTACCTAAAAATATTTTATTAAGGGGTCACAACTATAAACAAAGAGGGAGGCAACGCTGGAGAAACTGCAGAAGTGGGCGAAGCCTTGGACCCCCAGGGCAGACATCAATTATTTAAAAGCAAAATTGGTGGCCTGAGGAGTCCATATCTAAGGGAGGGCAGTCTGGTCCAGAAGTCCCAGAGATCCGGAAAGCAGCAGATGACATCTGTGTCCCCAGGCTGTGGTCATACGAGAGACTGCATCTTCTGTCAGACCAGACTGAACCCAGGGCCATCACTCTTTGGTCTTCCTTCCACGCCTCCTTCCACGCTGTGGCTGTGGTGGTGGAGTTGTGGCAGCAGGAGGAGGAGGAGGATCATCGATCTCAATGACATCCGTCTTGTGTGTCAGTTCCCCACTCTCCCCCTTACGAAGGACTTTATAAATCAGGTCCTCAGAGATCTTGCGTTGGCCCTCCTGCATGCCCAGCAATTTGGTGGCAGCCATGCAGGCAAAGGCCTCTTCAGGACTGGGGAAGGCTCTGAGGGACGCCGAAGCCTCCTGGATCAGCCTGTATGCTGAATCCTGCACAGGACTGGGAGTGGCCTTCCTGGCTCGTTTATGTGGCAGGCGGAGGGGAGGAACCTGAGACTCAGTCAGGCTGCGACTTGTCCCAGGCTTCTCTTGGCTGACACTTAGCCCCGCCTCCTCCTGGCTGCCACTAATCCCCACCTCCTCCTGGCTGACACTAATAATCCCCGCCTCCTCCTGGCTGACACTAATAATCCCCGCCTCCTCCTGACTGCCACATTCCACAGCCTCCTCCTGGCTGAGGTCTTCCTGTGTATGAAAAAGGGACATAGTTTTAGTTTTTTTTACATCAATCACACACAATTTTCACCTCCTGACTGCTGCAAATTCAATGTTAACAAATATACCAGACTATCCTTCTGAGCCCAGCATTTTGCATTCTTGTCCCAATTTTGGGTGACCACTACTGTCTATTGATATGTAAAACACTTTTTTTAATCAGCAATTAATGATCAATAATAACATCTAGTAAACATCATTTATTTATTGCCCAGAAATCTGTCGAAGAATGCTATACCTGACTCCAGCTGGGCTCCTCCACTTCTTCCTGTCTGGAAGGCCCAGGTTGGACATCGAAAGCCTCAGCTGGGGTGGAAGGAAGAGTGGAAGGAAGAGTGGAGAGGGATTCCCTGACTTCAGTGTGGTCTGACAGAAATCGCAGTCTCTCATAGTACCACAGCCTGGGGACATAAATGTCATCTGCTGCAGCTCCGGATCTCTGGGAATCCGTGACCTTCTTGCGCTCCCTAAGATAAGTGCTCCTCAGGCCACCAATTTTAGCTTTTAAATAAGGCATGGTTGCTGTGGGGACCACCGGCTTCACCAACTCCAGCAGTTTCTCCAGCGCTGCCTGCCTCTTTTGTTTATGGTTATAGTGGGGGTGTCTCACTTGCCACAGACAGGGCAGCTCCCTGTACTTGTCAATAAACAGGGGCAGGAAATTGTGGTCGTTGAACCCATCCATTTTCTCTGCAAGACACAACACAAGACAAACCCTAATGTCAGGCCAAACTCCCCTAATCTTGTTACAATATAGGCTTCCATTTCGAAGCAGTATAGGCCCAAGTTTAGATCCTACCTTCGTTAGCACGATCGGCGTCTCCGATGCTCCTTCCTCCGCTCACAGATCGTACGTAAGACACGCGCGTTACGATTTATACACACTGCGCATGTGTATAATTCCGCCTGCCCCTGACGTTCTTTCTATTCTATTCCCCGCCCCTTTTCGTTCGGCGCAGTGGAGGAAGAGCACATGGCGGATAGACAGCAGGATAGTGCTAATTACAGCAACGAGGAGGAGGAGGAAGGGCCGGAGCCTGAAACGTCCCGATCCAGAAAGAGATTAAAGGACTCAAATATGTCCTTTGGGGAGATGTTGGAGATGGTGGACATCCTGAAGAAGGCCGACTATGATGGAAAGTATGGGCCTTACCCCAACCACAATGTCCGAAAGGCCAAGATCATGGCGAAAGTGGTCAGAAGTCTGCACCAGAAATTCAGGGTACGACGATCGAAAGATCAGCTCAGGAAGCGGTGGTCGGACCTGAAATTACGAGAACATGAGCAGTACAGAAATATCCGGAGAGTGCTGCAAAAAAGTAAGTAGTTGTGCTGTGTTCCTATTGTTCTTGTGTTTATTACGTTCGTGCTGCTCCATGTGCTTTTAGGAACTGTTGTACAGTTTAAAATGGCAACTTTCATGTTCATGGGCACATTATTCGTTCGGATCACACATTTTTATTTCGGACGATAAAATACCATTGTTTAGGCCATATGCATTTGGCCAGCATTTTGAGGCCCTATACTTGTCTTCAAAGAATTTGGTTGTGTAGATGGCTTTGTTACTAGAATGAAATGCAAACTAGATTCTGTGTAAGGAGAGGACACTCAGCAGCTGTTTACACATCTGGACGCTGGAGCACTAGTGTGGGACACAAAAACGCCATTTTTATTAGGGGGCCACACAGGTGCTCCAGTGTATACTATAGGGGGGTCTCCATCTGTGAAGCTTGTACAAAACAGGTAAAGTATTGCAGCTTGACAAAGGACACTAAAAAAGCTACATCTTGGAACTCGGCTAAAATAGACAATTGTACCCCACTTCCAAGCAATGTTTCATTCATTTCAAATATCTGTGTGCTAAGTATACCATTTTTGTTTTACATAGGGGAGAAAAGACTCGGAGGACACCCCTCATCCGAGGAGACCAGAGCCCCCCCCCCTGGAAGAAGGGGAAATCCACCCAACACAAGATGAGCAGGAGGAAGAAGACGTGGTGGAAATAGTCACCACAACAGGTGAGTGTCTGCGACCACAGGCTCAGATAAGAGATGGATGGCGGCATATTTTTTAGACCTAATTTATTTTGGGTTTCCTCTCTTTTTAGGTGATCGTGAGGTTGTGGATGAAGATCCTTTCACATCCGAAAGTGCCCAGATCCTGATCGGGGAGATCATGGGGTGTAATTTACAATTGGAAAACATCAAGTAAAACATCAATGATGTTATTCCAAAATATAAAAACATCATTGATGTTTTGGGGCGAGTTTAAAGCCCCTCCAAATCACTTTCTTCTTTTGTGTGCTACAATGTGCGAAATGTTTTTGTGATTTTTCCCAAAGCCAAATTTGGAGGATGCACACAGTGTGTCAACATGTGCTATCTGCCATCACGGGAGATCAATGGACGCGTTTGGGGGTGCAACCCCTTCCTCAATAATAAAGTAGCTGTGAGGAAGGGCTTTCTCCCCCAAAACACATCCCTTGATCCCCCGTGATGGCAGCTAGCACATGTTGACATTGGGAAATTTGTGTGCATCTTCCAAATTTGGCTTTTCCTGGGGTGATTTCCCCCCATCTGAACGCAATATCAAACACAGTTCCTAAATACTCATGTCTGATATTGCCTTCAAGTTCTACCAAATGTGAATTTTGTAAGATCAAGATTTGTGTCTTTCTTGTGGGTTTTACACAGGCCTGTTTTCTATAAAATGCACATTTTGATTTTGGATGATGACACCACAAAAATTGTTATACAACAAACATGTTGGTTTGTCAGAAAAACCTTTGGTAAATGCACATGTGATTGTGCAGGTATTAAAAAGATTGCTCATCAAGAATGTGTGGATTATTGTCTCAACACTACAACACTTTTGGGGTGATGTAATTGTTGTTTTATGAGAAAATGGGGGTTATTTCCTAAGGGCAAATCCTCTTTGCACTACAAGTGCAGTTTCAGTGCAGTTGCAAGTGCACTTGTAGTGAAAAGTGTCTTTGCATTTGGTAAATAACAGCCAACAGTGCTTTGTATAAGGTTACACAATCACGACATTTTCTGCACTCCACACATTTCTGTCAGGGTCAGCTAAAACAAACACAAGCAGTAAATGTCCACAAAGAAGAGCCTGGGGGGAGATGCCTGTCGAGAACTTGAGGTCCTGCAGACTTCTCCCTGTGGCCAAATACCGCAGGGTAGCGACCAACCTCTGCTCCGGAGTGATGGCTTGCCTCATGCAGGTATCCTGACTGCTGATATAGGGGGTCAGCGAAGCCAGCAGACAGTGAAATACGGGGTCCGTCATCCTGAGAAAGTTCCTGAAATCATCAGGATTATTCTTACGGATCTCACGGAGCAAAGGCATATGACAGAACTGGTCACGCTGAAGCAACCAATTCTTGGTCCATGAACTCCTCCCCACCCTGTTCATGGACTGGACTTGTGTCAAGGTCAGGACCCCAACACCAAGCCCCCACACAGCACGAACTCTACGAGGAGTACGCATACGAAACATGGCTAGAAAACGGTCGGCTGCTCAGAACGAAGTAACAGAACGCACTGAAGAACAGTAAGGCCTGTGAAGAGCGACCTGAAAACCAGTAACGAACGAACAAGAATACAATGACTACTTAAAGTCACGCGGAACTTGCTTGCACGCACTGAAGAGCAGATACAAACCCACAAGCACAAACTGAACGGCAGAAAACGATCTGAAAGCCACGAGTCTGAAAAAGCGCAAATCGTCTCTCACCAAACTTTTACTAGCACGAGATTAGCAAAAGGAGCCCAAAGGGTGCCGCGCTTGGTTCTGAACCGGCCTTTTCTAGTCTCGTCGTACGTGGTGTACGTGACCGCGTGGTTGTCGATCGGAAATTCCGACAACTTTGTGCGACCGTGTGTAGGCAAAACAAGTTTGAGCCAACATCCGTCGGAAAAAATCCTAGGATTTTGTTGTCGGAATGTCCGAACAAAGTCCGACCGTGTGTATGGGGCATTACAGTTGTATGCAAAAGTTTAGGAACTCCTGACAATTTCCATGATTGTCATTTATAAATATTTGGGTGTTTGGATCAGCAATTTCATTCTGATCTATCAAACAACTGAAAGACACAATAATATTTCAGTAGTGAAATGAGGTTTATTGGATTAACAGAAAATGCGCAATATGCATCAAAACGAAATTAGACAGGTGCATAAATTTGGGCACACCAACAGAAAAATCACATCAATATTTAGTAGAGCCTCCTTTAGCAGAAATAACAGCCTCTAGATGCTTCCTATAGCCTGTAATGAGTGTCTGGATTCTGGATGAATGCATTTTGGACCATTCGTCCATACAAAACATCTCCAGCTCAGTTGACATGCTGATTGTACCTTCCTTTTTGTCTTCTTTTTCATTTTTTCTAAACATATGTACTGCTCACAGTACTTTGTTGTATTTTTTATTGTACCTAGTGAATATAATCATAACAAATTTATTTATTTTTTTTATTTTCCTGTTAGATTTATTATCAACTGCAACTCCCACCACCATTTCAACATCTTCTTTAAATACAAGTATTTCCACAGAACCATACTCAAAAACCTCTGCTTTAACTGGAATGTCATCTGCAACCCCTATTAAAACTACCCCATCTGCTCCATTATCTACAACCACAATCACAGTGCCTTCATCCGACACCACAAAAATGTCACTAACTCCATCCTTTGCCCCCATTACTCCATTTTCTCTTTCCTCTACAATAATAGCTCTGCCATCTTCCTTTTCTCCCATCACAAATTCACCCTCTCTTGCCACTACAACCATTACTTCCCCAATAACATCTACCCATTCCATCCCGATTCCAATGACTTCTACTACAAGATCCAGCCCACATTTTTCTTCCACAGGTAAATGGATTTCAATCATTTTGATGTATCTAACAGTTTAGTGGGAAAAGCACGTGTAGTAAATTCCAACATTTAAGCAGATATACATAAACATATATTTAAAAGACATGCTTGTTTTACATGTTATTTATTTGAATGTTTCCCTGAACATATGTATAGCTCAACGTATTGTGTTGTATTACTTTTTTATTTTTTCTAATAAATGTAATCTCAACAAATTTGACAGTCCTTTCAATTTCCTCTTAGATGTTACTTCTACTTCATCTCCCACCACCTTTTCAACATCTTCAAGTGCAAGTACATCCACAGAACTTTCATCTTCATCTTCTACCATCACTTCCACATCCCCTTCTAACTTTTTCACCATGATCTCGACAATAACATCTACTCAGTCTTCTGCTGTCCCTGCAATGTCTACCACAGTATCCAGCTTACCTTACTTTTCCACAGGTAAATAATTTCAATTATGCTGATTTATTCAACAATGCATTTCAGAGAACAAATTTACCGCTCACAACATTTTGAAAGAATCACATAAAATAATTTAAAAAGTCATGCTCATTGTACCTTCCTTTCTGTCTGCTTTTTCATTTTTCCTAAACATACTGTATGTACTGCTTATAGTATTTTGTTGTATTGTATTGTTTTTTTTTTTTATTGTACCTAATAAATATAATCATAAAAACTTTAACAATATTTTTTATTTCCTTCTTAGATTTAACCTACACTGCAACTCCCACCACCTTTTCAACATCTTCTTCAAATACAAGTATTTCCACAGAACCATACTCAATAACCTCTGCTTCAACTGCAATGTCCTCTGCAACCCCTATTAAAACTACCCCATCTGCTCCATTATCTACAACCATGACCACAGTGCCTTCATCCGACGCCACCAAAATGCCACTCACTCCATCCTTTGCCCCAATTTCTCCATTTTCTATTTCCTCTACAAAAATAGCTCTGCCATCTTCCTTTTCTACCATCACAAATTCACCCTCTCTTACCACTACAACCATTACTTCCTCAATAACATCTACCCATTCCATCCCAATTCCAATGACTTCTACTACAGGATCCAGCCCACATTTTTCTTCCGCAGGTAAATGGATTTCAATCATTTTGAATTATCTAACAGTTTAGTGGGAAAAGCAAGTGTAGTAGTTTCCAACATTTCAGTAGATATACATTTACATATATTTAAAAGACATGCTTGTTTTACATTCTTATTTATTTAAATATTTCCCTAAACATATGTATAGCTCAAAGTATAGTGTTGTATTACTTTTTATTGTTTCTAATATGTATAATTTCAACAAATTTGACAGTCCTTTCAATTTCCTCTTAGATGTTACTTCTACTTCATCTCCCACCACCTTTTCAAGTGCAAGTACATCCACGGAACTCCCATCTTCATCTTCTACCATCACTTCCACATCCCCTTCTAACTTTTTCACCAAGATCTCGACAATAACATCTACTCAGTCTTCTTATGTCCCTACAATGTCTACCACAGTATCCAGCTTACCTTACTCTTCCACAGGTAAATTAATTTCAATTATGCTGATTTATTCAACAATGCATTTCACAGAACAAATTTAACCATTCACAACTTTTTGAAAGAATCACATAAACTAATTTAAAAAGTCATGCTCATTGTACCTTTATTTCTGTCTGCTTTTTCATTTTTCTAAACATACTGTATGTACTGCTCATAGTAGTTTGTTGTATTGTATTGTTTTTTTTATTGTACCTAATAAATATAATCTCAAAAAGTTTAAATATATTTTTTATTTTCCTGTTAGATTTATTTTCAACTGCAACTTCCACCACCTTTTCAAGATCTTCTTCAAATACAAGAATTTCCACAGAACCATACTCAACCTCTGCTTCAACTTCAATGTCCTCTGCAACCCCTATTAAAACTACCCCACCTGCTCCATTATCTACAACCATGACCACTGTGCCTTCATCCGACACCACCAAAATGCCACTCACTCCATCCTCTACCCCCATTACTCCCTTTTCTCTTTCTTCTACAACAATAGCTCTGCCATCTTCCTTTTCTACCATCACATATTCACCCTCTCTTACCACTACAGCCATTACTTCCCCAATAACATCTACCCATTCCATCCCAATTCCAATGACTTCTACTACAGGATCCAGCCCACATTTCTCTTCTGCAGGTAGATGGATTTCAATCATTTTGATTTATCTAACAGTTTAGTGGGAAAAGCAAGTGTAGTAGTTTCCAACATTTCAGCAGCTATACATACACATATACAGTATCTCACAAAAGTGAGTACACCCCTCGTATTTTTGGAATTATTTTATTATATTTTTGCATGTGACAACACTGAAGAAATTACACTTTGCTACAATGTAAAGTAGTGAGTGTACAGCTTGTATAACAGAGTAAATTTGCTGTCTTTTTCATTTGTGTCTAAACCATTGGCAACAAAAGTGAGTACACCCCTAAATGAAAATGTCCAAATTGGGCCCAATTAGCCATTTTCCCTCCCCGGTGTCATGTGACTTGTTAGTGTTACAAGGTCTCAGGTGTGAATGGGGAGCAGGTGTGTTAAATTTGGTGTTATCGCTCTCACTCTGTCATACTAGTCACTGGAAGTTCAATATGGCACCTCATGGCAAACTCTCTGAGTATCTGAAAAAAAAAATGTTGCTCTACATAAAGATGGCCTAGGCTATAAGAAGTTTGCCAAGACCCTGAAACTGAGCTGCAGCACGGTGGCAAAGACCATACAGCAGTTTAACAGGTCAGGTTCCACTCAGAACAAGCCTCACCATGGTAGACCAAAGTAGTTGAGTGCACATGCTTAGCATCATATCCAGAGATTGCTTTTGGGAAATAGAAATATGAGTGCTGCCAGCATTGCTGCAGAGGTTGAAGGGGTGGGGGTCAGCCTGTCAGTGCTCAGACCATACACCGCACACTGCATCAAATTGGTCTGTATGGCTGTCATCCCAGAAGGAAGCCTCTTCTAAAGATGATGCACAAGAAGGCCCGCAGACAGTTTGCTGAAGACAAGCAGACTAAGGACATGGATTACTGGAACCATGTTCTGTGGTCTGTTGAGACCAAGATAAATGTATTTGGTTCAGATGGCGTCAAGCGTGTGTGGCGGCAACCAGGTGAGGAGTGCAAACACAAGTGTGTCTTTCTTACAGTCAAGCATGGTGGTGGCAGTGTCATGGTCTGGGGCTGCATGAGTGCTGCTGGCACTGGGGAGCTACAGTTCATTGAGGGAACCATGAATGCCAACATGTACTGTGACATACTGAAGCACAGCATGATTCCTCCCTTCGGAGACTGGGCCACAGGGCAGTATTCCAACACGATAATGACCCCAAACACACCTCCAAGATGACCACTGCCTTGCTAAAGAAGCTGAGGGAGAAGGTGATAGACTGGCCAAGCATGTCTCCAGACATAAACCCTACTGAGCATCTGTGGGGCATCCTCAAATGGAAGGTGGAGGAGCGCAAGGTCTCTAAAATTCACCAGCTCCGTGATGTCATCATGGAGGAGTGGAAGAGGACTCAAGTGGCAACCTATGAAGCTTTAGTGACCTCCATGCCCAAGAGGGTTAAAGCAGTGCTGAAAAATAATGGTGCCCACACAAAATATTGACACTTTGGGCCCAATTTGGACTTTTTCACTTAGGGGTGTACTCACTTTTGTTGCCAGCGGTTTAGACATTAAAGGCTGTGTGTTGAGTTATTCTGAGGGGACAGCAAATTTACACAGTTATACAAGCTGTACACTCACTACTTTACATTGTAGCAAAGTGTAATTTCTTCAGTGTTGTCATATGAAAAGTTATAATAAAATATTTACAAAAATGTGAGGGGTGTACTCACTTTTGTGAAATACTGTATTTAAAAGACATGCTTGTTTTACATTCTTATTTATTTGAATATTTCCCTGAACATACCTATAGCTCAAAGTATTGTGTTGTATTACTTTTTATTGTTTCTAATAAATATAATCTCAACAAATTTGACAGGCCTTTCAATTTCCTCTTAGATGCTACTTCTACTTCATCTCCCACCACCTTTTCAACATCTTCAAGTGCAAGTACATCCACAGAACTTCCATCTTTGTCTTCTACCATCACTTCCATATCCCCTTCTAAATTTTTCACCATGATCTCGACAATAACATCTACTCAATCTTCTGCTGTCCCTACAATGTCTACCACAGTATCCAGCTTACCTTACTCTTCCACAGGTAAATTAATTTCAATTATGCTGATTTATTCAACAATGCATTTCAGAGAACAAATTTAACCATTCACAACATTTTGAAAGAGTCACATAAACTCATTTAAAAAGTCAAGCTCATTGTACCTTCCTTTCTGTCTGCTTTTTAATTTTTCCTAAACATGCTGTATGTACTGGTCATAGTAGTCTGTTGTATTGCATTGTTTTTTTATTGTACCTAAGAAATATAATCTCAAAAAGTTTAAATATATTTTTTATTTTCCTCTTAGATTTATTTTCAACTGCAACTTTCACCACCTTTTCAAGATCTTCTTCAAATACAAGAATTTCCACAGAACCATACTCAATAACCTCTGCTTCAACAGCAATTTCCTCTGCAACCCCTATTAAAACTACCCCATCTGCTCCATTATCTACAACCAAGACCACAGTGCCTTCATCCAACACTACCAAAATGCCACTAACTCTATCCTTTACCCCCATTACTCCATTTTCTCTTTCTTCTACAACAATAGCTCTGCCATCTTCCTTTTCTACCATCACATATTCACCCTCTCTTACCACTACAACCATTACTTCCCCAATAACATCTACCCATTCCATCCCAATTCCAATTACTTCTACTACAGGATCCAGCCCACATTTCTCTTCCATGGGTAAATGGATTTCAATCATTTTGATTTATCTAACAGTTTAGTGGGAAAAGCAAGTGTAGTAGTCTCCAACATTTCAATAGATATACATAAACATATATTGAAAAGACATGCTTGTTTTACATTCTTATTTATTTGAATTTTCCCCTAAACATGTATAGCTCAAAGCAGTGTTTCTCAACCTTTTTACCTTGGAGGAACCCCTGGCAACAAATTTGAGATCTCGGGGAACCCCTGAAATAATGTTCACATCTAAAGCTCACGAAACATTGGTATGATCAGCGAGCTGTTGATAAAAAAATTATTTGTAGAAATAGCATTAAATAAAAGAATATATATTAAAACATACCTAATTAATGTGAAACTTGTGCTTTCTTTTCCTGCAGCACTGATCCATTCAGGAGACATTACATGAGACAGGGCACATTACATGGGGCAGAGCACATTACAGGGCACATTACATGGGGCAGAGCATATTACAGGGGACATTACATGGGACATGGGACATTTCATGGGGCAGAACGCATTACATGGGGCAGAGCAAATTACATGGAACAGTGGACATTACATGGGGCAGAGCACATTACATGGGACAGGGCATATGACAGGGGACATTACATCGGACAGGGGACATTACATGGGGCAGGGGACATGACGAGGCACATTACATGGGGCAGGGGACATGTCAAGGCACATTACATGGGGCAGGACACATTGCATGGGACAGGGCACATGACAGGGGACATTACATGGGACAGGGGACATTACATGGGACGGGGACATTATACGGGGCAGGGGACTTTACATGGGGCAGGGGACTTTACATGGGGCAGAGCACATTACATGGGGCAGGGGACTTTACATGAGCAGGGGATATTACATGGGACAGGGGACATGACATGGAACAGGGGACATGACAGGGGACATTACATGGGACAGGGGACATGGCAAGGGACAGGGGACATGACAGAGGACTTTACATGGGGAAGAGCCCATTACATGGGACAGGGGACATGGCAGGGGACATTACATGGGGCAGAGCACATGACATGGGACAGAGCACATGACATGGGGCAGAGCACATTACATGGGACAGGGCACATGACATGGGGCAAAACACATTACATGGGACAGGGCACATGACATGGGGCAGAGAGCATTACATGGGACAGGGCACATGGCATGGGGCAGAGCGCATTACATGGGACAGGGCACATGGCATGGGGCAGAGCACATTACATGGGACAGGGCACATGGCATGGGTAAGAGCACATTACATGGGACAGGGAACATGGCATGGGGCAGAGCATATTACATGGGACAGGGCACATGACAGGGGACATTACATGGGGCAGAGCACATTACATGGGACAGGGAACATGGCATGGGGCAGAGCACATTACATGGGACAGTGCACATGACATGAGGCAGAACACATTACATGGGACAGGGCACATGACAGGGGACATGATATGGGGCAGAGCACTTTACATGGGACAGGGCACATGGCATGGGGCAGAGCACATTACATGGGACAGGGAACATGGCATGGGGCAGAGCACATTACATGGGACAGGGAACATGGCATGGGGCACAGCACATTACATGGGGCAGGGAACATGGCATGGGGCAGAGCACATTACATGGGACAGGGCACATGACATGGGGCAGAGCACATTACATGGGACAGGGCACATGGCATGGGGCAGAGCACATTACATGGGACAGGGCACATGACATGGGGCACAGCACATTACATGGGATAGGGCACATGACATGGGGCACAGCACATTACATGGGACAGGGCACATGACATGGGGCACAGCACATTACATGAGACAGGGCACATGACATGGGGCAGAGCACATTACATGGGACAGGGCACATGACATGAGGCAGAGCACATTACATGGGACAGGGAACATTACATGGGGTGGAGGACATGACAGGGGACAGACTGTTGGGCACATCTTGGGGGGGGACAGAGCTGGGCACAGTACCGGCTTTCTTCTTCTGGTTTCAGAACTCATTTCATATCTCCTCCAGTGGCATGCTGTTCCCCCTCGGCCCCTCCTCCTCCTATACTGTCAACCCCAGATGATGTCATGTACTCAGGAAGGACAAGAGGGGCCTGCAGGGAACAGGGCGCTACAGCCAATAGGATGCCAGCAGCTTCCCTGCCTATCTCTGCCTGTGTCTGTGTGTGATCTTCCTGTCAGCTGCCTGACTGACAGTCAGATCGCCGCGCAAAGTATAGTGTTGTATTACTTTTTATTGTTTCTAATAAGTATAATTTACAAATTTGACAGTACTTTCAAATTCCTCTTAGATGTTACTTCTGCTTCATCTCCCACCACCTTTTCAACATCTTCAAGTGCAAGTACATCCACAGAACTTCCATCTTCATCTTCTACCATCACATCCACATCCCCTTCTAACTTTTCCATGATGATCTCGACAAGAACATCTACTCAATCTTCTTCTGTCCATACAATGTCTACCACAGTATATAGCTTGCCTTCCTCTTCCACAGGTGAATGGATTTCAATTATGCTGATTTATTCAACAATGCATTTCAGAGAACAAGTTTAACCACTCGCAACATTTTGAAAGAATCACATAAACTAATTAAAAAAGTCATGCTCATTATACTTTCCTTTCTATCTGCTTTTTTATTTTTCCTAAACATATGTACTGCTCACAGTACTTTGTTGTATTGTATTGTTTTTTATTGTACCCAATAAATATAATCACAACAAATTTAACAATATTTTTTATTTCCCTCTTAGATTTAACTTCAACTGCAACTCCCACCACCTTTTCATCATCTTCTTCAAATACAAGTATTTCCACCGAACCATACTCAATAACCTCTGCAACCCCTACTAAAACTACACCATCTGCTCCATTATCTACAACCATGACCACAGTGCCTTCATCCGACACCACCAAAATGCCACTCACTCTATCCTTTACCCCCATTACTCCATTTTCTCTTTCTTCTACAACAATAGCTCTGCCATCTTCCTTTTCTACCATCACATATTCACCCTCTCTTACCACTACAACCATTACTTCCCCAATAACATCTACCCATTCCATCCCAATTCCAATGGCTTTTACTACAGGATCCAGCCCACATTTCTCTTCCGCAGGTATATGGATTTCAGCCATTTTGAATTATCTAACAGCTTAGTGGGAAAAGCAAGTGTAGTAGTCTCCAACATATCAGTAGATAAACATAAACATATATTTAAAATACATGCTTGTTTTACATTCTTATTTGTTTGAATATTTCCCTAAACATGTGTAGCTCAAAGTATTGTGTTGTATTACTTTGTTTTTTTTCTAATAAATATAATCTCAACAAATTTGACAGTCTTTTCAATTTCCTCTTAGATGTTACTTCTACTTCATCTCCCACCACCATTTCAACATCTTCAAGTGCAAGTACATCCACGGAACTCCCGTCTTCATCTTCTACCATCACTTGCACACCCCCTTCTAACTTTTCCACCATGATCTTGACAATAACATCTACTCAGTCTTCTTCTGTCCCTACAATGTCTACCACAGTATCTAGCTTGCCTTCCTCTTCCACAGGTAAATGAATTCCAATTATGTTGATTAATTCAACAATGCATTTGAGAAAACAAGTTTAACCATTCACAATATATTGAAAATCATATAAACCTATTTAAAAAAGGCATGCTGATTGTACCTTCCTTTTTGTCTTCTTTTTCATTTTTCCTAAACATATGTACTGCTTACAGTACTTTGTTCTATTGTATTTTTTTTTAATTGTACCTAGTGAATATAATCATAACAAATTTAAAAATATTTTCCCTCTTAGATTTAACTTCAACTGCAACTCCCACCACGTTTTCAACATCTTCTTCAAATACAAGTATTTCAACAGAACCATACTCAATAACCTCTGCTTCAACTGCAATGTCCTCTGCAACCCCTTTTAAAACTACCCCATCTGCTCCATTATCTACAACTATGACCACAGAGCCTTCATCCGACACCACCAAAATACCACTCACTCCATCCTTTGCCCCAATTACTCCATTTTCTCTTTCCTCTACAACAATAGCTCTGCCATTTTCCTTTTCTACCATCACAAATTCACCCTCTCCTACCACTACAACCAGTACTTCCTCAGTAACATCTATCCATTCCATCCCAATTTCACTGTCTTCTACTACAGGATCCAGCCCACATTTCTCTTCCACAGGTAAATGGATTTCAATCATTTTGATGTATCTAACAGTTTAGCGGGAAAAGCAAGTGTAGTAGTTTCCAACATTTCAGCAGATATACATAAACATATATAAAAGACATGCTTGTTTTACATTCTTATTTATTTGAATATTTCCCTGAACATATGTATAGCTCAAAGTATTGTGTTGTATTACTTTTATTGTTTCTAATAAATATAATATCAACAAATTTCACAGTACTTTCAATTTTCTCTTAGATAATACTTCTACTTCATCTCCCAACACCTTTTCAACATCCTCAAGTGCAAGTACATCCACAGAACTTCCATCTTCATCTTCTACCATCACTTCCACATCCCCTTCTAACTTTTTCACCATGATCTCGACAATAACATCTACTCAGTCTTCTTCTGTCCCTACAATGTCTACCACAGTATCCAGCTTACCTTACTCTTCCACAGGTAAATTAATTTCAATTATGCTGATTTATTCAACAATGCATTTCAGAGAACAAATTTAACCACTCACAACATTTTGAAAGAATCACATAAACTAATTTAACCACTTCAGCCCCGGAAGGATTTACCCTCTTCCTGACCAGAGCACTTTTTACAATTTGGCACTGCATCGCTTTAACTGCTAATTGCGCGGTCATGCAATGCTGTACCCAAACGAAATTTGCGTCCTTTTCTTCCCACAAATAGAGCTTTTTTTTGATGGTATTTGATCACCTCTGCCAGTTTTATTTGTTGCGCTATACACGGAAAAAGACCGAAAGTTTTAAAAAAAATTGATATTTTCTAATTTTTGTTCTAAAAAAAATCCAATAAACTCAATTTTAGTCATACATTTAGGCCAAAATGTATTCGGCCACATGTCTTTGGTAAAAAAAATGTCAATAAGTGTATATTTATTGGTTTGCGCAAAAGTTATAGCGCCTACAAACTAGGGTACATTTTCTGGAATTTACACAGCCTTTAATTTATGACTGTCGTTTCTTGAGGTGCTAAAATGGCAGGGCAGTACAAAACCCCCACAAATTACCCCATTTTGGAAAGTAGACACCCCAAGGAAATTGCTGAGAGGCATGTTGAGCCCATTGAATATTAATTTTTTTTGTCCCAAGTGATTGAATAATGACAAAAAAAAAAAAAAAATTACAAAAAGTTGTCACTAAATGATATATTGCTCACACAGGCCATGGGCATATGTGGAATTGCACCCCAAAATACATTTAGCTGCTTCTCCTGAGTATGGGGATACCACATGTGTGGGACTTTTTGGGAGCCTAGCCGCGTACGGGGCCCCGAAAACCAATCACTGCCTTCAGGATTTCTAAGGGCGTACATTTTTGATTTTACTCCTCACTACCTATCACAGTTTTGAATGCCATAAAATGCCCAGATGGCATAAACCCCCCCCAAATGACCCCATTTTGGAAAGTAGACACCCCAAGCTATTTGCTTTGAGGCATGTTGAGTCCATGGAATGTTTTATATTTTGACACAAGTTGCGGGAAAGTGACAAATTTTTTTTTTTTTTGCACAAAGTTGTCACTTAATGATATATTGCTCACACAGGCCATGGCCATATGTGGAATTGCACCCCAAAATACATTTAGCTGCTTCTCCTGAGTATGGGGATACCACATGTGTGGGACTTTTTAGGAGCCTAGCCGCGTACGGGGCCCCGAAAACCAATCACCGCCTTCAGGATTTCTAAGGGCGTGAATTTTTGATTTCACTCTTCACTGCCTATCACAGTTTCGGAGGCCATGGAATGCCCAGGTGGCACAAACCCCCCCAAATGACCCCATTTTGGAAAGTAGACACCCCAAGCTATTTGCTGAGAGGCATGGTGAGTATTTTGCAGCTCTCATTTGTTTTTGAAAATAAAGAAAGACAAGAAAAATTTTTTTTTTTTTTCTTTTTTCAATTTTCAAAACTTTGTGACAAAAAGTGAGGTCTGCAAAATACTCACTATACCTCTCAGCAAATAGCTTGGGATGTCTACTTTCCAAAATGGGGTCATTTGGGGTTTTTTTTTTGCCACCTGGGCATTCCATGGCCTCCGAAACTGTGATAGGCAGTGAAGAGTGAAATCAAAAATTTACGCCCTTAGAAAGCCTGAAGGCGGTGCTTGGTTTTCGGGGTCCCGTGCGCGGCTAGGCTCCCAAAAAGTCCCACACATGTGGTATCCCCGTACTCAGGAGAAGCAACAGAATGTATTTTGGGGTGTAATTTTACATATTACCATGGCATGTTTGAGCAATATATCATTTAGTGACAACTTTGTGCAAAAAAAAAAAATTGTCTCTTTCCCGCAACTTGTGTCACAATATAAAATATTCCATGGACTCGACATGCCTCTCAGCAAATAGCTTGGGGTGTCTACTTTCCAAAATGGGGTCATTTGGGGGGGTTTTGAACTGTCCTGGCATTTTATGCACAACATTTAGAAGCTTATGTCACACATAACCCACTCTTCTAACCACTTGAATACAAAGCCCTTTCTGACACTTTTTGATTACATGAAAAAATTATTTTTTTTTGCAAGATAATTACTTTGAACCCCCACACATTATATATTTTTTTAAAGCAAATGCCCTACAGATTAAAATGGTGGGTGTTTCATTTTTTTTTTTCACACAGTATTTGCGCAGCGATTTTTCAAACGCATTTTTTGGGGAAAAAACACACTTTTTAAAATTTTAATGCACTAAAACACACTGTATTGCCCAAATGTTTGATGAAATAAAAAAGATGATCTTAGGCTGAGTACATGGATACCAAATATGACATGCTTTAAAATTGCGCACAAACGTGCAGTGGCGACAAACTAAATACATTTTTAAAAGCCTTTAAAAGCCTTTACAGGTTACCACTTTAGATTTACAGAGGAGGTCTACTGCTAAAATTACTGCCCTCGATCTGTCCTTCGCGGTGATACCTCACATGCATGGTGCAGTTGCTGTTTACATTTGACGCCAGACCGACGCTTGCGTTCGCCTTAGCGCGAGAGCAGGGGGGACAGGGGTGCTTTTTTTTTTTTTCTTTATTATCTCAGGGAATGTAAATATCCCCTATCATAGCAATAGGTGGTGACAGGTACTCTTTTTTGAAAAAATTGGGGTCTGTTAGACCCTAGATTTCTCCTCTGCCCTCAAAGCATCTGACCACACCAAGATCGGTGTGATAAAATGCTTTCCCAATTTCCCAATGGCACTGTTTACATCCGGCAAAATCTAAGTTATAAAATGCTCGTAGCTTCCGGTTTCTTAGGCCATAAAGATGTTTGGAGCCACTCTGGTCTCTGATCAGCTCTATGGTCAGCTGGCTGAATCACCGGCTGCATTCTCAGGTTCCCTGTTGAGACAGGAGAGCCAGAGAAAAACACGGAAGACGGTGTGGGGGGGGCATTCCCTCCCACTGCTTGTAAAAGCAGTCTAGAGGCTAATTAGCCGCTAGGATTGCTTTTACATGAAAGCCGACCGCTGGCTGAAAAAAATGATACCAAGATGATACCTAAACCTGCAGGCAGCATTCTGGTATAACCACTCAAAGTCGTGAATGGCGTACCTGAAGACAAAAAAATGGTTAACAATAAAGCACAGTGAACGGTAAAGTATAAAAAATTGCAGACCTGAAAAACAAACATGATAAAACATAATAACAATAAAACATTGCAGAATAGAATACAGCAGTAAAAAAGAGCAGAACAATAGAGAGAGAAGAGAGAGAGAGAGAACAATAAAACGACAACTTTTTTTTTTATTTTATATTTTTGTATGTGTTTTTTTTTTTACACTTTTTTTGTAACTAACTTTTATAACTGTAACCGGTTCCAGGTTCGGGTCTCTCAAAATGTGATGGCATCTTGGGAGACCCTGCGAAAGTGTGCCTAGCCTGTGCAATGCTGTACCCTACGCTAATACTCAACTAGTGAATGGTAGCATTCAAAACATTCACCAATGCAAAGACCAGGATTGTCAGGACAGGAGGGACAATAATAGCGGGTGTCACGCCTATATCCGCGCTTGCTGCAGACACAACATCTTTTTTGGGGGGGGTTCGTTGGGTAGGGGTACTCGGGAGGACATAAAGAAAATGCCTCTCATGCAGCCGACTGTATTTGGTTGGGGATGTGAATGGGGGAAGTACGGGCGCTGCAGAAGTGGTGGGTTCCTAATTAGGATTGGCGAATGCAGCAGGAAGGGCATTATGGGCACGACGGGCCTGTGTTTGTCTTTTTGGTGGCAGCGGGACACTACTTGTGCTTGCCACCTCACCAGCTTGAACTGCATTTATGGGACTTGCCACATCACCAAGTGTTACTGCAGTACTGGTTTGACTACGACCGGGGTGTACTAGGCCACTGGTGCTTGCCAGTTGCCCAAAACGCTACCAAAAAAACAGTTAGCGATCGCAGGGATCAGGCCTGACTCTGCGAACGCTGCAGTTATGCGTTTAGTGTTTTGTAAGTGACAGTGATCGATCGATACTGCACTTGGGTGGGCTGGGCTGGGCGGAGGGGCAAAACGCAGGTGCTAGCAGGTATCTGGGCTGATCCCGCTAACACTGCATTTTTGGGAACCCTAAACTGCTGGGGACGCTAGTATAGATCTGATCGGATCAGATATTGATCCGTTCAGATACTATACCACTAAGGAAGGTGTACGGTGCGTGCGTGGGTGTTAGCGGTACTGCCGCTAACTTGACGCTGCCTGGGGCTGGTGCTTGCCAGTTCACCAAAACGCTACCAAAAAAACTGTTAGCGATCGCAGGGATCAGGCCTGACTCTGCGAACGCTGCAGTTATGCGTTTAGTGTTTTGTAAGTGACAGTGATCGATCGATACTGCACTTGGGTGGGCTGGGCTGGGCGGAGGGGCAAAACGCAGGTGCTAGCAGGTATCTGGGCTGATCCCGCTAACACTGCATTTTTGGGAACCCTAAACTGCTGGGGACGCTAGTATAGATCTGATCGGATCAGATATTGATCCGTTCAGATACTATACCACTAAGGAAGGTGTACGGTGCGTGCGTGGGTGTTAGCGGTACTGCCGCTAACTTGACGCTGCCTGGGGCTGGTGCTTGCCAGTTCACCAAAACGCTACCAAAAAAACTGTTAGCGATCGCAGGGATCAGGCCTGACTCTGCGAACGCTGCAGTTATGCGTTTAGCGTTTTGTAAGTGACAGTGATCGATCGATACTGCACTTGGGTGGGCTGTACTGGGCCGGGCGGAGGGGCAAAACGCAGGTGCTAGCGGGTATCTGGGCTGATCCCGCTAACACTGCGTTTTTGGGAACCCTAAACTGCTGGGGACGCTAGTATAGATCTGATCGGATCAGATATTGATCCGTTCAGATACTATACCACTAAGGGAGGCGTATGCTGCGTGCGTGGGTGTTAGCGGTACTGGCGCTAATCTGACGCTGCCTGGGGCGACGCATATCACTGCCGGGCGATCAGGGGGCTAAACCTTTATTCGGTAATAAACGGCGGGTGCCCTGACACTATGAAAAATAAACCAACTAACCAGCGTCACCCGTAACGGTTATACGGTGATCAGTGGTGAAAGGGTTAACTAGGGGGCAATCAAGGGGTTAAAACATTTATTAGATAGTATATGGGGGTCCCTGTCGCTATAAAATGCTGACGGCGAACCTAAATATTTACGTTCCTAACTAGCGTCACCAGCGACACTAATACAGCGATCAGAAAAATGATCGCTTAGTGACACTGGTGACAGGGGGTGATCAAGGGGTTAAAACTTTATTAGGGGGGGTTAGGGGGGTACCCTAGACCTAAAGGGGGCTAACACTCACTGTCCTACCACAGTAACTGTCACTAACTGACACCCTGCAGTAATCAGAAAAAAAAAAAAAAATACTGCTTGGTGTCAGTGTTACAGGGAGGGGTGATTGGGGGGGGATCGGGGGGCGATCGGGGGGGGATCGGGGGGGATCGGGGGTGTTTTGTGTGCCTGGCATGTTCTACTGTGTGTGTGTTGGTGCACTTACATGTCATCTCTCCTCGGCGCTAGAACGGAAACTGCCGAGCCGAGGAGAGATGACATCACATCCTCTGCCTGTGTGTACTATACACAGGCAGGGGATGTTCCTCATTGGCTGGGAGCGATCGCGAGGGGGGGGCCACGATCGCATGGTCTCCCCCTCGTCTCTCATCACTCCTAGCCAAATGCCGACCGCCGCTGGCACCGGGGGGGGTCCGATCGGACCCCCCGCCCGCGGGAAGGCAATCACATATGGGTACGTGATTTTGCCTGCCCGTGCCATTCTGCTCACGTATATATGCGTGAGGCGGTCGGCAAGTGGTTAAAAAGTCATGCTCATTGTACCTTCCTTTCTGTCTGCTTTTTCATGTTTCCTAAACATACTGTATGTACTGCTCATAGTACTTTGTTGTATTGTATTGTTTTCTTTTTATTGTTATTTTTATTATTATAATTATTATTCCATCCCAATTCCAATGACTTCTACTACAGGATCAGACCCACATTTCTCTTCCACAGGTAAATGAATTTCAATCATTTTGATGTATCTAACAGTTTAGTGGGAAAAACAAGTGCAGTTGTTTCCAACATTTTAGCAGATATACATACACATATATTTAAAAGACATGCTTGTTTTACATTCTTATTTATTTGAATATTTCCCTGAACATATGTATAGCTCAAAGCAGGGCTTTTTTTCTCAGAGAAAAGGTGCAGGAACTCACCCTCTCTGTCCAACTCTCTGCCCCAACAATGCCCAAACCCCGCCCCAACCACACCCAAACCCCACCTCCAGCAGCATCTACGTTAGAGGAGAGATTTACAGCTGCGCCAAAAAATTGTAATGAGTTAAGGCTTAGAACTGTATATCACATAAGGAAAATTCCCCAAAACCCCTCCCAGCCCTCCTCACATCACAAATCCCCCCAGCTCTCCTCTCATCACAAATCCCGCCACTCTCCTCTCATCACAAATCTCCCCAGCTCTCCTCTTATCACAAATCTCCCCCAGCTCTCCTCTCATCACAAATCTCCCAGCTCTCCTATCATCACAAATCCCCCCAGCTCTCCTCTCATCATAAATCTCCCCAGCTCTCCTCTCTGCTTACCTCCCCCTCCTCCTCCACGCACATACTTTCTCAGCTCCCCTCTCATCACAAATCCCCTCAGTTCCCCTCTCATCACAAGTTCCCCCCAGCTCCCCTCTCTGCTGACCTCCTCCTTCACACACATACTTTCTCAGCTCACCTTTCATCACAGCAGGGTCCCCAGTGATCCCCCCCACAGCAGGGTCCCCAGTGATCCCCCTCACAGCAGGGTCCCCAGTGATCCCTCTCACAGCAGGGTCCCCAGAGATCCCCCTCACAGCAGGGTCCCTAGTGACCTCCCTCACAGCAGGGTCCCCAGTGATCCCCCTCACAGCAGGGTCCCCAGTGATCCCCCTCACAGCAGGGTCCCCAGAGATCCCCATCACAGCAGGGTCCCCAGAGATCCCCATCACAGCAGGGTCCCCAGAGATCCCCCTCACAGCAGGTTCCCCAGAGATCCCCATCACAGCAGGTTCCACAGAGATCCCTCTCACAGCAGGGTCCTTAGTGACCCCCCTCACAGCAGGGTCCCCAGAGATCTCCATCACAGCAGGGTCCCCAGAGATCCCCCTCACAGCAGGTTCCCCAGAGATCCCCATAACAGCAGGGTCCCCAGAGATCCCCATCACAGCAGGGTCCCCAGTGACCCCCCTCACAGCAGGGTCCCCAGTAATCCCCCTCACAGCAGGGTCCCCAGTGACCCCCATCACAGCAGGGTCCCCAGAGATCCCCATCACAGCAGGGTCCCCAGTGATCCCCCTCATAGCAGGGTCCCCAGAGATCCCCCTCACAGCAGGGTCCCCAGTGATCCCCTCACAGCAGGGTCCCCAGTGACCCCCATCACAGCAGGGTCCCCAGAGATCCCCATCACAGCAGGGTCCCCAGTGATCCCACTCACAGCAGGATCCCCAGAGATCCCATCACAGCAGGGTCCCCAGTGATTCCCTCACAGCAGGGTCCCCAGAGATCCCCATCACAGCTGGGTCCCCAGTGACTCCCCTCACAGCAGGGTCCCCAGAGATCCCCATCACAGCAGGGTCCCCAGAGATCCCCATCACATCAGGGTCCTCAGTGACCCCCCTCATAGCAGGGTCCCCAGTGATCCCCCTCACAGCAGGGTCCCCAGTGATCCCCCTCATAGCTGGGTCCCCAGAGATCCCCCTCACAGCAGGGTCCCCAGAAATCCTTCTTACATTATGGTTCGAGTCTTCTTAGGGCAGCTACAGGACATACACCAGGAAGCTGGGTCACTGAGACCAGGCAGGTTTGGAGGAGAAAGTTCCATTCCTCTCTTACAATGAAGGACCATGGCCTGGGGGCAGGGCAAACACCTGATTGGTTGATGGGACGCCGGTGGTCCTACCAACCAGACACAAGCACTGGGTGAGCAGTGGCGCGGGAGGTGGATGCTGTCACACAGCAGATTTGCACAGACAAGGGCGCTGTTAATTAGGAATCGGCCGCAGCAGTAGAGATAATGAATGGGCATTTGTAAACGGAAGCCCCAAATCTACGCTGATGGTAGCTGAGGTGGAGTCGGGCAGTGTGACAGCAGGGATTTGGTGAAACTTGCAATCTGGCGCCCCCCCTTCAGCCTCAAAAGACTCTGCTCAGGGCAAGTGCCTTGTACCGGCCCTGGGCTTCAGTATTAAATGACAGGCTGGAGAGGAGAGGGCTGCCAGAGGTCCTGGAACGCAGTTCCGATGAGTTCCGGCTGAAAAAAAGCCCTTGCTCAAAGTATTGTGTTGTATTACTTTTTATTGTTTCTAATAAATATAATCTCAACAAATTTGACAGTCCTTTCAATTCCCTCTTAGATGTTACTTCTACTTCATCTCCCACCACCTTTTCAACATCTTCAAGTGCAAGTACATCCACGGAACTCCCATCTTCATCTTCTACAATCACTTCCACATCCCATTCTAAATTTTCAACTTGGATCTCGACAAGAACATCTACTCAGTCTTCTTCTGTCCATACAATGTCTACCACAGTATCTAGCTCGCCTTCCTCTTTCACAGGTGAATGGATTTCAATTATGCTGATTTATTAAACAATGCATTTCAGAGAACAAGTTTAACCGTTCGCAACATTTTGAAAGAATCACATAAACTAATTAAAAAAGTCATGCTTATTGTACCTTCCTTTCTGTCTGCTTTTTTATTTTTCCGAAACATATGCTGCTCACAGTACTTTGTTGTATTGTATTCTTTTTTTATTGTACCTAATAAATACAATCACAACAAATTTAACAATATTTTTTATTTCCCTCTTAGATTTACCTTCAACTTCAACTCCCACCACCTTTTCATCATCTTCTTCAAATACAAGTATTTCCACAGAACCATACTCAATAACCTCTGCAACCCCTACTAAAACTACCCCATCTGCTCCATTATCTACAACTATGACCACAGTGCCTTCATCTGACACCACCAAAATGCCACTCACTCCTTCCTTTACCCCCCTTACTCCATTTTCTCTTTCTTCTACAACAATAGCTCTGCCATTTTCCTTTTCTACCATTGCAAATTCACCATCTCCTACCACAACAATTACTTCCCCAATAACATCTACCCATTCCTCCTCAATTCCAGTGACTTCTACTACAGGATCTAGCCCACATTTCTCTTCCACAGGTAAATGGATTTCAATCATTTTCATGTATCTAACAGTTTAGTGGAAAAAGCAAGTGCAGTAGCTTCCAACATTTCAGTAGATATACATAAACCTATATTTAAAGGACATGCTTGTTTTACATTATTATTTATTTGAATATTTCCCTTAACCTATGTATAGCTCAAAGTATTGTGTTGTATTACTTTTTATTGTTTCTAATAAATATAATCTCAACAAATTTGACAGTCCTTTCAATTTCTTCTTAGATAATACTTCTACTTCATCTCCCACCACCTTTTCAACATCTTCAAGTGCAAGTACATCCACTGCTCTGCCATCTTCATCGTCTACCATCACTTTCTCATCCCCTTCTACCTTTACCACCATGACCTTGGCAATAACATCTACCCAGTCTACTTCTGTTCCTACAATATCTACCACAGTATCCAGCCTGGCTTCCTCTTCCACAGGTAAATGGATTTCAATTATATTGATTTACAAAACAATGTAATTAAGAGAGCAAGTTTAATAGTTTGCAACATTTTAAAAGAGTCATATAAACTACATTAAAACAGTGGTCCCCAACCTCCTTGGCACCAGGGACCAGCCATGCGGAGACAATCCCTCCAAGAACTATGGGGGAGGGGTTTGCCATTATGAAATAATGGGTCCACTAGTGCGTTACATGTTTTAACACTTTTACATGAGTTTGCAACCCAGGTGTTAACAGGGTCTATCATAAATTTGAAGCATGTTTACCAAGACTAGACTCTCCCAAGACACAGACATGCTATACATGGATAATTTGTTATCAGAAAGTTAATGTCAAGTGTGGCTGAACCTTTAACTAGCAAAATATTCAGGCAAGTCTCTACCCCAGCACCCCCTTCCATTCAGTGGGTATTGTACATGTTGGTTAACTCTAATGACTTAGTACAGGATCAGGGTAGAAAATTGGTTCTAGGTAAATAGCTTGCTGTGACACCTGACAAGTGGACATAACAAGTACAGAACTTGGATGATTCATTCCCATTCACAGCCAGCAAACCTGATTGGTAATCTGCTCATCCATTATCTGATCCACCTGAAAGTCCCAGTAATCCTATACCCTGCACACATATCCTCCATCAAGCGCTGTGACTCTGAACTGCTCTCAATTCCAAAAAATTAAGCAGAAAAGTATTGGATGATCAAGAGACTGAGTTGAACTTACAATATAAAGTTTTGATCTTAGAAAACCATCTTTGCAACACATCTGTCCCAGCTCTGCAGATGGGCAAATATGCATTTGCATGACCGCCGTTGACCCAACATAAGGCGAAGCCCAGGCGGAAATGGGAGATACAAATAAAGCCTTGCCAGATCGCTGCCCAACCCACGCTGCATGTCGGCCATCAACAGGCCACAAACCGACACAGATCCACGGCTCGGGGGTTGGGGACATTTGCATTAAAATCATGCTTGTTTTACCTTGATTTTTGTTTGCTTTGTTCATTTCTTCCAAACATATTTATTGCTCACAGTACTTGTGTATTTTGTTTTTTTATTATTTTTAATTAATATGATTACAATAAATTTAGCAATCTTTTTTATTTTACTTGCTTAAATTTAACTTCAACTGCAACTCCAACCACCTTTTCAACTTCTTCTTCTAGTACACATGTCCACTGAACCATACCCAATCACCTCTTCTTCAGCTGCAATGTTCACTGCAACCCTTATTAATACTAAAAATCAAGTGTAGTCGTTTGCAACATTTTAATAGTTATGCGTAAACTTATATTTAAAAGACTTGTTTGTTTTACATTCTTATTTGTTTAAACTTCCCCCTAAATATACTGTATTTAAAGTAATGTGTTGTATTCCATTTTAATGTTTCTAATGGATATGATCCCAACAAATAGGGATGAGCCGAACACCCCCTGTTCGGTTCGTACCAGAACTGAATTTAGCCTAACACTCCACAGAAACTGCTCTTTTAAAACTCACAAATTACCTACTAACCGCAAAAACCAATGGACACTATTCTGTACTCCTACTTCTGGACCTTTCAGCTGCCTTTGATACAGTTGACCACCCCCTCCTCAAAGAAAAACTTTACTCCTTCGGTCTCCATGACTATACTCTTCAGTGGCTCTCATCCTACCTATCCCAATGCACCTTCAGTGTCACTTACAATTCTACTTCCTCCTCTCCTCTTCCATTCTCCATCAGGGTCCTCCAAGGTTCTGTTCTTGGACCTCTCCTATTTTCAATCTACACCTCTTCCCTGGGTCAGTTGATTGCCTCCCATGGCTTTCAATATAATTTCTATGCTGATGACACCCAAATCTATCTCTTCACTCCTCAACTCACTCCATCAGTCTCCTCACGCATCACTAACTTACTAACAGACATATCTGTCTGGATGTCACACCACTTCCTCAAACTCAGCTTGTCCAAAACCAAGTTCATAATATTTCCTCCCCCACGTGCCTCTTCCCCTGACTTCTCTGTCAAGAGCAATGGCACAACCATCCAGCCATCCCCACATGTCAGGGTGCTAAGTGTTATCCTGGACTCTGAACTCTCCTTTTGGCCACACATCCAATCACTCTCCAAAGCTGCCACCTCAACCCCCGCAACATCTCTAAACTACATGCCTTTCTAACCAATAAAACCACAAAACTCCTGATTCACTCCCTAGTTATCTCTTGCCTCAACTACTGCAACTCCCTCCTCATTGGCTTACCTTTAAATAGACTATCCCTCCTTCAGTCAATCATGAATGCTGCTGCCAGACTCATCCACCTTACATACCGCTCAGTGTCTGCTACCCCTCTCTATCAATCCCTTCATTGGCTGCCACTCGCCCAACTAATTAAATTCATAATTCTAACAATAAGTTATAAAGCCATCCACAACTCTGCCCTCAGCTAGATCACTAGCCTAGTCTCAAAATACCAACCTAATTGTCCTCTTCATCCTTCAAAGACCTCCTGCTCTCTAGCTCCCTCATCGCCTCCTCCCATAGTCACCTCCAAGTCTTCTCCCAAGACTCTCCCATCCTTTGGAATTCCCCACCCCAATCTGTCAGACTGTCTCCAAATCTATCTACTTTTAGGCGATCCCTCAAAACTTTTCTTTTCAGAGAAGCCTATCCTCCCTCCACCTAACAACTGCAATTATATTTTCTTCATCACCTCATCCCCCACAGCTATTACCCCTTTGTATAACTTGACCCTCCCTCCTACATTGTAAGCTCTAACGAATAGGGCCCTCTGATTCCTCCTGTAATGATTTGTATTGTAATTGTACTGTCCGCCCTAATGTTGTAAAGTGCTGCACAAACTGTTGGTGCTATATAAATCATTTATAATAATAATAATAACATGCGCACAGACAAAAAATGTGTGCAAACATGGGAACACCGTTAAAGTCTATGGGACACAAACGTGAAAAATCAAAAGTGTTCATTTTAAAAGCTTATATGCAAGTTATTGGCATTAAAAGTGTTTGGGGACCTGGGTACTGCCCCAGGGGACATGTATCAATGCAAAAAAAGTTTTTAAAAATGACTTTTTTTTCAGGAGCAGTGATTTTAATAATGCTTAAAGTGAAACAATAAAAATGAAATATTCCTTTAAATATCGTGCCTGAGGGGTCCCCTTGGTCTGCCTGTAAAGTTGTACATCTATCCCATGTTTATAACAGTACCGCAGCAAAATTACATTTCTAAAGGAAAAAATGTACGGTAATTTAAAATTGCTCGGCTGTTATGTATTGCCAGATTCCGGCAATATACAGTATCTCACAAAAGGGAGTACACCCCTCACATTTTTGTAAATCTTTTCATGTGACAACACTGAAGAAATTACACTTTGCTACAATGTAAAGTAGTGAGTGTACAGCTTGTATAACAGTGTAAATTTGCTGTCCCCTCAAAATAACTCAACACACAGCCATTAATGTCTAAACCTCTGGCAACAAAAGTGAGTACACCCCTAAGTGAAAATGTTCAAATTGGGCCCAAAGTGTCAATATTTTGTGTGGCCACCATTATTTTCCAGCACTGCCTTAACCCTCTTGGGCATGGAGTTCACCAGAGCTTCAGAGGTTGACACTGGAGTCCTCTTCCACTCCTCCATAACGACATCATGTTGCTGGTGGATGTTAGAGACCTTGCGCTCCTCCACCTTCCATTTGAGGATGCCCCACAGATGCTCAATAGGGTTTAGATCTGGAGACATGCTTGGCCAGGCCATCACCTTTACCCTCAGCTTCTTTAGCAAGGCAGTGGTCATCTTGGAGGTGTGTTTGGGGTCGTTATCATGTTGGAATTTTGCCTTGCGGCCCATGCTCTGCTTCCGTATGTCACAGTACATGTTGGCATTCATGGTTCCCTCAATGAACTGTAGCTCCCCACTGACAGCAGCACTCCTGCAGCCACAGACCATGACACTCCCACCACCATGCTTGACTGTAGGCAAGACACACTTGTCTTTGTACTCCTCACCTGGTTGCCACCACACTCGCTTGACACCATCTAAACCAAATAAGTTTATCTTGGTCTCATCAGACCACAGGACATGGTTCCAGTAATCCATGTCCTTAGTTTGCTTGTCTTCAGCAAACTGTTTGCATCATCTTTAGAAGAGGTTTCCTTCTGGAATGACAGCCATGCAGACCAATTTGATGCAGTGTGCGGTGTATGGTCTGAGCACTGACAGGCTGACCCCCCACCCCTTCAACCTCTGCAGCAATGCTGGCAGCATTCATACGTCTATTTCCCAAAGACAACCTCTGGATATGACGCTGAGCACGTGCGCTCAACTTCTTTGGTCGATCATGGCGAGGCCTGTTCTGAGTGGAACCTGTCCTGGTAAACCGCTGTATGGTCTTGGCCACCATGCTTCAGCTCAGTTTCAGGGTCTTGGCAATCTTCTTATAGCCTAGGCCATCTTTATGTAGAGCCACAATTCTTTTTTTCAAATCCTCAGAGTTCTTTGCCTTGAGGTGCCATGTTGAACTTCCAGTGACCAGTATGAGAGAGTGAGAGAGATAACACCAAATTTAACACACCCACTACCCATTCACACATGAGACCTTGTAACACTAATGAGTCACATGACACTGGGGAGGGAAAATAGCTAATTGGGCCCAATTTGGACATTTTCACCTAGGGGTGTACTCACTTTTGTTGCCAGCGTTTTATATATTAATGGTTGTGTGTTGAGTTATTTTAAGGAGACGGCAAATTTACACTGTTATACAAGCTGTACACTCACTACTTTACATTGTAGCAAAGTGTCAATTCCTCAGTGTTGTCACATGAAAAGGTAGAAGAAAATATTTACAAAAATGTGAACTTTTGTGAGATACTGTACATAATCATTGAAAAAAACGGCGTAGGTTGACCCCCCAGTCCATACCAGGCCTATAGGAGAACTTCACGCCAAAATTAAAAAAAAACTGGTGTGGGGTTCCCCCCCAAAATCCATACCAGGCCCTTCAGGTCTCATGTGGATATTAAGGGGAACCCCGTGCCAAAATGTAAAACAAAATGGCATGGGGGTCCCCCCAAAATCCATACCAGACCCTTATCTGAGGATGCAATCTAGCAGGCCGCAGGAAAAGGGGGGAAAGAGAGAGCGCCCCCTCCTGAACCATACCAGGCCACATGCCCTCAACATGGGGAGGATGCTTTGGGGTCCCCCCCAAGCACCTTGTCCCCATGTTGATGGGGACAAGGGCCTCATCCCCACAACCCCTTTGCTTAGTGGTTGTGGGGGTCTGCAGGCAGGGGGGCTTATCAGACCCATTCACCATTCACCAAAAAAGTGTCAAGTAAAACGACAGGAGACAGTTTTTGACAATTCCTTTATAAAAAAAGTGTCATGCAATGTAAATCCATCGTTAATCACGGCACAGACGGACCAAAAAAACAAAAACAAAATAACTCTGCCTCCATGGAAGGCTTCCCCACCGACTGCTGTCTTTTCACTGTGACAGCTGTTATATAGGCAAGGGCGGGGCCACCTGGTGATGTAAATGAGTGCCCATGCCCCCTCTGACGTCACATGACATCAGAGGGGGGCGAGTCACCTGGTTACATCACTGGGTGGCCTGCCCTTGCCTTAATAACAGCTGTCACCACAAAAAGACAGCAGTCGGCGGGACGCCTTCCATCAAGGTGGAGCTTTTTTTTCTATTTTTTGGGTCCGTCTGCGCCGTGATTGAAGATGGATGGGAAACTTTTTTATTTTTATTTTTGAATAAAGGTATTGCCAAAAACTGTCTCCTGTCGTGTTTACTTTTTTGACACTTTTTTGGTGAATGGGTAGGGGTACCCAATACCCATTTACATGGGGGGGTGGGATCTGGGGGCTTCAAGGTGCTTTGGGGGGTACCCCAAAGCACCCTTCCCATGTTGAGGGCATGCGGCATGGTGCGGTTCAGGAGGGGGGGCGCTCTCTCGTCCCCCCCTTTTCCTGCAGCCTGCCAGGTTGCATGTTTGTATAAGGGTCTGCTATGGATTTTGGAGGGGACCCCCACTCAACTTAAAAAAAATAATGGTGTGGGGTTCCCCTTAAAATCCATACCAGACCTGAAGGGCCTGGTATGGATTTTGGGGGGACCCCCGCGCCATTTTTTCTAAAACTTTTGGCGTGGGGTTCCCCTTAAAATCCATACCAGACCTTAAGGGCCTGGTATGGATTTTGGCAGGACCCCCATGCTATTTTACATTTTGGTGCAGGGTTCCCCTTAACCACTTCAATGCATTGTTATATACACTACATTACCTGCACTGACTGAATATAGAGTCTACACTGAATGTATAGTCTATGCTAAATGCAGAGTATATATATATATATATATATATATATATATATATATATATATATATATATATATATATATATATATATAATATATATATATATATATATATATATATATATATATATATATATATATATATATATATATATATATATATATATAATATATATATATATATTATATATATATATATATATATATACAGTGGGGACGGAAAGTATTCAGACCCCTTTACATTTTTCACTCTTTGTTATATTGCAGCCATTTGCTAAAATCATTTAAGTTCATTTTTTTTCCTCATTAATGTACACACAGCACCCCATATTGACAGAAAAATACAGAATTGTTGACATTTTTGCATATTTATTAAAAAAGAAAAACTGAAATATCACATGGTCATAAGTATTCAGACCCTTTGCTGTGACACTCATATATTTAACTCAGGTGCTGTCCATTTCTTCTGATCATCCTTGAGATGGTTCTACGCCTTCATTTGAGTCAAGCTGTGTTTGATTATACTGATTGGACTTGATTAGAAAAGCCACACACCTGTCTATATAAGACCTTACAGCTCACAGTGCATGTCAGAGCAAATGAGAATCATGAGGTCAAAGGAACTGCTTGAAGAGCTCAGAGACAGAATTGTGGCAAGGCACAGATCTGGCCAAGGTTACAAAAAAATTTCTGCTGCACTTAAGGTTCCTAAGAGAACAGTGTCCTCCATAATCCTTAAATTGAATTGGGATGACCAGAACCCTTCCTAGAGCTGGCCATCTGGCCAAACTGAGCTATTGGGGGAGAAGAGCTTTGGTGAGAGAGGTAAAGAAGAACCCAAAGATCACTGTGGCTGAGCTCCAGAGATGCAGACAGGAGATGGGAGAAAGTTGTAGAAAGTCAACCATCACTGCAGCCCTCCACCAGTCAGGGCTTTATGGCAGAGTGGCCCGACGGAAGCCTCTCTTCAGTGCAAGACACATGAAAGCCTGCGTGGAGTTTGCTAAAAAAAACACCTGAAGGACTCCAAGATGGTCAGAAATAAGATTCTCTGGTCTGATGAGACCAAGATAGAACGTTTTGGCCTTAATTCTAAGCGGTATATGTGGAGAAAACCAGGCAGTCCCAACAGTGAAGCATGGTGGTGGCAGCATCATGCTATGGGGGTGTTTTTCAGCTGCAGGGACAGGACGACTGGTTGCACTCGAGGGAAAGATGAATGCGGCCAAGTACAGGGATATCCTGGATGAAGACCTTCTCCAGAGTGCTCAGGGCCTCAGACTGGGCCGAAGGTTTACCTTCCAACAAGACAATGACCCTAAGCACACAGCTAAAATAACGAAAGAGTGGCTTCACAACAACTCCGTGACTGTTCTTGAATGGCCCAGCCAGAGCCCTGACTTAAACCCAATTGAGCATCTCTGGAGAGACCTAAAAATGTCTGTCCACCAACGTTTACCATCCAACCTGACAGAACTGGAGAGGATCTGCAAGGAGGAATGGCAGAGGATCCCCAAATCCAAGTGTTAAAAACTTGTTGCATCTTTCCCAAAAAGACTCATGGCTGTATTAGATCAAAAGTGTGTTTCTACTAAATACTGAGCAAAGGGTCTGAATACTTAGGACCATGTGATATTTCAGTTTTTCTTTTTTAATAAATCTGCAAAAATGTCAACAATTCTGTGTTTTTCTGTCAATATGGGGTTCTGTGTGTGCATTAATGAGGAAAAAAATTAACTTAAATGATTTTAGCAAATGGCTGCAATGTAACAAAGAGTGAAAAATTTAAGGGAGTCTGAATACTTTCCGTCCCCACTGTGTATATATATATATATATATATATATATATATATATATATACAGTATCTCACAAAAATGAGTACACCCCTCACATTTTTGTAAATATTTTATTATATCTTTTCATGTGACAACACTGAGGAAATGACACTTTGCTACAATGTAAAGTAGTGAGTGTACAGCTTGTATAACAGTGTAAATTTGCTGTCCCATCAAAATAACTCAACACACCCCTAAGTGAAAATGTCCAAATTGGGCCCAATTAGCCATTTCCCTCCCCGGTGTCATGTGACTCATTAGTGTTACAAGGTATCAGGTGTAATGGGGGAGTAGGTGTGTTAAATTTGGTGTTATCGCTCTCACCCTCTCATACTGGTCACTGGAAGTTCAACATGGCACCTCATGACAAAGAACTCTCTGAGGAACTGAAAAAAAGAATTATTGCTCTACATAAACATGGCCTAGGCTATAAGAAGATTGCCAAGACCCTGAAACTGAGCTGCAGCATGGTGGCCAAGACCATACAGCGGTTTAAAGTGGTTGTAAACCCTTACAGACCACTTTAACCTACAGGTAAGCCTAGATTAAGGCTTACCTGTAGGTGCAAGAAATATCTCTTTAACCTACACGGTTAAGGAGATATTTTCCTGAAAACTGGCACCGATGTCTATGGTGCATGCCGTAGACAATGGCGCAGGCGCACTGAGCGTGCCGTTAGTGAAGGCAATCATTCCATCACTGACGGCTCCCGTGCGCATGCGCCGGAGTGACGTCATCGCTGCTCTGGCCAGTCACAGCGCCGGAGCAGCGATACCCAGAAGGAAGAAGGTCGCTTCGTGGAAGAGGGGACAGTGGTGACATCACAGGCTCCTGTGTCAGGTATGTGACACATAATGGGCTACTATGCAATGCATAGTAGCCCATTATGCTTTACCTTTGCAGGGAAACAAAGAGGAGGTTTACTTCCTCTTTAACAGGACAGGTTCCACTCAGAACAGGCCTCGCCATGGTCGACCAAAGAAGTTGAGTGCACGTGCTCAATGTCATATCCAGAGGTTGTCTTTGGGAAATAGACATATGAGTGCTGCCAACATTGCTGCAGGGGCGAAGGGGTTGGGGTCAGCCTGTGAGTGCTCAGACCATACGCCACACACTGCATCAAATTGGTCTGCATGGCTGTCATCCCAGAAGGAAGCCTCTTCTAAAGATGATGCACAAGAAAGGCTGCAAACAGTTTGCTGAAGACAAGCAGACTAAGGACATGGATTACTGGAACCATGTCCTGTGGTCTGATGAGACCAAGATAAACTTATTTGGTTCAGATGGTGTCAAGTGTGTGTGGCAGCAACCAGGTGAGGAGTACAAAGACAAGTGTGTCTTGCCTAGAGTCATTCATGGTGGTGGGAGTGTCATGGTCTGGGGCTGCATGAGTGCTGCCGCCACTGGGGAGCTACAGTTATTTTGAGGGGACAGCAAATTTACACTGTTATACAAGCTGTACACTCACTACTTTACATTGTAGCAAACCTCAATACCCTAAAGATATTTTTGTAAATAAAATATTTACAAAAATGTGAGGGGTGTACTCACTTTTGTGAGATACTATATATATATATATATATATATATATATATATATATATATATATATATATATATATATATATATACTAGACTATATATATATATATATATATATATATATATATATATATATATATCAAATACACTGCCACTAACTAACCTTCCTGCCTAATCTAGCTCAATCTATCTCCGTCCACACATACTATACACGGCCGCTATGTAAGTAGCCTTATATAGTTTGGGGCGTGGACTTAGTCCCCCTGGGCAATGATTGCTCAATGGCACCCTGCCTTTGGCCAATTATGGCTCTCTCAGCAGAGCGCGCTGTGATTGGCCGAAGCATGCAGGTCAGGTGCATGCTTTTGCCAATCATCATACAGCAATGCACTGCGACCTCGCAGTGCATTATGGGGCATTCCGAGGCGCTCAAATTTCCCATGAACGCCCCATAATATTCGCTGTTCGGCAAACAGGCGAACACCCGATGTTCGAGTCGAACAAAGGTTTGACTCGAACATCGAGCTCATCCTTACCAAGAAATTTAACAATCTTTTAATTTTCCTCTTAGATGTTACTTCTACATCATCTGCCATGACCTTTTCAACATTTTCAAGTGCAAGTACATCCACTGCTCTGCATTCTTTATCCTCTACCACCACTTCCTCATTCCCTTCTACCTTAATCACCATGGCCTCTACATTAAAATCTACGCACTCTACTTCTGGCCCTACAATGTCTACCACAGTATCCAGCTCACCATCCTCTTCCACAGGTAAATGGATTTAAATTATGTTGATTTATTAAACAATGCATTTGAGAGAGAAAATGTGATGGTTTTCAACATATTGAATGTTTTCAAAAGTCTTTACCAAGTAACTATAGACCTGTTAGTTTAAATTCTATAGTCGGGAAGATACTGGAGAGTTTAATAAAAGACCACATAGATGAGTTCTTGCTGGAAAAAAAATATTTTAAGCAACAGACAGCATGGGTTCAAGACAGAAGTTGTCAAATAAATCTGATTTCTTTTTATGAAGAGGTAAGTAAAACCTTGGACAGAGGGGTGGCTGTGGACTTGGTATACTTGGATTTTGCAAAAGCTTTCGATACAGTTCCCACACACGGCTAATGTGTAAGGTAAAGTCTACAGGCTTGGAAATATCAGTTTGTAAATGCATAGAAAACTGACTAAAAGACAGAATTCAGAGAGTAGTGGTTAATTATTCTTACTCTGAATAGTCTAAGGTTATCAGTGGTGTACCCCAAGGTTCAGTGTTGAAATCTTTATAAATGATATAGGGTCTGGGATTAAAAGTACAATTTCAGTCTTTGCAGATAGATGACACCAAACTATGCAGTGGAATAACGTCCTTACAGGATTTCACCAATTTACAAGCCAGCCTCAATGCACTTTTAATGTTGATAAATGTAAAGTTATGCACTTGGGGGCTAAGAATATGCATGCATCATACATACTAGGGGGAGTACAACTGAGGGAATCCATAGTGGAGAAGGATTTGGGGGTTTTGGTAGATCATAAGCTCAATAATAACATGCAATGCCAAGCTGCGGTTTCCAAAACGAGCAATGTCCTTTCTTGTATTAAGAGAGGTATGGACTCCAGAGAGAGCGTTATCATTTTGCCCTTGTACAAATCATTAGTAAGACCTCATCTGGAATATGCAGTTCAGTTTTGGGCACCAGTTCTCAAAAAGGATATCGGGGAACTGGAGAAAGTGCAGAGAAGGGCAACCAAACTGATAAGAGGCATGGAGGAACTCAGCTATGAGGAAAGATTAGAGGAACTGAATTTATTCTCTCTTGAGAAGAGGGGATTAGGGGGATATGATCAACATGTATAAATATATAAGGGGTCCATATAGTGAACTTGGTGTTGAGTTATTCACTTTACATTCAACACAGAGGACAAGGGGGCACTCTTTACACCTAGAGGAAAAGAGGTTTCTACGGAATGGAATGGTATTGAATTTGAAATTTTTTTTTTTTAATTTTGGTTCGGGGTTCCCCTTAATATTCATACCAGACCCAAAGGGCCTGGTAATGGGCTGTGCCGTTTTTTTCAATGACTTTTATGTGTATTGCTGGGACCGACAATTCATTATAGCCGCGAGTACTTTTAAATTACTTTTTTTCCTTTAGAAATGTCATTTTGCTCTCGGACTGTTCTAAACATGGGAAACATGCGCCACTTTACAGGCATACTATAGACACACCCCCCCCAGGTACGAAATTTAAAGGAATATTTCACTTTTATTGTTTCACTTTAAACATTATTAAAATCACTGCTCCCCAAAAAACGATAGTTTTTAAAACTTTTTTTGCATTAATACATGTTCCCTGAGGCAGGACCCAGGTCCCCAAACACTTTTTATGACAATAACTTGCATATTAACCTTTAAAATTAGCACTTTTGATTTCTCCCATAGACTTTTAAAGGGTGTTCCGCGGCTTTTGAATTTGCCACGAACGCCCCAAATTGTTCGCTATTCGACGAACGGGCAAACAGCCAATGTTCGAGTCGAACTCATGTTCGACACGAACATAAAGCTCATCCCTACACCTCACCAATATTCAAGGCAACCTTGGATCCCTGCAGATGTTGTTTTTCCTTCAGGCCTTCTACAATGTTTTTTTTTTCTCTCAATGGTATTATTAACTTTTTTGTTTTTTTTATGTATATTTTTTTTTATATCTTTCGATATCTATTTTAGCAGGCCTTCTTTTGGCCTTCTCTGTGTTACTCGATGCACCCAATGTTGCATCATTTCATCATGTATTTTCTGTTCCATGCACCGTAGATTTGTGTCTATTTCTATATTACCTGAGCTAACATTGAAACTTATCATTATGATTTATAATAGCTCTTAAGTACTTGTAATGTGAAGGGCTTGAATTCCATTAAAAAAAGATGGATAGCTTTGAAGGAATTCAAGGCCTCTGGAGCAGATGGAATTATGGTCCAGGAGACTCATTTCTGACCTGGGGGCTCCTTTAAGTTTGCTTCCAAGCACTTCCCCACTACTTTTGTCGTGTCTGACCCCTTTTTTTAATTAAACGCTCGAGCCCCATTCGAATACTTTCTTCAATATTGGATCCCCAGGGTCGATTTGTGCTCCTGACGTGCCATCTGAATATGTCCTTTACTCTAGCAAACATATATGCCCTTAATTCGAGAAAGATTGGTTTTCTCACAAAAGTTTTTGAAAAACTCCAGATTATTTCACAGCCCTTTGTGGTTATAGGAGGCGATTTTAACCACTTAGCCACCGGGCCATAGCCGAATGACGGCTACAGGGCGGCTCGATAACTCTGGGAGGGCATACCGTGACGTCCTTCCAGAATCGTGCTCCTGAGCGCTCCTTGGGGCGAGCACACAGGAGTATCCGTGACATCATGGATCACGGTAAATGGCCTCTGACAGCGGCCGTTTACCACGTGATTGTTCTGTCAAATGACGGAGCGATCACGTGTAAACAAATTGGTGTCATTTCCAGTTCCTCTCTCCCTCTGTACCGATCAGTACAGTGTGAGCGGAGAGGGGAGAGATCAGGTGCAGCAGTGCTGTGGGCTGGATCTGTAGTGCTCACAGTGCTGATCTGTGCCCATTGCAGCCTCATCCAGCCATCCATGGTCAGCCATCCCTCTGTCATACTCATCCAACCATCCATGCTCAGCCATCCCTCTTTCATACCCATCCAGCCAGCCCTCCATGCTCAGCCATCCCTCTGTCATACTCATCCAGCACCCATCCCTGCTCAGCCATCCCTCTGTCATACTCATCCAGCCATCCATCCATGCTCAGCCATCCCTCTGTCATACTCATCCAGCCATCCATCCCTGCTCAGCCATCCCTCTGTCATACTCATCCAGCCATCCATCCCTGTCATACTCAGCCATACCCAGTCGTACCTAGCTGTACCCAGCCATACTCAGCCATACCCAGCCATACTCAGTCATACTCAGTAGACATGTGCATTCGTTTTCGTCCGAATGCATTTTCATCCGAATTTCGGGTATTTTAACAAACGATAACGAACGTGCAGAATCTGAAAACCGAAAGATCCGACATAAACAAATGCTTTATTTTTGTTTTCGTTGCGTCAACAGTTCGATATGGATAGAAGATTCGGCAAGACGCTGACAATAGTGATCTGTGTCCATCGAACCTGTGGTCGAATGTGCCTAACCTTAGCTCTATTAGTCCAAGATTTTTCTACATAGAGAGAAAAGATTCGACATAGAGAGAAAAGATTCAACATTAAATAAACAATAGCAAAAAAGGTCGAATGTGCCTAACCTAACTCTATTAGTCCAAGATTATTCGACATAGAGAGAAAAGATTCGACATGAAGATTCGAGGAAGCAGTCGCCACGAACAGACATTTATGGTCAAATGCTCCGCCCATAGGCTATAGAAGAATTCTAATGTTGGTTGACTAGTAATAATAATTAATAAATATAATTATTACTAGTGTCATACAACATTAGAATTCTACTATAGCTTGTAGGTGGAACATTTGACCGGAAATGTACCATGGCATTTAGCTGCTCCGTCAAATCTTCTTAGAACATTCGACAGACACCATAAGCCTTCAATGACAGATTCAACCTTAATTATTTCGGATTTTGGGATGAATGCATTTTTTAACGAAACAAAATGAATAAAAACGAATTTTGTGAGTAACTAAATAAATGTATTTTTCGGACGAAAACGAAATTCTGAAACAAAATATTTCAGTGTGCACATATCTAATACTCATTCATACACAGCCATATTCAGCCGTACCCAGCCATACTCAGCTGTACCCAGCCATACTCAGCCGTACCCAGCCATACTCAGTCATGCCCAGTCATACACAGCCATACTCAGCCGTACCCAGCCGTACTCAGCCATACCCAGCCATACTCAGCCGCATCCATCTGTACCCAGCCATTCCTTCTGTACTCAGCCACTCCATCCATATTCAGCCATCCCATCCATACTCAGCCATCCCATCCGTACTCAGCCATACTCATTCATGCTCAGTCATTCCATCCATACTCAACCATCCACATTTTTGGCTCAACCATGCTCAGCCATCCCAATCCACGGCTCATCCATCCCCATTCATGCTCATCCATGCCACATCTGTTCTCATCCATGCCACATCCATGCCACTACAGTGCCTCACAAAAGTGTAATAGGTAGTCAAATTAGATTTGAAATGTATGCCCCTAGAACACCTGACAGTGCTCCCTGCATGTTGGGCCTCTGTATGTGGCCTGGCTGTGGAAAAGTCTCCCACATGTGGTATTGTCGTACTCAGGAGGAGTAGGAGAATCTATTATGGGGTGTAATTTTTGGTATGTACATGCTATGTGTTAGAAATATTGTATAAATGGACAACTTTGTGTAAAAAAAATATGTTTTAATTTTCTTTCCACATTTTCCAAAAACTTGTAGAAAAAAATGACATGTTCAAAAGACATATTATGCCTCATAGATTATATGTTGGGGTGTTTTCTTTCTAAAATGGGGTCATTTTGAGGAGTTTCCATTGTCCTGGTGCTCCAGGGTGTTCAAAAGTGTAAGATATTGTCAAGATTGTCAAGATAGTCAAGATATTGTATGTGTAATTTATGCTCCTAGAACGCCTGAAGGTGCTCCCTCAATGCTGGGCCTCTGTATGAGGTCAGGCTGTGTAAAAGTTTCACACATGTGGTATCACCATACTCAGGAGGAGTAGCAGAATGTGTTTTGGGGTGTAATTTGTGGTATGCATATGCTGTGTGTGAGAAATAACCTGCTAATATGACAATTTTGTGAAAAAAAAAAAGAAAAAAAATCTTGATTTTGCAAAGAATTGTGGGAAAAAATTACAACTTCAAAAAACTCGCCATGCCTCTTATTAAATACCTTGAAATTTCTACTTTCCAAAAAGGTGTCATTTAGGGGGTATTTGTAGTTTCCTGGCTTGTTAGGGTCTCCAGAAATGAGATAGGCCGTCAGTACTTCAGGTGTGATCAATTTTCAGAGATTGGCACCATAGCTTGTGGACTCTATAACTTTCACAAAGATCAAATAATATACACCAGGTTGGGTTATTTTTCCCAAAGATATGTAGAAGTATAAATTTTGGCCAAAATTTTTGAAGAAAAATTACTAATTTGCAAAATTTTGTAACAGAAACGGAGAAAAATGAATTTTTTAAAGAATTTTCAGTCTTTTTTCTTTTATAGCGCAAAAAATAAAAAACCCAAATTAAATACCACCAAAAGAAAGCTCTATTTGTGTGAAAAAAAGGAAAAAAATTTCATATAGGTACAGTGTTGCATAACTGAGTAATTGCCATTCAAAATGTGAGAGCACCGAAAGCTGAAAATTGGTATGGTTAGGAAGGGGGTTTAAGTGTCCAGTGGGTAAGTGGTTAATATGTGCACGTCCCTGATCAAAGATAGATTTGCCTTATTTCAATCTACTCCGCTGACCCAAGCTCAAAAGCTATACACCTCTTTACGCAAATTGGTTTCATATAATCTTTGATACGTGGAGTATTAAAGATACTTAGAGATACGTAGAGTAAAGCATCCTTCTCACAAACAATATACATTTTTTTCCCCCTCCTCACAAATTCTACTCTAGGTTAGACCACTTCTTTGTGACTGCACCTTTGCTGCCATATGTAGTCACTTCGGAGATAAATCCTATCACATGGTCGGATCATGCACCTATTAACCTAGATGTCATTTTATCTGCCCCGACGCCCAGAACGCTCATTGGCGTCTCAGTTAATCCCTGCTAAGAAATCCTGAATCTCAGACTCTTCTCCAACAAAAACTGTTTGCATTTTTTCAAATAAATGAGGGTTGAGTGTCTGAGGTCTGCACCTTGTGGGAAGCTCATAAAGTTTTTTCAGGGGTGAGTGCATCTCACTTGGTTCTCGCATAAAACGGGACGCTGTCAAACCGAAAGCCGAGCTCATCTCTCAGGTACGAGCTGCTGAGACGAGCCTACTCCATTCCCCCACAGTGGAACGTCTACGAGTTATGGTCTCATTCCGGAATCGGATTAAGTCCTTGGATTTCAATATTGCCCCCTATCTCTTTAGAGGATTGGGGGAAAATATGGGAAGCCACACCTAGAACCTCACGTTGTGTTGTGCAGAAAGAAACAGCATTTAAGATTCTTCTTTTCTGGTATAGTACCCCTGATATCTTGCACGCTCGAAACCTAGAAGCCTCAGTTCTATGCTGGAGATGCCAAGGGTCCACAGGCACCCACTTTCATATATTCTGGGAATGCCCTGTTATTAGTTTGTTTTGGGGTCAGATTCAGGATTTTCTGCAAAACCTACTGAACACCCCCATACCTCACAACCCTATACATTACCTGTTGGGTCTTCCTCTACCAGGTATCCCTAAAGCCTCAGGGAGACTTATGTCCTTTATTTTATTGGCTGCAAACCGGGTCATACCTACATGCTGGTTGTCCACATCTCCCACTACCTTCCCACAATTTTTAGCTACAGTGACAGACATACAAAGGATGGAACATTTGACTGCATTGATTGACGGTTCATTACCTAGGTTCTTTAAGATCTGGAAGGCATGAGATGAATCTGAGTTCTCTCCGGAACCAATCCATTTGATGCCTTAATTAAGAGTCCAGTACACCACTCACACTATGGTTCGGTAATGATTGTGACTATCTTCCCTTTCCCCTTCGGAGATATTTTTTCTTTCTCCAATGTTTTACCTTTTTGAAGGTTTTACTTTTTTTTTAAGTTTTACTTTGGTTATACAGTATGGTATGATGTAGTACATATGTGTAACTGAAACTAAGATAGAAAGTTGATTTGTTAGACTACTCCATGCATTTGAGAGTTCACAATCCTGTGTGCACGTGATACTCCCTATATGTTGAAATGCCCTACTTATCTCTTACTTTATTGTCTGTTTTATAAAAATGTTATAAATAAAAAAAAAGACATGCTTGTTTTACATTCTTATTTGTTTGAATTTGTTCCCTAAACATACTGTATGTATTGCTCTAAGTACTGTGTTGAATTTATTTATATTGTTTCTAATGAATATAATCCCCAAAAATTTGACAGTCTTTTAATTTTCCTCTTAGATGTTACTTTTACCTCATCTCCCACCACCTTTTTAACATCTTCAAGTGCAAGTACATCCACGGAACACCCATCTTCATCGTCTACCATCACTTTCACATCCCATTCTAACTTTTCCACCATGATCTCGACAATAACATCTACCCACTCTTCTTCTGTCCCTACAATGTCTACCACAGTATCCAGCCTGGCTTCCTCTTCCACAGGTAAATGGATTTCAATTATCTTAATTTATTAAACAATGAATTAGAGAGTACGAGTTTAATAGTTTTCAACATTTTGAAAGAATCACATAAACTTATTAAAAAAGGCATGCTCATTGTACCTTCCTTTTTGTCTGCTTTTTCATTTCTCCTAAACATATCTACTGGTCACAGTACTTTGTCGTATTATATTGTTGTTTTTTTTTTTTTTTTATTGTACTTAATAAACATAATCACAAAAAATGTAACAATATTTTTTATTTCCCTCTTAGATTTAACTTCAACTGCAGCTCTCACCTCCTTTTCAACATCTTCTTTAAGTACAAGTATTTCTACTGAACCATATTCAATGACCTCTGCTTCAACTGCAATGTCCACTGCAACCCCTATTAATACTAACCCATCTGCTTCATTATCCACAACCATGACCACAATACCTTCATCTTCCACCCTCAAAATGCCACTCAGTCCATCCTCTACCACCACTACAACCATTACCTCCACAATAACATCTACCTATTCCACTTCAATTCCAATGACTTCTACTACAGAATCCAGCCCACATTTCTCTTCCTCAGGTAAACAGATTTCAATCATTTTGATTTATCTAACAGTTCAGTGGGAATAGCAAGTGCAGTAGTTTCCAATATTTAAGTAGATATATGTAAACATATATTTAAAAGACATGCTTGTTTTACATTTTTATTTGTTTGAATCTTTCCCTGAATATATGTAGCTCAAATGATTGTGTTGTATTACTTTTTATTGTTCCTAATATAATCCCAACAAATTCACAGTCCTTTCATTTTCCTCTTAGATGTTACTTCTACCTCATCTCCCACCACCTTTTTAAGTATGTCTACTGCTCTGCCATCTTTAGCCTCTACCATCACTTCCTCATCCCCTCCTAACTTTACCACCACAACCTCGGCAATAACATCTACCCAGTCTACTTCTGTGCCTACAATGTCTACCACAGTATCCAGCCTGCCTTTGTCTTCCACAGGTAAATGTATTTCAATTATCTTGATTTACAAAACAATCTACTTAGGAGAGCAAGTTTAATAGTTTGCAACATTTTAAAGAGTCACATAAACTTCATTAAAACAGCAGTGCCCAACCTCCTGGGCACCAGGGACTGGCCACAGTGAAGAGATTTATGGGATGCCCAGCTTGAAGTAAAGAACAAAAGGTGACAAATTCCTTCTTCTGTACAAAAAGATCCTGAACTGCTTTCTTTCCTTTCCTCACACAGTCCCTAGTAGATTAGTAGCAAAACTCCATTGCAGACTAGGAGCTCTCAGCTCCTCTTGGAAATAACACAAAAATTAAGGCAAACTGTATGCAGGAGTTTCTCTGCTCTTTGTGTAGAACTGCTTCTAGTTACACTGCTTGCATGCACTACCAGCCCTCCTGGCTGCTCTGAAGATCTCCCAGGGCAAGGAAAAAAATGGTTAAGCACAATGGCATCCTTTAGAACGCTTGCTACATGTGGCAGTCTCTCCCCTTGAGAATACCTGGGTGTGCCAGTTAAACTGCTCTGCTGAATGGATCCCCCTTGAGCCAGCCTGAGCTCAGCCTGGAGATAGGGTCTCCCCTAGATCTAGGAGCCCCCTCCTAGGCCACCATCAGCCTCCTAAGCACTCCATATTCCACCTGACTCCCATGGTAGCATGACTCATCCACATTTAAGGGCTGGCCTAGGCACCCTGCCATTACAGTACGCCTGGGGATTGGCCAGGTTCCCCTAAGTATGCAGATCAACCCTCCTGACCTCCGCCCACTAACTTCTAGAAGTTTCTCCAAATTTCCAGTACAAGGGGGAGGCACCAGAGACCTACTTCTGTGAGTCATCCAGCCTGACCTGCATTAAACCCTGACCCAGATTCCAGACTCACACTTACCATAAGTCATAAATTTGCCTGCACTAAACTAAGCACATTAGAGGGTGCTACACAACATTTTAATAGATATACATAAACTAATCTTTAAAAAACATGCTTGTTTTACATTCCTATTTATTTGAATTTTCTCCCTAAACATACTGTATGTATAGTTCAAAGTAATGTGCTTTACTTTTTTTTTTTTTGCAAATATAATTTTTATTGGTTTTCAAAAGAAGGGCAGAGCCCTAGAAAGTGAAGAAAAACATTCAATAGAAAGGGGGGTCGCAGCCTCCCGAAAATATATCTTGACATTGTATAAGACAGTTCATAAAAGATTTGTTGAACAGATTCTGTCAGCTTCCCGATATCCCTGAGATATACATATTATGCTGTGTTATTGTTATATAACTTCAGTCTCGAGATTACATGTATATAACACCAATCTAGGTGTCCATTCGTGTATCATGTCTTATACTTGGAAGCTTTTTTGGATCAATCAGGTGGCGACAACCAGAAATTGAAGAAAAGAGAAAGAAGAGCAAGTAGTAGGAAGAAAATGAAAACAAGAGGGGGAGGAAGGAAGGTGGGGGGGAGGAAAGAAGGGAGGGGAAAGTTGGGGGGGATAGGGGGGGTAATGGCCAGTGTAGTTTTTCGGATAAATGAGTCATTCTATATTGGGTGAACTGTGAGCTATCATTGCTTTAGATTTCCAAAGAGAGCTTTCCCTTCATCTGAGTACTTAAACATGTTCCAGAGTGTCCACGTTTTTTGGTAGACTGCTTGTCTGTTTTGAGCTGTCATTATGAGATCTTCCATTTTGTTTATATTTTCGACTTTCTGCAGCCACATCGAGATGGTCGGTGGGGACTGCTGCTTCCAGAGTGTAGGAATGCAAGATTTAGCTGCATTTGTTAAATGGCGAAAAATAGATTTTTTATATTTTTTGGGCGTCATTGAGGAAATGTGGAGTAGAAAGAATGCCGGATCGTTCGGGATCTGATATTCCGTGAATTTCTGGGAGATGGAGCGAACCATAGTCCAGAAGTTCTTTAGCTTAATACAGGACCAGAACATGTGCAGTAGCGTTCCCTCATCTTTCTGGCATCACCAGCAGTATTTTGATTACCTGGGAACATAACATGTAAATGGCTAGGTGTTAAATACCACCTAGTCAAAATCTTATAGTTCGTCTCCTGTGTTTTAGTGCATACTGATGATTTGAGGGAGAGCGCGATCATGTTCTGCCTCTGTATTGTCGTGAACGAGGTTTGGAGGTCCGTTTCCCATTTTGTAATGCACAGTAGGTCGAGAGGTTGTGAGGGTGTATTTAAAAGAGTGTACATCTTAGATAGGAGCTGTGGTAGTGGTTCTGTGTCTGAGCATAGTTCTTCAAACGTAGTCAAGGGTCTAGTGTAAGATGTAGGATTTGGGAGTGTCTGGAGAAAATGGTGTATTTGTACTGCACTCCAGAATTCGAGTTTGAATGGGCCTGTTGGGTCCATCAGTTCTGGGATGGAGGGCCATTTGTCTTGTCTCACGAATTGTGAAGCTCCAACAAAGTTAGAGTTCCTCAATGCCTGAAACTGTCCTGGATTAATTCCGGGTGGAAATTTGGGGTTCCCCAGTATAGGGGTTAAGGGAGATTCTTTGGTCGTTAATGAGGCCTGTAACGTTGCTTGTAAACATTGTTTAATCGTATTGCCTATGAGGGGGTGAGACTTCAGGTCTAGTGGGAGGGAGTCCCAGCACCATATCGCCGTCTGAAGAGGTATTGTAGATTGATGTTGTTCTATTTGTGGGCGGCACAGTGGTGTAGTGGTAGCACTCTCACCTAGCAGTAAGAAGGGTCACTGGTTCGAATCCCAACCACGACACTACCTGCCTGGAGTTTGCATGTTCTCCCTGTGCCTGCGTGGGTTTCCTCCGGGTACTCCGGTTTCCTCCCACACTCCAAAGACATGCTGGTAGGTTAATTGGATCCTGTCTAAATTGTCCTTTAGTATATGTATGAATGTGAATTAGGGACCTTAGATTGTAAGCTCCTTGAGGGTAGGGACTGATGTGAATGTACAATGTATATGTAAAGCGCTGCGTAAATTGATGGCGCTATATAAGTACCTGAAATAAATAAATAAATAAATATTTGTGCCCATAATTTAGCTTCTTTATGTCATTGCCAGTCAACTACCCTGCCTAAGTGGACTGCTTGGTAGTACTTCCGGATGTCTGGAAGCGCAATGCCCCCATAAAGTTTTGGTCTGGATAGCTTTTGTCTTGGGATGCGCTGTGTTTTTTGTGCCCAAACAAAGCGCTTGAAAAGAGTTTGCACTTGTTTAAGATATGTGGCGGGTATCTTAATTGGTAAAGCTTGGAACAGGTACAGAAATTTTGGTAATATACTCATCTTGAGTAGATTGCATCGCCCAAACCAGGAATGCAGTCCAGTGTTCCAGTAATCTACCAATATTTTAGTCCTGGCTAATAAGGGAGGAAAGTTACTGGCATAAAGAAGGGCTGGGTCAGGAGGTATTTTCGTACCTAAATAAGTTAGAGCAGAGGTAGTCCATCTGAATTTAAAACTCGATTGCAAATTTGTAAGACAGTTGGCTGGTACTGAGACTCCCATCGCCTCTGATTTTGAAAAGTTGATTTTTAAATTTGATAATTTCCCGTATCTTTCAAATTCTCTAAGGAGGTTGGGTATAGAGACCACTGGGTTGGTTAGGGAGAAAAGTAAATCATCTGTGTAGGCTGAAATCTTATGTTGCATGGGACCTAGTGATATTCCTTGTATATCGGGGTTTAATCTTATTTGGGATAGGAAAGGCTCTAATGAAAGGGCAAAGAGTAGGGGGGAGAGGGGGCATCCCTGTCTCATTCCATTTGTAATTGAGAAGGGGTCAGATAGGACCCCGTTCGCTTTCACTTGTGCAGTGGGGTTTGAATATATACCAGCTATTCGGTTGATCATCACCTCTCCTAGTCCTATATGCCTGAGTACCGCAAACATAAATTGCCAATTTACGCGGTCAAACGCCTTTTCAGCGTCGGTGTTAAGGAAGACACAGGGGATCTTTCTGGATCTGGTGATGTGTAATAGATTTAGCACCTTTGTAGTGCTAATCCCACCTGGTCTAAATGGATAAGCTGTCGGAGGTGATGTGCCAGCTGAGTCGCCAGAATTTTAGTATAAATCTTGAGATCAAGATTTAACAGTGATATCGGTCTGTAGCTACCACAGGCTGCTGGATCTTTCCCCTTTTTGTCTATCACCGAAATGTGAGCTCCCAAGGTTTCTCTAGCAAAAGCCTCCCCTGCTCCTATCTTGTTAAACAATGTGGCCATACGTGGTCCCAGTATGGGTAAGAGAGTTTTATAATACTGTAGTGTATACCCGTCAGGGCCTGGGGCTTTACCTGGTTTCATTGATCCTAAAGCTTTTTGGATATCTGTTAGGGTAATGGGTTCATCCAGTTCATCTCTGATTTCTGGAGAGAGGGATGTCATTTGGGAGGAGGTTATATAATCCTCTATGTCGGTAGTGGAGGGAGTTGGCTGTGGCAAATTGTATAATTTGGAGTAGAACTGTCTAAATTCTTCAGTAATTTGTGCAGGTAAGGTCGCCTTTTTGCCTTTGGAGGTAGAGATGTGAGGGATGTAGGTCGCAGATTTATGAGTTTTGACCATTTGGGCCAGTAATTTCCCGCATTTGTTTCCTGACTCATACATCTTTTTATTACATATTTGTAGCGCTGCTTTTGCTCTATATTGTAAAAGGTCTGTAATTTTCCGTCGGACAGTTGTCAGATTTACGTCGGAAGTCCTTGTAGGGGCGTGTTTGTGTCTGGCTTCTAAGGTAGCTAGTTCAAGTAAAAGTTGGGACAGTTGTTTATTTCTCTCTTTTTTGATGCGAGCCCCATGGGATATAAAAATCCCTCTAAGGACTGCTTTGTGGGCTTCCCACAGTATTCCCGGGTCGCAGTCTGGTTGGTCATTCTCTTTAAAGTACAGGTCAAGTGTTCTAGTCACTTCAGTCAGTATTTCGGGGTTCTGCAGGAGGTTTTCATTTAGACGCCAAAAACGGTGTCTCGGGGATGAAGTGTCCGGCAAGCTATAGATTAGGAATATAGGTGCATGATCTGACCATGTCCTGTTTCCAATTGAGGTCTGTTCTACAGCATGTAGCTGAGTGTGAGGGATCAGAAAATAGTCAATTCTGGTGTACAATTGGTGTACACTTGAGTAAAAGGTAAAGTCGCGTTCTCCCGAGTGTTGTAAGCGCCAGACATCAATGAGCTGGACGTGATGTAGTGTCTTAGCTATTCGTTTAAGTTGGCATGGTGGGATCGATGTTCTACCCATCGACGTGTCCGCCGAGGGGATTAACGGCGCGTTAAAATCACCCCCCATAATTAGTTGGCCTTCTCTAAACTCATTCAGTTTCTCTAGAGTTTCTCTCAAGAATGTGGCTTGTTGCTCATTAGGGGCATATATGGTTGCTAACGTTACCTTTACTGTACCAATTAGTCCTGTGAGGAATATATATCTACCTGCTGGGTCTATTTGCGAGTTTTGTAATTGCCAGGGGATCTTACTAGAAATTAGGATGGATACTCCTTTGGATTTGGCTCTTGGGTTCATTGAGTGATAAGTTACTGGAAAGTGTCTGTTTTGTAGATACGGTACTCGATTGGTCTTAAAATGTGTCTCTTGGATAAAGGCTATATCTGTATTGCTCTTCCTTAAGTCATCTAACTACATACGTCTTTTCTCTGGTAAATTAAGCCCTTTTGCATTTAAGGACATTACTTTAATTTTGCTGACTGCCATATTATAGTAGGGCAGGGGAAGGGGGGGGGGAGTGGGTTCAATGGAAGGGAAAGATAAAGGGGGGGAGATGGGTAATAGAGAAAGATGTGAAGGCTAATAGAATAGTGATAGAGTTAGCAAGATAAAGAAAAAAGCACGAGCAAGACCTAGTGTCTTGCCTGTTTCAAAAACCCCTATTGAATTTGGGGGATATGTTTCGCATTCAGCCCCCGGAAGGTAAAAAGTCCTCCTCCAGGGGGGGTATGCTAACCTAGATGGGAGAGAGGAAGGACAAGGCCCAAAGCAATGAGACTCCCGTCCGCCCCCCCACCCCCCACCCCAGCACAGCTAGGTATATAACCAAAAGGAGAAAAAACAAATAACTGTTGAGCCCCTTTTAAAATAAAACAATTAAACAGGATAACCTAACTGAATAGGTGGGTGAGCACCGTAAGCTTCTTTGAATAGCTACTTAGCTCGTAAATTACTTATCTATGCATCGCTATATAACCATCACCTCGTGATTCCTGTGATGCCCAAATCAGAGTATCACGCCTGCGTGGTGGGTACACCATAACTCCACTAATCAGGAGCCTGCATGTCCCTTCCAAGAGCCACCACAATCAGACTCTGCAGGTCATCAGACTTACTAAACCCTTATATTGCGCATGTTCAGTAGCATTTTTTCTTTTGTTAATGCATTAGCTGTTCTAGTGTCCGTTTAGAATTAGTGGTCATCTATATGAACTCGCCAATCACTGTTAAGAGTACCTGGACCGAAATGGACCTGTGCTCGTCAAACAAAGTATCTGTGTCCAAGCCTGTCGCCTCCGAGGATTCGTAAATTAGGATGTTCATCTCGGGTTTTGTTGTGTCTTGCCTAGAGTGCTTTACTTTTTATTGTTTCTAATGAATATGATCCCAAAAAATTTGGCATTCTTTTCATTTTACTCTTAGATGTTACTTCAATCTCATCTCCCACAACCTTTTCAACACCTTCAAGTGCAAGTACATCCACGGAACTCCCATCTTCATCTTCCACCATCACTTCCACATCCCCTTCTACCTTCACCACCATGGCCTCGACAATAACATCTACCCAGTCTACTTCTGTCCCTACAATGTCTACCACAGTATCCAGTCTGCATTCCTCTTTCACAGGTAAATGGATTTCAATAATCTTCATTTTATTAAACAATGCATTTGAAGGAGCAAGTTTAATATTTTGTAACATTTTGAAAGAGTCACATAAGCTAAATAAAAACAGCATGCTCATTGTACCTTCCTTTTTGTCTGCTTTTTCATTTTTCCTAAACATATGTACAACCCCAGTACTTTTTTTATTTTAATGTACCTAATAATTATGATCACAACAAATTTAACAAACTTTTATTTTTTTTCCCCCTTAGACTTAACTTCAACTCCCAACACCTTTTCAACATCTTCTTCAAGTACAAGTATTTCCACTGAACCATACTCAATAACCTCTGCTTCAACTGCAATGTCCACTGCAACTCCTATTAATACCACACCATCTGCTCCATTATCTTCTACCATGACCACAGTGCCTCCACCCTCCACCACCAAAATGCCACTCACTCCATCCTCTATCCCCACTACTCCATTTTATCTTTCCTCTACAACAATAGCTCTGCCATCTTCCTTTTCTATCATCACAAATTCACCATCTCTTACCACTACAACCATTACTTCCATAATAACATCTACCCATTCCACCTCAATTCCAATGACTTCTACTACAGGATCCAGCCCACAATTCTCTTCCACAGGTAAATGGATTTCAATCATTTTACTTTATCTATAACAGTTCAACAGAAAAGCAAGTGTAGTAGTTTGCAACATTTCAGTAGATATACATAAACATGCATTAAAAAGTCATGCTTGTTTTACATTCTTATTTGTTTGAAATTTTTACCTAAACATACCGTATAGCTCAATGTTTTGTTTTGTATTCCATTTTAATAATAATGAATATGATCCCAACAAATTTGACAGTCTTTTCATTTTCCTCTTAGATGTTACTTCTACCTCATCTCCCACCAGCTTTTCAACATCTTCAAGTGCAAGTACATCCACTGCTCTGCCATTGTCATCCTCTACCCTCACTTCCTCATCCCCTTATACCTTTAACACCATGACCTCGACAACATCAGCGACCCAGTCTACTTCTGTCCCTACAATGTCTACCACAGTATCCAGTCCGGCTTCCTCTTCCACAGGTAAATGGATTTTAATCATCTTGATTTACAAAATAACATAATTAAGAGAGCAAATTAATAGTTTGCAACATTTTGCATTTTATTTTTTCAATAGATTTTTATTGACAAGCTTTTAGGTTATAAAAACAGAAAAAAACAACAACAATACTATAAATATTGTAGATACCAGAGTAACCAAGTAAGATAAAAATGAAAATGTAAAATAGAGTCAAGCAATACAGCGAATGGTGGCATGCGGGGCAAAGTACAAATGTGCCATTTGTAAAACACAAATGATACAATTAACCAATAGAATAGGTAGTATTCCAGTCTACCCACAGCTTCCACAATTCTTTGAAAACCACCTGAGAGCCTGACCTTACAGACAACAACCTTTTAAATGTGAGAAATTTTTGAGTATAGCCTCAAATATCAAAGCCTAAAGCTAGGCATAAAGAAGTAGCATCAACCAAAAATTATATAAGGAAAGAGGGGGAGGATGGGAGCGTGAGGACATACACTCCACATAGGTGGACTATCTCGGTACCGATACACAGAAATAAACTTAAGGTAAAAATTATATCATTTATTACATATAAAAAACATACATAGGTCACAATATAAAAGGTTCAAAATCAGTATACAAATACTCAAAGGTTTCCCCAAGAAGTATCTGGTGATGGGGTTTTTCCTAAGATTAACCAGTCTTCTACTAGTTTCATGTTACATAGACCACTTTGTCAGGAGGAATAATCTATAAAACAAATAATGAAATAAGACACAAAAACAATTAACAAAAATTTACAAAAGCATATTAAATACATGAAACTCAGCGGTAACACTGAGAAGTTGCTTACCCAACAGGTCAATTGCCAGGTACAGAGCCCAGCTACTCAATAAGATCCCCCCACAGCAGACATGGGCGATTGTGCACAGATTAAGTCTAGATAGAGGTAGGAATAAATATATACAGAATGGTTGGTGGAGTCGTAACCATAAGGAGATTGTATAGTGCACTAGGAGGGGGAAGGATAGTGCAAGGAAAGAAGGGGGTGGAAGGGGGAGGAAAGGGGGTAGAAAAGGGGAGAAGGGTTGTTTGGAGAAGGGAAGAAAGAGGAGCGAGGGGAGGGAGAGGAGATAAAATGAAGAAAGGGGTGGGCATGTGAAAGAGGGAAAGGGGAAGGAACAGGAACGAAAAAAAGGGGGAGGGAAATGGAAAGGTGTGAGAATGGGAAGGAAGCGGGGCAAAAAAAGGGGGGGAAGGGAGAGGAGGGAAAAATAGGGGGGGGGGTGGCCGCACGGTGGATCGGGGGGGGGACTGGGGGGTGAAGAAAAAGAAAAAGGGGGAGGGGAAACAAGGGCCAGGGAAGGAGGGGGGGAATGGTGAGGAAAGGGTAGGGAAGTGCAGATATACATTATGGTTAGAGGGATTATAAAAAAACGAGGGGCAAGAAGGAGGCAGGCAGAGAGACCATCAATGGAATATCTGGAGTGGTAGGAGATGGGATGCGCAATGGTTCTACAACACCAATAGACATTTGCAAGCTGAAGGTTCAGTTCACATGAGGCAACAGCCTGGTAAGGGAGTTCCTCTATTTATGTGTAGCCAAGCCCATTGGAGTTGATAGGGTCTGTAAGGATATAACAAATAAAAGCATCCATACAGGGGAAGCCAAGGGCTCACACCACCAAAATTTACTTGTTAGAGTAACAATCTCACCTTGCTCAGTATTGCCGATCACGACCCCACTGGGGACAGGTTCCGCCTTGCTCACTAATGGGCCAAAGCCCATTAAATGGGCTCCCCAACCCAGAAGACGTGGCTTCCCCTGTATGGATGCTTTTATTTTTTATATCCTTACAGACTCCATCATATAAATTGAGGAACTCCCTTACCAGGCTATTGCCTCATGTGAACTGAACCTTCAGCTTGCAATTGTCTATTGGTGTTGTAGAACCACTGCACATCCCAGCTACTACCACTCCAGATATTCCATTGATGGTCTCTCTGCCTGCCTCCTTCTTGTCCCTCGTTTTTCTCCCCCCTGGAGTAATGTATATATTCTTTTAGTACACTCTAATGCCCTGTACACACGGTCGGATTTTCCGACGGAAAATGTGCAATCGGAGCGTGTTGTTGGAAATTCCGACCGTGTGTGGACTCCATCGGACATTTTCCATTGGATTTTCCGATACACAAAGTTTGAGAGCAGGCTATAAAATTTTCCGACAACAAAATCCGATCGTGTTAATTCCGACCGTGTGCCACGCATGCTCAGAAGAAATTCCAAGACGGAACAGCTCGGCCTGGTAAAATTAGCGTTCGGAATGGATATAGCACTTTCGTCAGGCTGCAATGTTTAAAATTGTTTAATACAGCGAACTGTCTTTTTCTTTATAATGCTAGAAGAATGAAGTACCGGTAGTTTTGCTGCTGATATTCACACAGACTTCTCACAAACTTCTTTCTTTATTATTTATCATGATTTCATCAATATATTTTGATTTGTCACATCTAAAGATATATGTTTTATTTTTTTGGTTTGTATTGTTTTCAAGCCTGATCGTGTTGTTAATTTTTTATTTTTTTTATTTTACATCCTGAATATTTTTGGGTGTATTTTGTGTGTCAAGTTACCACAACACCATTATTATCTTGTATTATTTAATCTCAAGGAGATTGTTTGGTGTCTCTTGTTAATTTCACATTGTATTTTAGAAATGTACCTGCCTCCTCACAAACAAACTGTCCTTTTTGATGGAAAACACACATAGGCAATTATAATTGAAACACAAAATCCTTTATTAAGGGATCAGAACCAAACAAAGAGGGAGGCAACGCTGGAGAAACAGCAGAAATTGGTGAAGCCTTTGGCCCCCAGGGCACACATCAATTATTTTACTGCAAAATTGGTGGCCTGAGGAGTCCATGTCTAAGGGAGTGCAGTCTGCTCCAGAAGTCCAAAAGATCACGAACAGCAGCATCTGTGTCCCCAGGCTGTGGTCATACAAGAGCCTGCATCTTTTGTCAGACCAGACTGAACCCAGGGCCATCACTCTCTGGTCTTCCTTCAACACGCTTCCTTCCATGCTGTGTCTGTGGTGGTGGAGTTGTGGCAGGAGGAGGAGGAGGAGGATGGCCCAACTCACACAGGTGGGTTTTGTGTGTGATTTCGCCCCTAACCCCCTTAGTTAGTGTTGCCACATTCCACAGACTCCTCCTGTGTGCCACATTCCACAACCTCCTCGTCCTGGCTGAGGTCTTCCTGTGTATGAAAAAGGGAAATCGTTTTAGTTTTTTATTCATCAATCACACACAATTTTCATCTCATGACTGTTGCAAATTGAATGTTAACAAATATAACTGATGATCATTCTGAGCCCAGCATTTTTCATTCTTGTCCCAATTATTTTTGCCCACTACTGTCTATTGATATGTAAAACACTTTATTAAATCAGCAATTAGTGATCAATAATAACATCTAGTAAACATCATTTATTTATTGACCAGAAATTTGTAGAAGAATGCCTGGCTCCAGCTGGGCTCCTCCACTTCTTCCTGGCTGGAAGTCCCAGGTTGGACATTGGAAGCCTCAGCTGGGGTGGAAGATAGGGTGAAAGGAAGAGTGGAAGGAAGGGTTGAGAGGGATTCCCTGACTCCAGTCTGGTCTGACAGAAATCACAGTCTCTCATAGTACCACAGCCTGGGGACATAAATGTCATCTGCTGCAGCTCCGGATCTCTGGGAATCTGTGACCTTCTTGCGCTCCCTAAGATAAGTATTCCTCAGGCCACCAATTTTGGCTTTTAAATAGGGAATGGTTGCCGTGGGGACCACTGGCTTCACCAACTCCAGCAGTTTCTCCAGCACTGCCTGCCTCTTTTGTTTATTATTGTATTGGGGGTGTTTGACCTGCCACAGACAGGGCAGCTCCCTGTATTTGTCTATGAACAGGGGGAGGAAGTTGTGGTCATTGAAGCCATCCATTTTATCTGCAATACACAAGACAAACCCTAATGTCAGGCCAAACTCTCCTAATCTTGTTACAATATAGGCCTCAATCTAGAAGCAGTATAGGCCCAAGTTTAGATCTTACCTTCCTTATCACGATTGGCGCCTCCGATACTCCTTCCTCCGCACACAGATCGTACGTACTACGCACGCGTGTTGCGCTTTATATACACTGCGCATGCGTGAAACTCCGCCCACCCCTAACGTTCTTTCTAGTCTATGCATCCGCCCCTTCTCATTCGGCGCAGGGGGGAAGAGCACATAGTGGAGACACAGCAGGTGCGTGCTAATTACAGCAACAAGGAGGAGGAGGAGGAAAGCCCGGAGCCGGAAATGTCCCAATCCCGGAAGAGACGATTTAGGGCCTCAAATATGTCCTTTGTGGAGATGGTGGAGATGGTCGACATCCTGAAGAGGGCCGACTATGATGGGAAGTATGGACCTTACCCCAACCCCAATGTCAGAAAGGCCAAGATCATGGTGAAAGTGGTCAAAAGTCTGCAGAAGAATTTCAGGGTACGACAATCCAAGGATCAGGTCAGGAAGCGGTGGTCAGACCTCAATTTAAGGGAGCACGATCAGTATAAAAGAATCAGGAGAGTGCTGCAAAAAAGTAAGTAGTTGTCCTGTGTTCCTATTCTTGATTTTAATTACGTTCATGCTGCTCCATGGGCTTTTCTTTACTGTTGTACAGTTTAAAATGGCAACTTTCATGTTCATGGGCACATTGTTTGTTCATATGAAACATTGTTCGTTCGGCATAGAAAACACCATTGTTTTGACCATATGCATTTGAATACATTTTTTCTAGCCTACTTCTCTTAAAATAATTTTGGAGTCTAGATGGGTTTGTAACTAGAATGTAATGCAAACTAGATTCTGTGTAAGGAGAGGACACTCAGCAGCTATTTACACATCTGGACGCTGGAGCACTAGTGTGGGACACCAGAACACTCTTTTTATTAGGGGGCCCACACAGGTGCTCCAGTGTACACTATAGGGGTGTCGCCATCTGTGAAGCTTGTACACAACAGGTAAGTATTCAAGCTTGACAAAGGAAAACAATATTTCTTCATCTTGGAACTCTGCCAAAATAGACAATTGTACCCCACTTCCAAGCAATGTTTCATATTCCTATTTCTGCCATCAAATATCTGTGTGCTAAGTATACCTATTTTTTTTTACATAGGGGAGAAAAGGACTCGGAGGACAACACTCATCCGAGGAGACCACAGACCCCCCACCTCATGAGGAAGGTGAAATCCCCCAAAGCCAAGCAGAGGAGGAGGAGGAAGGAGACTGGTGGAAATAGTCACCACAACAGGTGAGTGTCTGCGACCACAGGCTCAGGTAAGACATGGATGCCGGCATATTTCTAATACATGGTGTGTTTTTGTTTCTCTATTGTTAGGTGATCGTGATGTTGTGGATCCAGGTCATTTCACCAGTGAGAGTGCCCAGATCCTGATCGAGGAGATCATGGGGTGTAATAGAGACTTGGAAAACAGCCAGAAAAACATCAATGATGTTCAAAACAAAATGAAAGAACATCATTGATGTTTTAGGGAGAGTTTAAAACACCTCCAAATTCCTGACTTTTTTTTGTTTTTTTGAATAGAAAAATTTTTTGCACCTTTTTTGACATATTCTCGAAAAGCCAAATTTTGAAGATGCACACAGTGTGTCAACATGTGCTATCTGCCATCATGGGAGATCAATGTAGGCGTTTTGGGGGTGCAACCCCTTCCTCAATAATAAAGTAGCTGAGAGAAAGGGGTTGCACCCCCAAAACACGTCCCTTGAACCCCCATGATGGCAGCTAGCATATGTTGACATTCAGCAATTTGTGTGCATCTTCAAAATTTGGCTTTTCCAGGGGTGATTTCACCCCATCTGAACGCAATATCAAACACAGTTTCTAAATACTTGTGTCTGATATTGCCTTTAATTTCTACAAAAGTTGAACTTTGTAAGTTCCATATTTGTGTATTTCTTGTTTGTTTGAAACATGCCTGTTTTACCTTAAATGGACATTTCAATATTTATTAATGTTACCGAAAAAATTGTTATACAACAACCATGGTGGTTTGTTTTAAAAACCTTTGCACATATGATTGTGCTGGTATTAAAAAGACTGATATTCAAGAATGTGTGGATTATTGTTTCAATGCTCCTAAAACTTTTTTAAGGTAAAATTGGTGTTTTCAGTGACAATGGGGGTTATTTCCTAAGGGTAAATCCACTTTGCACTACAAGTGCAGTTTCAGTGCAGGCTCAAGTGCACATGTAGTGCAAAGTGTATTTTCCTTTAGTAAATAACACCCAACAGTGCTTTTTAGGGTTACACAATCACAACATTTTCAGGACTCCCCACATTTCTGTCAGGGCCAGCTAAAAGAAACACAACCAGTAAATGTCACCGAAGATTTTAGTAGTTAAAATGATTTTTTTTTTTTTAAATGTATCAGACAATGTCTGGCATATTGATGGCCCCCCTACCCGCAAAGTAATCAAGGTATCTAAGATGGACCTCGCGGGGACTCGGGAGGGGCACGGCCACTTTCAAGTGCTGTCAGAGTTGATTCATTTACTTGAATTCTGGCCTCAGGCCCAACTGAGGCAGCATAGTTGGCAGAATTTCGCCTTAAAAAGTTGTGGAGAACACAGCACACCAGGATGATATGATTCAGTTTATACTCCGCCATGTGTATGGGTGTAAGAAATAGGCAGGACCGACTGGCCATGATTCCAAATGTGTTCTCCACCACTCTTCTGGCTCTGGCTAGCCGGTAATTAAAAACCCTATGGTCCGGGGTGAGGGTCCTCATCAGGAAAGGCCGCATAAGATGGTCTCCCAGCGCAAACGCTTCATCAGCAATGAAGACAAATGGGAGTCCTTCCACATTGTCTTCTGGAGGTGGCAAGTCCAAGCTGCCATTCTGGAGACGCCTGTAGAACTCCGTCTGGGCAATGACTCCACCATCGGACATCCGGCCATTCTTCCCCATGTCCACATACAGGAACTCATAAGTAGTCGACACCACTGCCAACATCACTATACTATTGAACCCCTTATAATTATAATAGTATGACCCCGAGTTGGGTGGTGGGACAATGTGGACGTGTTTCCCATCAATTGCCCCTCCGCAGTTAGGAAAGTCCCACCGCTGGGCAAAGTGAGAGGCCACAGTCTGCCATTCCTGTGGGTTGGAAGGAAAGGAGTCAAACAAGAAAAATAAATTAATCATTTTGCACATAAACAGGGAAAGCAGATTAGACAAAAACACTCTTGGCCAACATCAGTATAACATTTATTTAAGGGAGTATTTAAAGACAAAGGTATAAGGTCCACCTATCAGATTCCTCCTCCCCCCTCTCAGGGGCCATTTGTAAAATTTTATGAGGGGAGATGTTTTGGGCAGGTAACATCTCCACTTCATTGAGAGATGAATGCCTAAATAATGTGTATTACTTTGGCCAGCCTCTCCTTACTTTACACTATTGGCAGCCCACTGGACAGGTAAGAAGTGTCATAATACAAAGAGATAAATACACACTGTACACATTGTAGCACATTTTTACATTCTGCTATTACCTATCAAGATAAAAATAGGATACAAAAACTTTAAACAGTACCATTTGAAAGTATTCAGGCAGGCCCTTGCACTACATGCTTTGGGGAATTCATCCATAAACCTGACCACTAAAGAGGTGGGTATAGTGTGTATGGGTTTGGCAAAGTCAGCAGATAGAGGATTGTTAGCAGTTGGGGGAGGGAGGGTTCCAAATGATTTTGGGACACCAAAAAAAGCCTCTGCCACTCTGCCTGAATTTAAAGCACACATCACTATTTTACACATTTTAGGGGGTATTTAGGGTAAAGTACTACTATGGAGCTGACAAAATACATTGTTAAGTGACTACATGAGGTGAATATAGGCCCAGGAGAGCATGCTGGGGAGGTAAATGAAGGAAAATATGTATGAAGGACCAAAAAAAAACCCCAGCATGCATGAGGACAAAGGGGACATTCATAGCATATTACAATCATGGTAATTAGGGAATGAGGAAAGAAATACAATATATTACCAAACATTAAATACAATAAAATGTGATGTTAAAGGATAAATCTTACTTTAATATACTCCTTCTGCAGGACCTGTATGATGGAAGAACAGGTCTCTGGGATAATGATCCCCAGAGCCTGGGGGGAGATGCCTGTCGAGAACTTCAAGTCCTGCAGGCTTCTCCCTGTCGCCAAGTACCGCAGGGTGGCGACTAGCCTCTGCTCCGGAGTGATGGCTTGCCTCATGCAGGTATCCTGTCTGCTAATATAAGGGGTCAGCAAAGCCAACAAATGGTGAAATACGGGGTCCGTCATCTGGAGAAAGTTCTTGAAATCATCAGGATTATTCTCACAGATCTCACAGAGCAAAGGCATGTGACAGAACTGGTCACGCTGAAGCAACCAATTCTTGGTCCATGAACTCCTCCCCACCCTGTTCATGGACTGGACTTGTGTCAAGGTAAGGACCCCAACACCAAGCCCCCGCACAGCACGAACTCTACGAGGAGTATGTATATGCAACATGGCTAGAAAACGGTCGGCTGCTCAGAACGAAGTAACAGAATGCACTGAAGAACAGCAAGGCCTGTGAAGAGTGACCTGAAAAACAGCAATGAGCGGACAAGAACACACTGAATAATCAAATACGAACTCACTGCACACACTGGAGACCAGATACAAACCCACAAGCACAAACTGAACAGCAGAAAACGATCTGAAAACCACGAGTCTGAAAAAGCGCGAATCGTCTCTCACCAAACTTTTACTAACACGAGATTAGCAAAAGGAGCCCAAAGGGTGCCGCGCTTGGTTCGGAACTGCCCTTTCCTAGTCTTGTCGTATGTTGTGTACGTGACCGCGTTCTTGGCGATCAGAAATTCCGACAACTTTGTGCGACCGTGTTTTTCCCTCTCCTCCCTTTTCCCCCCCTTTTCCCCCCCTTCCTTCCCATTCTCACACCTTTCCGCCCCCCCCTTTTTTTCATTCCTGTTCCTTTCCCTTTCCCTCTTTCCCATACCCACCCCTTTCTTTGTTTTATCTCCTCCCTCACCCCCTCCCTCCCCTCGCTCCCCTTTCTTCCCTTCTCCAAACAACCCTTCTTCACTTTTCTACCACCTTTCCTCCCCCTCCCCCCCGGCCCCCCTTTTTTCCTTGCACTATCCTTTCCCCTCCTAGTGCACTATACAATCTCCTTATGGTTACTACTCCACCAACCATTCTGTATATATTTATACCTACCTCTATCTAGACTTAATCTGTGCACAATCTCCCCTGTCCGTCACGGGGGGATCTTATTGAGTAGCTGGGCTTTGTACCTGGCGATTGACCTGTTGGGTAAGCAACCTCTCAGTGTTACTGCTGAGCTTCATATATGTAATATGCTTTTGTAAATTTCTGTTATTTGTTTTTGTGTCTTATTTCATTATTTGTTTTATAGATTATTCCTCCTGACGATAGCGGTCTATGTACTGTGAAATTAGTAGAAAACTGGTTAATCTATGGAAAAGCCCCATCATCAGATACTTCTTGGGGAAACCTTTGAGTATTTGTATACTGTTTTTGAACCTTTTATATTGTGACCTATGTATGTTTTTTATATGTAATAAATAATATAGTTTTTACCTTAAGTTTATTTTTGTGTATCAGTACCGAGATAGTCCACCTAAAAACTTTGCAGGTCAGAGTGTATGTTTGGTCAGCCTCAGCTACTGTCCTCACACTCCAATCCTCCCCTCCAACCTTTTAAATGTGTAAGTAAACCTCATTAGAGCTTTGACCTCGGAGAGGTTGGGAGCTAAGTTTTTTTTCCAGTGTATTTAAATAACAGAATTGGAAGCTAGCAGAGTATGTGCTATGATTGTATGTTGATCAGGAGGGAAGCTATCTATTCCTCAATTTTATATTGCTAGGGCTGGGTTTGGATTTGTTAATATACCTGTGATATTAGATATAAATTTGAACCCTGTTCTCCAGAAGCTAGTCAAGTTCTGACAGCCCCAGAAAATATGGTAAATATTGCCTACATGTACATGTGATATAGGGTTAAGTACCAATGGAATAATATTTTTTGCGCTAACTCCCAATAACTGATGCAATGTCAAATGCTGTAAGTATATTTAAATGCAGCAAGCCATTGGGGGGGGGGAGTCGCAAAAGATTGATGAAGATCTTTCTCCAACTGTAAGATAGGATTGGATTTGGAAAACAAAAGCTTCTGTTGCAAAAGATTATAAAATAGGAAAATGCCCTTCTTTGAGACATTAGAGGAGGTATAGAATGTCCAGTAAATAAAGCAGAAGTGAGGTGCTACAACCTAATAAGATGAGGAAATTTTCCAGAGCTGCTGAGTGTGGAAAGGCAGTCACACAGCTGCAATGGCAATCTATGGGATTAGAAGTCAATGGAGAATAAGTCTGCAAACACTGAAATGGTACTTTTAACCCCAGACCCTATATCATTTATAAAGATATTAAAAAGTAGGGGTCCTAGGGGTCCCAATACTGAACCTTGGGGTACACCACTGATAACCTTAGACCATTCAGAGTAAGAATCATTAACCACTACTCTCTGAATTCAGTCTTTTAGCCAGTTGTCTATCCATTTTTCCAAGCCTGTAGACTTTACCTTACACATTAGCCATGTGTGGGGAACTGTGTCAAATGCTTTTGCAAAATCTAAGTATACCAAGTCCACAGCCACCCCTTTGTCCAATAGCTTGGGGTATCTACTTTCCAAAATAGGGTCATTTGGGAGGGTTTTGTGCCACCTGGGCATTCCATGGCCTCCAAAACTGTGATAGGCAGTGAAGAGTGAAATCAAAAATTTACACCCTTAGAAACCCTGAAGGCGGTGCTTGGTTTTCGGGGTCCCGTACGAGGCTAGGCTCCCAAAAAGTCTCACACATGTGGTATCCCCGTACTCAGGAGAAGCAACAGAATGTATTTTGGGGTGTAATTTCACATATTCCCATGGCATGTTTGAGCAATATATCATTTAGTGACAACTTTGTGCAAAAAAAAAAAAAAAAAATTGTCTCTTTCCCGCAACTTGTGTCACAATATAAAATATTCCATGGATTCGACATGAAAAAATTATTTTTTTTTTTTGCAAGAAAATTACTTTGAACCCCCAAACATTATATATTTTTTTAAATCAAATGCCCTACAGATTAAAATGGTGGGTGTTTCATTTTTTTATTCACACAGTATTTGCGCAGCGATTTTTCAAATGCATTTTTTGGGGAAACAACACACTTTTTAAAATTTTAATGCACTAAAACACACTATATTGCCCAAATGTTTGATGAAATAAAAAAGATGATCTTAGGCCGAGTACATGGATACCAAACATGACATGCTTTAAAATTGCGTATACAAATGTGCAGTGGCAACAAAATAAATAAATTTTTAAAAGCCTATAAAAGCCTTTACAGGTTACCGCTTTAGATTTACAGAGGAGGTCTACTACTAAAATTACTGCCCTCGATCTGACCTTCGTGGTGATACCTCACATGCATGGTGCAATTGCTGTTTACATTTGACGCAAGACCGACGCTTGCGTTCACCTTAGCGCGAGAACAGGGGGGGACAGGGGTGCTTTTTTTTTTTTTTTTATATATTTTTTTTTTTTTAGTTATCTTGTTTTTAAACTGTTCCTTTATTTTTTTTTTTATCATTTTTATTGTTATCTCAGGGAATGTAAATATCCCCTATGATAGGTAGTGACAGGTACTCTTTTTTGAAAAAATTGGGGTCTATTAGACCCTAGATCTCTCCTCTGCCCTCAAAGCATCTGACCACACCAAGATCAGTGTGATATAATGCTTTCCCAATTAACCAATGGCGCGGTTTACATCCGGCGAAATCTAAGTCATAAAATGCTCGTAGCTTCCGGTTTCTTAGGCCATAGAGATGTTTGGAGCCACTCTGGTCTCTGATCAGCTCTATGGTCAGCTGGCTGAATCACCGGCTGCATTCTCAGGTTCCCTGTTGAGACAGGAGAGCCAGAGAAAAACACGGAAGACGGTGGGGGGGGGGTAATTCCCTCCCACTGCTTGTAAAAGCAGTCTAGAGGCTAATTAGCCACTAGGATTGCTTTTACATGAAAGCCGACCGCTGACTTAAAAGAATGATACCAAGATGATACCTAAACCTGCAGACATCATTCTGGTATAACCACTCAAAGTCGTGAATCGCGTACCTGAAGACAAAAAAAGGTTAACAATAAAGCACAGTAAACGGTAAAGTATAAAAAATTGCATACCTGAAAAGCAAACATGATAAAACATATAAACAATAACAATAAAACATTGCAGAATAGAATACAGTAAAAAAGAGCAGAACAATAGAGAGAGAATAGAGAGAGAGAGAACAATAAAACGACAACTATTTTTTAAAATTTTATATATATATATATATATATATATATATATATATATATATATATATATATATATATATATATATATATTTTTTTTTTTTTTTTACTTTTTTTGTAACTGTAACTTTTATAACTGTAACCGGTTCTAGGTTTGGGTCTCTCAAAATGCGACTGCATATTGGGAGACCCTGTGAAAGTGTGCCTAGTCTGTGCAATGCTATACCCTACGCTAATACTCAACTAGTGAATGGTAGCGTTCAAAACATTCACCAATGCAAAGACCAGGATTGTCAGGACAGGAGGGACAATAATAGCGGGTGTCATGTCTATACCCGCGCTTGCTGCAGACACGACATCTTTTTTGGGGGGGTTCGTTGGGTAGGGGTACTCGGGAGGACATAAAGAAAATGCCTCTCATGCAGCCCACTGCATTTGGTTGGGGATGTGAATGGGGGAAGTAGGGTGCTGCAGAAGTGGTGGGTTCCCAATTACTAGGATTGGCGAATGCAGCAGGAAGGGCATTATGGGCATGACGGGCCTGTTTGTCTTCTTCTTGGTGGCAGCGGGACACTACGTGTGCTTGCCACCTCACCAGCTTGAACTGCACTTATGGGACTCGCAACGTCACCAAGTCTTACTGCAGTGCAGGTTTGACTACGACCAAGGTGTACTAGGCCGCTGGTGCTTACCAGTTCACCAAAACGCTACCAAAAAAACTGTTAGTGATCGCAGGGATCAGGCCTAACTCTGCGAATGCTGCAGTTATGCGTTTAGTGTTTTGTAAGTGACAGTGATCGATTGATACTGCACTTGGGTGGGCTGGGCTGGGCTGGGCGGAGGGGCAAAACGCAGGTGCTAGCAGGTATCTGGGCTGATCCCGCTAACACTGCGTTTTTGGGAACGCTAAACTGCTGGGGACACTAGTATAGATCTGATCGGATCAGATATTGATCCGTTCAGATACTATACCACTAAGGGAGGTGTACGGTGCGTGCGTGGGTGTTAGCGCTACTGGCACTAACCTGATGCTGCCTGGGGCTGGTGCTTGCCAGTTCACCAAAACGCTACCAAAAAAACTGTTAGCGATCGCAGGGATCACGTCTGACTCTGCAAACGCTGCAATTATGTGTGTTTAGTGTTTTGTAAGTGACAGTGATCGATCGATACTGCACTTGGGTGGGCTGGGCCGGGCGGAGGGGCAAAACGCAGGTGCTAGCAGGTATCTGAGCTGATCCTGCTAACACTGCGTTTTTGGGAACCCTAAACTGCTGGGGACGCTAGTATAGATCTGATCGGATCAGATATTGATCCGTTCAGATACTATACCACTAAGGGAGGCGTATGCTGCGTGCGTGGGTGTTAGCGGTACTGGCGCTAACCTGACGCTGCCTGGGGTGACGCATATCACTGCCGGGCGATCAGGGGGCTAAACCTTTATTCGGTAATAAACGGCGGGTGCCCTGACACTATAAAAAATAAACTAACTAACCAGCGTCACCCATAACAGTTATACGGTGATCACTGGTGAAAGGGTTAACTAGGGGGCAATCAAGGGGTTAAAACCTTTATTCGGTAGTATATGGGGGTCCCTGACGCTATAAAACGTTGACGACGAACCTAAATATTTACCTCCCTAACTAGCGTCACCAGTGACACTAATACAGCGATCAGAAAAATGATCGCTTAGTGACACTGGCGACGGGGGGTGATCAAGGGGTTAAAACTTTATTAGGGGGGTTAGGGGGGTATCTTAGACCTAAAGGGGGCTAACACTAACTGCCCTACCACACTAACTGTCACAAACTGACACCAATGCAGTAATCAGAAAAAAAAAAACTGCTTGGTCTCAGTGTGACGGGGGGAGGGGTGATTGGGGGTGATCGGGGGGGATCGGGGGGTAAAGGGGGGTGTAATGTGTGCCTGGCATGTTCTACTGTGTGTGTGTTGTGCACTCACATTGAAGTCTTCTCTCCTCTGCGTCGGAACGGAAAATACCGAGCTGAAGAGAGATGACATCACTTCCTCTGTCTCTGTGTACTATACAGAGGCAGGGGAAGATTCTCATTGGCTGGGAGCGATCGCGAGGGGGGCCACGAATGGATGGCCTCCCCTTCATCTCTGAACGCTCCCAGACAGAAGCCGACTGCCTTGGGCACCGGGGGGTCCTATCGGACCCCCCCCGCGCGCGGCAAGCAATCACGTACCAGGTACGTGGTTTTGCCTGCCCGTGCCATTCTGCCGCAGTATATCTGCGTTAGGCAGTCAGCAAGTGGTTAAAATATTTTTTTTCCAGCAAAAACTCATCTATGTGGTCTTTTTTTAAACTCTCCAATATCTTCCCGTCTATAGACATTAAAACTAACAGGTCTATAGTTACTTGGTAAAGACTCTGATCCCTTTTTAAATATGGGCACCACATTGGCTCTATGCCAATCCATTGGTACCATTCCAGTCATTAAAGAGTCCCTAAAAATTAGAAACAATGGCTTTGAAATGACAGAGCTCAATTCTTTTAGGATCCTTGGGTGTATGCCATCTGGCCCAGGTGCTTTATCCACCTTTATTCTGTCTAAATATTTCTGGACCATATCACTTTTGAGCCAGTGTGGATCATTTGGGGTTGTGCCAATATCATCCCCATTATGGACATGAGCTCCCCATGCGCCTTTGTATACACAGAGCTGAAGAAAGTATTTCATAAATTTGCCTTCTCTTTGTCCCCAGTCACCCAATCTAGACTATTTTGGAAAGGGTCTACATGCTCAGACCTGACATTTTTACTATTAATATATTTGAAGAATTTTTTTGAGTTTCTCTTACTATTATTTGAAATCTGTCGTTCATTTTGAATTTTTGCATCCTTGATTTCCTTTTTACATATTCTGTTATATTCTTTGTAACATTTAAACGATAGTGTGCCTTTATTGTTATATTTTTTAAAAGCTTTTTTCTTATTATTTATAACTTTTTTTAACTTTGCCCATGTGCCACATAGGTTTTATTTGTAGCCTTTTAAACGTATCACCCATAGGAATATGCTTTGCAGTGAGTTCATAGTGTTTTTGAAGAATTCACATTTCTATTCTGTGTTCATCTATGCTAATATTCCCTCCCAGTCTAATGCCCCGTACACACGGTCGGATTTTCCGACGGAAAATGTGTGATAGGACCTTGTTGTGGGAAATTCCGACCGTGTGTAGGCTCCATCACACATTTTCCATCGGATTTTCCAACACACAAAGTTTGAGAGCAGGCTATAAAATTTTCCGACAACAAAATCCGTTATCGGAAATTCCGATCGTGTGTACACAAATCCGACGGAAAAAGTGCCACGCATGCTCAGAATAAATAAAGAGATGAAAGCTATTGGCCACTGCCCCGTTTATAGTCCCGACGTACGTGTTTTACGTCACCGCGTTCAGAATGATCGGATTTTCCGACAACTTTGTGTGACCGTGTGTATGCAAGACAAGTTTGAGCCAACATCCGTCGGAAAAAATCCTAGGATTTTGTTGTCGGAGTGTCCGAACAAAGTCGGACCGTGTGTACGGGGCATTAGTCCCGGAGAGCAGCCCTCATTCTTAGAAAATGTTCTCTCTAAAAATTTGCTCTGTTTTTATTTTTCCTGTATGTGTTTGTTGCTTACAGCTAACATTAAATGAAATCATGTTATGGTCACTGCTAACCAGATGTTCTTTTATATGACTATTGGTAATAAGCTCTGCATGATTTGAGATTACCAGGTCCAGCAGAGCGTCATTCCTACTCGGGGCCTCAATAAACTGGACCATAAAATTGTCTTGTAAGAGGTTTATACATTTTTGCCCTTTAACTGTCCCAGCAGTGCCTTTACTCAATTTCAGTCAATTTCCGGGTAGTTAAAATCCCCCATTATTATCACTTCCCTGGCCCTTGCAGCCCTTTCTATCTGTGCAAGGAGCTCAATCTCCACCTCCTCTTTAACACTGGGAGGTCTATAACAAACTCCAATGATAACCTTTGTAGTACGCACACCCATGTAGAGTACCACCAATAGTGCTTCAGACTCATCACAGTCACCATCAACTAGGTCCTCATTCACACTCACTTTAAGGTCACTTGTCACATAGAGACAGACACCACCACCCCTCTGTTTTAGCCTGTCTTTCCGAAAGAGAGCAGAGCCAAGAATATTAATAGCCCATTCATGTAAAGAATGAAGCCAAGATTCAGCAATACCAATTAAATCATTGTTCTCCTCATGCACCAGAGCTTCCAACTCACCTATTTTGCTTAGCAGACTTCTGGCATTGGTGAACAAACACTTTAATTCATTGTCACATTTTGCACACATATGTTGCATATTTTTTATTTTAGTACAAGCAGTACAATTTCCAATGGTTGTTTGTAACATGGGAACCTTCATATCGTCTGCCATAGCCCTCCCCCATCTTTCCCCATTCCACCCACCAATAGGGGCTGACCCCTGTCTGACCTGTCTGTCCCATTATAATCTAATTCACCCTACCCCCTAAATCCTAGTTTAAATACTCCTCCAGCCTTCCCATAAACCTTTCCCCCAGCACAGCAGACCCCCCTCCATTTAGGTGCAAACCATCTTTAGCATATAGGTTGTACCCCAACGAAAAGTCTGCTCTAAAAACTCAAATCCCTCCTTCTTTAACCATGTCTTTAGCCATGCATTCAGGTCTCTAATCTCCCCCTGCCTTTCCTGTGTTGCGCATGGCACAGGAAATATTTTAGAGAGTATCACCTTGGAGGTCCTACCCTTCAACTTGCCTAGTTCTTTAAATTGGTTCTTAAGGAGTCTCCACCTTCCATATATTCTGCCATTGGTTCCAACGTGAACCAAGACAGCTGGGTCATGCTCAGCCCCTCCCAGTAATTTATAGACCCGGTCCATCATATGCCGAACCCTGCACCAGGGAAAGAGCAAACCATTTGGTTGAGGCGATCCTGGCAACAAATGATTCTATCAGTCCTTTTGATTATAGAATCCCCTATTACTATACGAGCCTTAGCTTTCTGGGTTTTGATCCTAGCAGCCCGCTTCATTGTTATGGGCATAGTATCAGAGTTTCAAAGACCGTGGGCATATATCATGTTGCTCCATCATCAACACTCTGAGTTTGGATCACAATTTAATCAAGATAGAAGCTACACATCTGGAGATGTCTTGTTTTTAACCTCCAAGACTCAGATATCTGTCAGGAGTTTAATGAGCCACATCTGATAATGTTTTTTAGCTCTAGAGCTCAACTGGAGAATAATGCCTTACATATATGCCTTATGTTTGTTCCATATTGTGTAAGCACCCACCTGTGGGTGTCATTATGCTGAAAAAAGTCTCGGGCATGCTTGGTGAGAAACCCATTCTTGGTAGCGTGTTGAATGATAGAGTTATTGCAACACCAAAGATGTAGAAGAGAACAGAAGTCCCTTTCCTCCACTCTTATAGTAACCGCTGCATGATCAGGCCAAGTTATGTCAAAGATGAAGAAAGAGGAGATCTGTTGTAGCAACTATTTGTCCAACACAAAAAGATCAATATGAGAAAAGGAATTGTGTCTATGCAAGTGTAAAGAATAATATTTTTTCATTTGCATGTAGGCAATGCCAAACATCATAGACCTCTTCCCTATGAACCAAGTCACTCAAGGGTGTAACAGACTTTTCACTGAAGAAGTAGAATCAAGATGTATATTCAGTACCAAATTGAAATCTCCTTAAACCAATACATTCCTGTGTCGCACCCTAGAGATTTGTTTGAAAATATAGTTGGGAGCATAGACAGAGACAAACATAAAAGGTTTCTTGTTAATGGTACAAATTTATATTACATATATGCCTTCAGGATCTTAGATAGACTCCTTCGGGTAAAAGGCAACTGAGCCTCTTATGGATATAAGAATTCCTAACTTCTTTATAGATGCATTGCTCATGTAGATGTGAGAAAAACCTATGAGACTGAGTTTCGAGACATCATCCCTCTTGAAATTAGTTTCCTGAATTTCGATATTATCTGCCTTATAGTGTTGGGCCTCCTTCTACAGAGATAGGCTTTTGAAATGGGTGGTTAAGCCCATGTACATTAAGAGAGAGTATTTTAAATCCCATCAAAAAGAGACAAGGATAAGAGGATATGACAGGTGGCATTAGTGATGACAGCGGTCAAAACCGGCCAAGTTTGTGGATACAGAAATGCTTTCTGAAATTGGCAACCAAACATTCAAAGACGGGAAGCATCTGAGATCCATCTACATGTTAAGTAGGGCTGTATTCTGGATACTGGTCAAAGGCATATGAAGAGCAGGAGTTGACAGTGACAACAAAAAAAGGAAAAGAAACACAAAATACTAAATCCAACCTGGAGCTAGTAGGTAAATTCACTCAAGGGAAAACTGTAGTAAAAAAAAAGAACCTCCAAAAGGTCCTGCAGCAGTGCACACTGCAAAAAATCTCAGGGGCAGGAGAGTACGATGGCAGGTACTCCCAAAGTAGACCAGGGTTTGCTCATGGCATGTGATGGAGCTGACGAAGTTCAAAAGCCTTCTGAAGATGAAGCTTGAGAAGATTTGCTGTGTGTTGCAGACAGTGGGAGTAGATCATCGGTTGCAAACTGTATGCGTGGAGTCTGGAAGAATACTCCAATTCTGCAGCAGCCATAGACCCTCATACATTGTGGAAGTATTTGTTGTGACCCCTTGATGGGTAATCACAAGTTTGGCTGGGTACTTCCACTTATAAATTATTTTGCTGTTTCATAGAGCTTTTGTCACAGTGTGAAGATTGATTTGTTGCAGTATATATTTGGAGAAATCTGGGGAAGAGCTGGAGACCTGTTATTTTTTCAGGAAGTTGGTCAGAGCTTACAGCAGCCTTTCTTTGACTTGATAAAAATGTATCCACAGAAGATGGAGAGGATTAGGAATTTGATAGATGCAAACTATCATAAGATCTTCAGGAGATAGTGTAGAAATAGCAGTAAGAAAGACTTATGATGGGGAGACAGACTCAGGTATACCTTGGATTTTAAGGCTATTGTGTCTCAATCTACCTTCAAAGTCTGCCAGTTTGGCCTTGATCCAAGATAGATCCTCTGATTGTGTTGTGTACTCATCAACCAGGGTGTTAAAGGAGGTGGCAAACTCAGACATTTTATATATATATATATATATATATATATATATATATATATATATATATATCTTATTGGGAGTGCACTAAGAGTTCACACAGCATTATTATTCTATCCAGCTAATTGCTTAGTTAGAATAATGGACTAAATGAATGTTCGTGCCCCCCCAATGGTCAAGGTAGGAAACTTTCAGTCATGTCTGCCCACTATATCACATCCAGATACTACCTTGTAAAACTATGTGAATTATATGCAATTATAGCTATGTACCAAAATCTTCATCCATAAACAGAATAATAAAGTGCTAGTAAAGGAAATATATGTGTGTAAAAAGCAACACACAAATGTATAATCCTATAATCAGGGCTGGCCCAAGACATTGTGCTGCCTGGGTCTAAAAAAATCACGTCCACTAATTTACATGCTACAGCACCTTGTATATATGCATAAATTATATGACATACCATTACGTGCAAATCCATTATCATAAGGCACTGCGGTTACTTTAACTGACAATTGCGTGGTCATGCGACACTGTACCCAAACAAAATTGAGGTCCTTTTTTTTTTTGCACAAATACACAAATAGAGCTTCTTTTGGTGGTATTTTTTTACCTCTGCATTTTTTATTTTTTGTGCTATAAACAAAAAGAGACCGACAATTTTGAAAAAAAAAAAACACAATATTTTTTTACTTTATGCTATAAAATACATCCAATAAAAAAATTTAAAAAATCTAATTTCTTCATAAATTTAGGCCAATATGTATTCTGGTACATATTGTTGGTAAATGAAAATCCCAATAAGCGTATATTGATTGGTTTGAGCAAACGTTATTGCATCTACAAACTGTGGGATAGATTTATTGATTTTTTTTACTGGTAATGGCGGCGATCAGCGATTTTTAGCGATTTTTAGCAGGACTGTGACATTGCGGCAGACAAATCGGACATGAACTTACATTTTTGACACTTTTTGGGGACCAGTGACACTAGTACAGTGATCAGTGCTAAAAATATACACTTTCACTGTACTAATGACACTGGCAGGGAAGGGGTTAACATCAGGGATCAAAGAGTTAGGGGTGCTCCTAGGGGGTGCTTACTAACTGTGGGGGATGTGATTTGACTGGAGGAAGACAGAGATCCGTGTTTTTGCTTAGCAGAAACACAAGATCTCCCTCTTCCCCTCTCATGGAACGGCGGTCTGCGTTTTTTACATAGTCAGTTCGCCGTTCTGCCTCTCCAGAGAATGATCAGTGAATCCTGGCATATATCACGCTTAAGAGATGCGCTGATTGGCTCCTGCTGTGTCCAATCACAGTGGGAGCGGGTCACCAGTGGTGTGCGCGCATGTCCCAGACCCTGTGCACTAACTTGTTTCAAATAATTTTTATTGATGAAGCAATAAATGGTACAATAACATTTATCTTAAGGGTACAGTCAGCACAGATGTGTCAATCAGGAGCACATTAAACAAAATACAGTGCACGTATATAAACAGTATAATTCATATAATTGCGATGTTTTACACGTAGAAATAATCATACTGAAGATCAGAACAATTCGAAAGAGAGAGCTGTAAGTATCAGTAAAGTAAAATCAGTATTTAACTGTAGTGTATTTATTAGGCCTTGAGGATGGACTGTGTCTGGTAGGTAGATTGAGAGATGTTAGTGATCCATCTCGCACCCCTAATGGGATCAGACTGTGCGAGGGATACTGCAAGAAAGGTCGCTCAAATCATATCAAAGTTATCAATCTACCAGTACCTGAAGTTTTCCACCCCAAGCCTATACCAAGGAAGTGGAATTGCGAGGTGTCTAATATTTTGCTTTGCAAGGGGTAGGGGAGCCCAAGTAAATAAAGTAGAGCACTTGTCAGGAAAGAATTGGTACGTAGATTCTTGAGTGAGGTCTTTTTGTTTCTAGGAATTTCTTATTAGTGAGTGGTCGACTAGTATGTTAGGGTAACATATTAGGGGTTGCACAACTTTCGCATCGGTAATGTTATATATCCGGTACCAAAGTAACCAACATGGCATCCATAATAAACCACAGAGTCTGTCCTATATGCGAACGTAGTATTATGAGTTAAGGAGGAGTTCTTGGTATTCTGGAGAAGCCCTAAAGTGCGTCCAGCATGCCCAAATCTTTCCGTATTTAGAGGGATTGTCGCTGGCTTGATGAATTAAATTTTCCAATTCAGATATTTTATCGATTCGTTTGAACCACAATGCTATAGTAGGCGGGTCAGAGCTTCTCCATAATACTGGTATGCATTGTTTAGCAGCGTTCACGAGATGGAGTACCAGGGATTTTTTGTATGCGTATTGTGGAATTGATGAGTGATGTAGTAGGTATTGTGATGGCGTAAAGGAAAGGGTATAAGTCGTGATACGAGTTATGGTTTCATGAACCGTTTGCCAGAATTTTTGGATTCGTGGACAATTCCACCATATATGGAGCAAAGAACCTTCGGCGGCGTTGCATCTCCAACAAAGGGGTGAGATAGACAGGTGATAATGATGTATAATATCTGGTGTTCTATACCATCTCGAGTAGAGTTTGTAGGAGTTTTCCTGTGCAGATACATTGACAGAACCTTTATGGATATGGTCATATATGTTTACCCAATCCTCAGAAGAGAGTTCTAAGCCTAATTCCATTTCCCATTTTTGATCAGTTGTATTTATTTTGGGGTCATGTTTACTGAAGAGAAGTGAATATATTTCTGAAATAAGGTGTTTTTGTGGCGAAGAGCTGGTGCAGAGTGATTCAAATGTTGTTAGGTCTCTATACCACTGGGAGATAGGTCTGGCTTCATTCAGGAAGTGTCTGATTTGGAGGTATTTAAAGAATGGTATGTTGTATTCCGGAAGTTGAGAGAGTAGTGAACGAAAGGGAAGCAGCTGTCCGTTCTGGAAAAGTTGTGAGGATCTAAGCGGTGTTTTCTTTTGTAGAAGAGATTGGGCGTGTGGTTGTATTCCAGGTTCAAAGTCAGGGTTGTCAACTAAGGGGGTGAGCGGTCCTGGGGAAGGGTGCCAATGAAGTGTATGGGAGACTTGTCTAAAGGTGGTCAGTGTAGGTCCTGTTAGGGGGTGCGAAGTGTATGCTGTCGGTGCATTTCGAGAATTAATCCAAGGTAGATGGGTAAGAGGAAGTGGTACAAGGGAATCTTCAAGGTCAACCCAATCTTTAGTAGATTGATGGATATGCCAGTCAATTATCCTCGTGAGGTGGCATGCGGAGTGGTATTTCAAAATGTCTGGGAGACTCAGACCACCTTTATTTTTAGGGGTGGTTAATTTTTCCCATCTCAGTCTAGGGGATTTCGCTGTCCATATGAAGTGTCTACAAATTTTTTTATACGTGTTGAAGAAGGAGGGTGGAAGTTTGATTGGGACGGTCTGTAGGAGGTACAATATTCTGGGTAAGATATTCATCTTTACGATAGCAATCCTTCCAAACCAGGAGAAATGACCCGAGGTCCATTTGAGGAGGTCTTTTTGTATAGTAGTGAAAATCGGGAGGTAGTTGCTATCATATAGGTCATCTAAATGTGTCGGTATTTGTATTTCCAAATAAGTAAGGGCGTGGGGCTCCCATTGAAATGGGAAGTTTAGCTTACATTGCGTCACTGTCTTCTTTGGAAGGGAGATATTAAGCGCCTTGGATTTTGTGAAATTAATTTTAAAGTTGGATAGGCTGTGGAAGGTATCAAAGTCTTTTAATAGATTGGGCATGGAGATCAGGGGTTCCGAGAGGAAAAGGAGAATGTCATCAGCGTAAGCTGCAGTCTTGTATTGTTTGGAGTTTATATCAATTCCCTTTATATCTGGATTTGCCCTGATTTTACGTAGCAACGGTTCTAAGGTGATAATAAAAATGAGGGGTGATAGTGGGCATCCCTGACGGGTACCATTCGAGACGGAGAAGGCGCTCGACAGGCGACCATTAACTCTTATCTTAGCCGTGGGGGATGAGTATAATGTTAGTATCATTTGTACAAAGAGCGTTGGCAATCCCAAGGCTCGTAGCGTTGCGGACATGTAGTCCCATGCCACCCTGTCGAACGCCTTCTCCGCATCAAGCGATAAAAGAAAACCTTGTTGTTTGACAGGGGAAGACGAGGAAAGATGGTGATGTATGAGGATGGCTTTTATGGTGTTATCCCTGGCTTCCCTACCAGGGACAAAACCAACTTGGTCCAGGGAGATCAATTGAGGGAGGATAGGGAGAAGTCTGTTGGCCAAAATTTTCGCGTATATTTTTAAATCTACATTGAGGAGGGATATGGGTCTATAATTGGTGACTAGAGTAGCATCTTTACCCGGTTTTGGTATGAGGGTGATATGTGCCTCTAACAGGTCTTTATTGCCTTGTGTGGATGAGGCCAATGAGTTAAAAGCTTTCGTGAACTGGGGGGCGAGTATATCTTGAAATGTTTTATAGTATCCGACGGTAAGTCCGTCCGGACCAGGACTTTTTCCTGTTTTGAGTTGTTTCAATGCCGTCATTGTTTCCTCTACGGTAATGGGGCAGTCAAGGGTCTTGGAGTCCTCAGTAGAGATAGGTGGTAAGCCATATTGTGCTAGAAATGCAGATATGGCAGCCTGTCTGTCTTGGTCGTTGTTAGTCAATTTTGGGGGTGGTAAGTTGTAGAGTTTTGTAAAGTAGTCCACAAATTGCGTGGCTATGTCGTCTGGTGATGTAAATGATTTCCCAGCTGAGTTCTTAATTTCATGTATGTTATATGTAGCTTTCTTATGTTGCAGCGCTTTCGCTAATAGCTTCCCTGATTTATTGCCGAATTCATAGTATAGTTTGTTCTGTAAGATGTATTTGCGGCGTATTTCTTTGTTCATTTCTTCTCTCAAAGCTTCTCTAGCTTGTAACAGTTCTTCGAAGGATTTAGTGGCTAGAGACAGTTTATGTGCCCTTTCTAGCGTATGTATTTTGGATGAGAGGGTATTAATACGTGTTCTTCTTTGCTTATTTCGGAAAGCGGCAATGGAGATGAAGTCTCCTCTTACCACACATTTATGTGCTGCCCATATGATGGGTGGGCTAGGTTCGTCCAGTGAGTTGTCTTGGAAGTAGTGGGTAAGTCGGGTGGAGATTCGCTGTGTGAGATCGGGATCCGTCAGTAGTGAGCCGTCTAGTCTCCATATCGAATGGGCCCGTGGAGATAGTGAGAAAGTCAGTGAGATTGTGATGGGATTGTGGTCAGAGATTGTCATGGGTTCTATGGTTGCTTGTTGGAGCATGGGAAGGTCAGTTTGGGAAATGAAGAGGTGATCTATCCTAGAATATTTGTTGTGGGGGGATGAGTAGAAAGTAAAATCTCTATCGTTGGGGTGCAAGGTACGCCATGTGTCATGAAGGGTCAATTCCTGTAGTTGCTTTTTAATGGCTCTGAGTGCCCTGTAGGGAAGCGAGGTTGTGCCCGTGGAGGAATCTTGTTGTGGGTTTAGCGTGACATTGAAGTCTCCACCAACCACCAGAACCCCCGAGTGAAATTCAGTGAGTGATTGTAGTGTTTCTCTAAAGAATGTGACTTGTTGTTTGTTAGGAGCGTATATATTTGCCAGGGTGATGGGTTTGTTGTACAAGGTACCTTTGAGAAAAAGGTATCTGCCATTGGGGTCTTGTTTAGTGTCTGAAATATGTATGGGACAGTTTTTTGAAATTAAAATCGAGACACCTTTCGTTTTTGAGGTGTCATTGGAAGCATGATAGACAGTGGGATATCTATAATTTCCTAGTTTGGGGATATTATTTGTTCGAAAATGTGTCTCCTGGATGAAAGCTATGTGTGTTTTGAGTCTCTGTAACGTGTATAGGAGTTGTGACCTCTTTTCCGGAGTGTTTAATCCTCTGATATTTAGTGAACATATCTTAATCTTTAATTCCTTCTGAGGTGTTTGAGGGTCGTGTTTACCATGTTGAAGGGAGTTTGTAGCTGCCATGTCAGGTGTGAGGTATGCGCGTCTTATTGAGAAACGGGACCAGTAATAAGTGAATTTCCTATGTTTACAGTATAGTACCGGTAATGAGAAGTAGTAGACGCACAGGTACAAGATGGATTGGGCTGGGATATGTGGGTAAGGGAGAGGTACACTTTACTAACCTATCCTATATCGAGATAGGTCAGATTCGTACAGTGCTGTATCTCTGGAAATTCGAACAAAACGGGAACTGGAATTTCATACAGCACTGATGTGGGGTTGGGATGAACCAAACGTAGGAGATAGGTTATTAGTTGTGTAAGGGGGATATGTCCCGCCGTTGCGATCCACGAAGTCGCATAAGTGGAGATGATCCTAGTGAGAGGTATGAGTATGCCTATACATATAGAGATAACCGCCGGACTTGAGTGGATGATCACTTAAAGGTGCTTTGTCTGCGCGCTAATAGGTGGAAGGGTGAATAAGGATATCTATTCCCTTGCAGGGATGTGATAATCGGGATATGTGAGGATGAAAATGATTGAGATACAGGAAACCTCAGGGATCAGGTCCCGAAGGGGTAGTTGTCATCTAAATCAATAGTATGTTATTGATGGATGTGAAGGTCGTGTAATATTATCTGCAGCATAGTGGGGTCAGTCATGAAGAGGGTTGTCTGTATGGCTGGCTGTGTACAGATCGCCGGACAATAAATGATAAGAAGAAAATGTAACCTTCGTTTAAACAGTACTAAAAGGATAAGTTCAAAACAAAACATAACTAGCAACAAAACCAGATTCTACGTATGTATTAATGAACCAATGTATTCTGCCGTAGGGCCGTGGTCTCTTATTATAGTTTTCTGGGGTTTGATTTAGGTATATAATATATTATTATATTATTTTTTCTTTTTTCTTTTTTTTCTTTTTTTTTTTTTTTTTTTCTTTTTCCCCCCGTTGTATTGCTTAATAAATCAATTTTTTTTTTTTTTTTTTTAACTATATTAAAGAATAGCCCCCGTTATCCCCCCCCTCGTCAGTCCCTGTCATTTTGTACGATAATTTCAGCTCCGCATCATGGGGTGATGCGGAGACAATAAACAATGTATGTTTTGAACTCTCCAGAGATCCAGCCTATGAGACTGTGTCGACAGGGGGTGTGTTATTAAATGAGGGAAGCACAGTATGAAATTCGTCTGTGATTAAACATATAGGGAAAGATATACACCACGTGACATCGAAGTCAGCGTGGTGTAATGATCTCGTGTCATTGAGTTGTGGCCGATAGCGTACTGGTCCCTTGAAAGCATAAGTGTAGCCGAAGGGAAGCTTGCGAAGGGGTAGCCGCGAGGGAGGTGGAGTTAGTTAGTTAAGGGGGGGGGGAGGGGTTTAAAGCGAGCATTAGACTTATGCAGATTCGCTTACTCGATATGTGTGGGGATGGGCTGAGGGGTGGGCCTGTCACAGCATAGGTTAAGTGATTTCTGGAGATCGGTTGTTAATCTCTAGCATGCAGTACCATGGAGAAATGATCTCTGTGTCCATACATAGATAAGCCAAACAAAACAGACCCAACGGGGAACTATGGCCTCTAATCTTTATGTGAGCAATGGTACCCCTGTCAAAACATTTAACAGTTCAACATTACCTAAGCCCATATATGAAATAAAAACGACAGTAAAGCTTGACTGTAGAGAAGTATTGTCCGGGTGTGCAGTTTTCAGTTGTTCGCCGAGCTGTTGTCTGAAGACTGTCTGGTGTAGGTGATGAAAGAGGAGGTCTGTTTTCCATAGGCTCGGGTGATCGTTCTTGTTTGATGGGAGCTAACGTCCTAGCAGCCGAGGGGCACTGCTGATCTCCATGCGCCAGGTATACAACAGCCGAAAGTGTTAGCAGGTAAGCGATATGCCAGGAGTGGGCAGGTTGGAAGGTGTTCTCCTGGTAGATGCCAACTTTGTGATGACGGGTATAAGTCCAGAAAGAGAGACATTAGTGGGGAAATCTTGGGACGGTCTCCGCGTTATACAAAGGGGAGCGTGGCTGCTGCGGGGAGCCATGTAACCCGGCAGTGTGATTGAGGGCTCCGAGAATTTGTATAGTGTAACGGACCTTAATAGTCTCTACGGGCTCTCCGGGCCCTTGGTGAGGTCATGTGGCCGTTACTGCGCTGGGGTCCCTGAGAAGTCGCGTGGGTACGGTCGGCTGATGGGGATCTCCGTCGGCGATATTGTGAGCCTTGCGCCTCCATCGGTTCTGCGTGAGGAGATTGTTTCCCACTGGTGTAATGGCGGAATTCCGCATACCATGTTGGAACCTCCACCAGGGGTATGCCCAGGCTGTCACAGAAGTACGGTAAGTCTTCCGGCACTTTGAGGAAGGCCGTGCGGCCTAGATGAGTGGCTGCTAGGCAGAACGGAAATTTCCACCGATAAAGAATTCCATGGGTGCGTAAGACATCAAGCAGCGGTTTGAGATCCCTGCGGTGTTGTAGGGTGATGCCTGATAGGTCCTGGAAGATCTGGATATGTGCGCCTTGGTATTGTAGTGGATGTTTGTTTCTCGCCTGCTTCAAGATAGCTTCTTTTAATTGGTAATCTACAATACAGCAGATAATATCTCTGGGGGGGTCATTTTCTCTGCCTTTTGGGCGCAGCGCCCTATGGATCCTTTCCATGTCAATTCTGCTTTGAGGTGGTCTGTCAAGTAGGCCATTAAACAGCTCAGATACTGCAGGGGATAAGTGTTCAGCATCAATAGCTTCTGTCATGCCTCGTATCCTGAGGTTATGCCTGCGGCCGCGGTTATCGAGGTCCTCAATGCGGCGTTGAGCTTCCCTAAGCTGTAGGGTGTGTGTGTCTATCTTCCTTGTGGCTTTGCGGAGGACCGTGTCATGTTTAGCAGAGGTTTTTTCAACGTCTGCCACCCTGTCATTTAGTGTATGAATATCCATTCTGAGTTCAGCAATGGCGGCTGACAGAGTATCTTTAATATCGTTAGCGATTGCTTTTAGGTCATTTATGTTAAGACCGGGATGTTGAGGGTTCTCTGTCATTCCCGAGGTTAGGGGATATGGTCCCTGAGGCGTGGGTACTTGTCCCGATGTGTGTGTTCCTGAGCCCTGTGAGGAGCTGTGGCGGGACGGCGCCATATTGCTTCTCTGTGTCCTGAACATTTCAGGGATATTTTGACTCGGATTCCCCGGATTTTCGCGGGGTGAGCGGGACCTGGATGCCGATGTGTGACGGGAAGACGTTCCCATTATATCTCGTGGGTGTAAAGCGAAAGTTACCTCCGTAAAATCGGTGATAAGGGATGCAACGGCGGGAGCTGTTTTCTCAAGCTGCCATCTCCTAGTTCGTCCAGGCCATGCCCTCTGTGTGCACTAACTTGTGTACCTGTACATGATTTCACGCAGGAGGGCCGCCCTGCCACAGTATATCTGCATGGGGGGGTTAAATCATGTTATACAGCACAGTGCTTGTGCTGTGTAAGTTGGCCCCCTGCATCACCTAGAATACCTGGCTGATCCTGCCTGGTTCTGCCCTCCCCCTGTAAACTGACCATGATATATCATGGCTGCTGAGCCCTGACACCTCATCGCTTCCCTCCTGCTGAAAATAATGTTTTTCTTCCTACAATCCCCAGTGTTATATTACAGTATGTGCCCCAGTGCATGTTATTTATAAAAACAATCCCACTTCATACCCAACTTCAGAGCACCGCTTGGCGCTCACGTGAGCACCTGCAGCTCTCCTCACAGGTGACGCCAGCAGGGTATTCTGTAGCTGTTGGATAAGTGGCGGGTGGTCATGTGAGGGCCGAGTGGCGCTCTAAAATTAGGTATGAAGTAGCATTGTTTTTATAAATAGCATGCACTGGGGCACATACTGTAATATAACACGGGATTGTAGGAAGAAAACCATATTTTTTGCAGCAGGAGGGAAGCGATCAGCTGACAGGTAGGCAGGGAGAAGAGGAGAGACAGAGCAAGGAGGGACAGCTGAAGACAATTGTAGGAAGAAAAGTGGCTTTACAACCACTCTAATCACTTCTTTTAACACTGGGCCAAATCTCCCCCACTGCCCACAATGCCCCACTTTAATCAGATGAGGGCAAGTCCCTCTCAATGAGAGGCTCTCATTGACAAATTACTACTTTAAGATCATTCATGTATTTACTATTTGGATTCGAACTAATGCTGACTGATCCTCCTCCTGACAGGAATGAACAGCTACCCAGCAGAGGTGCAGTGGCGGCGGCCGGCAGGTGCTGAGTCCTCCTGCTATTGAAGCCTGCCTGCCTGTGCTGTTTCAGGGATCGGGAAAGTTGCTCCACCCCCCACTCCACTCCCCAGCCCGCCCACTCTGCTCCCCAGCACTACTTGCTATGTGGATTTGGACTCCTGCTGACTGATCCTCCTCCTGAAGGAACGGCTACTCGGTCCCGGCGGGAGCTGCTGCTATTGAAACCAGCAGGCCTGCCTGAGTGCTTCTGCTGTTCCAAAACCAGGAGAGCTGCTCCACCCCCACCCGGGCTGCACCGCTTCCCAGCAGTACTATACATCATGCAAGCAGCATGAGCATGACACTGCACACTAGAGGGAGGGAGGGAGCCACGGTTCCTCGGGCAGTCCCGAGGACCCGAGGAGGATGGACTGGGCTGCAACTGGCTTCAGGTCGCGGCCCCCAGGGTCTCCCAGCTCACGCTCACGGTAGGCTACAGGAGGATGGAGAGGAAACAGCAGCCCAGGACAGCAAGGGATAGTAAGGAGGTAGCCAAATGTCGGGGCGACTAGCAGACAAGGATAACAGAGAACACGCCAAAAGTCAGGGTCACAGGCAAACAGGGATAGTCGAGATCGCGCCAAAGGTCAGGGTCACAAGCAGACAGGGATAGTCGGGAACACGCCAAGATCGGTAACAGAGACAGAGACAAACTTAGAGCACACTGCAAATAGGAAGCCAAATGCACAATATTGCACAGCAAGGCAGGCTTGGAGAATACGGTGTTAAATAGTGGTTCCTGTTGAGGCTAGGGTGGAGCCACACAGAGGAAAGATTACTTAAGCATGCAGGTGTGAGAGTACAAGCCTCAAGGCTGATACACAGACCAGGTAAGAGACAGACAGGTCATGAATGTATTACTGCAAGGTCATGACAGTACCCCCCTATTATGAGGCCTCCCCCTCTCCCGCTTTGGACCAGGCTTGGAGGGGAACTTCAAATGGAACTTCCTCAGAAGACGAGGTGCGAAGACTTCAGATGCAGAAATCCCTGATCTCTCCTCAGGACCGAAACCTTTCCATTCCATGAGATATTGAAGGACACCTTTATAGAAGCGAGAATCCAAAATTTGACTAACCTCGTACTCCTGATCATCTTCAGAGACTGTAGCCAAGGTAAGGGGAGGTCGAGAGAACCTATTGAAAACTAAAGGTTTCAGAAGGGATACATGAATGGAGTTTGAGATCCTGAGGCTTTTAGGGATCTGGAGTTTAAAACAAACAGGATTCAGCTTAGAAATTATATTGTAAGGACCAATGAATCTCGGGGCAAACTTGAGAGAAGGAACCCGGAGTCTGATGTTCCTGGTAGTAAGCCAGACTTTGTCTCCTGGATGTAGAGAAGGCAGCTTACGCCTGCGACGGTCAGCAAAACTTTTGAACTTGTTGGCAGCTTTCTGGAGGGAAACATGAACGTCAACCCACAAGGAATTGAATGATTCCTTCCCTGAACAGTAGCCAAAGCTGGGATGTCAGAAGAACAGGTCATAGGAAGAGGGAGCTGAGGATGTCTTCCATAAACAGTGACAAAGGGTGTCTTCTGAGATCTGATGTTGACATGATTGTTGTGGGAGAACTCTGCCCACGGGAGTAATGATGCCCAATCATCGTGATGAGCCGAGACCAAGGTACTGAGAAAGACCTCCAACTCCTGATTAACCCTTTCAGTCTGGCCATTGGATTGGGGATGGTAAGAAGAGGTAAAATCCAAGGTAATGTTGAGGGATTTGCAAAAGGCTCTCCAAAAGTGAGAAGTTAACTGAACACCCCTGTCCGAAATGACATGGGAAGGGACACCATGAAGACAGAAAATCTCTCGTACGAAAATGGGAACCAAGGCAGGAGCAGAAGGGAGACCAGGAAGAGGAACAAAATGGGCCATCTTGGAGAATTGACCAATTACCACCCAAATGACCGTATTCTTCTCAGAAGGTGGAAGATCGGTGATGAAGTCCATGGCTATGTGAGACCAGGGCTCCTTGGGAATGGGCAAGGGCATGAGAAGACCAACAGAAGCCTGTGCGGAGGGATTAGACTGGGCACAGACAAGACTAGCCTTTACATAGTCTTTGACATCCGAATGGAGAGTAGGCCACCAGTAGCGGCGACTGATGAGGAGGAAGGATCCAAGAAACCCAGCATGACCTGCCACCTTGGAGTCATGTCCCCAATGAAGGATCTTAGCTCTTAGCTCAGTGGGGACGAAGGTCCTGCCAGGAGGAATTTTTGACTTCAGGGTGGTAGAATGGGCAAGGATGCATGAAGTAGGGATAATCGGCTCAGGTTCAGTGGTAGGCTCCTCATCCTGAATGTCAAAAGATCTAGAGAGTGCATCAGCCCGACTGTTGCAGGAACCAGGTTTGAATGTAATGGTGAAGTTAAAACGGGAAAAGAAGAGACTCCACCTGGCTTGTCTGAGATTCAATCGTTTGGCATTCTGTAAGTACTGCAGATTTTTATAGTCAGTGAAAATTGTTATGGAATGTGGGGAACCCTCCAAGAGATGATGCCACTCCTCCAATGCCAATTTAATCGCAAGAAGTTCCCGATCACCAATAGCGTAATTCTTCTCCGCCTGAGAAAATTTTCTGGAGAAAAACGTACATGGTAGACGTTTTTTCCCAAAGGATTGAAGAAGCACAGCTCCCACCCCAGTTGAGGAAGTATCCACTTCAATAAAAAATGGATCCCCCGGGTCAGGTCGCCTCAACAAAGGTCCAGAAATGAAGTCCTGTTTCAAATCATAAAAGGCAGAAACAGCTTCGGGGGACCACTCCTTGGCATTAGCACCCTTCTTGGTCAAGGCGATAATTGGTGCAGCAATAGAGGAGTAATTTCTAATGAACTGCCTGTAATAATTAGTGAACCCAAGAAAGCGCTGCATGGCCTTGAGGCCAGCAGGAAGAGGCCAGTTGGTAATGGCCAAGACCTTCCCAGGATCCATATGAAGACCGAAGTTAGAGACGAAGCATCCCAGAAACAGGACTTCAGAACATTCAAAAGAACATTTCTCCAGCTTGGCGTACAGATTATTTTTTAGAAGGCGCTGAAGTACAATCCGGACATTGTGTCTGTGAACCGACAGTCTATCCGAAAAGATAAGAATGTCATCCAGGTAGATGACAACAAATTGGTAAAGCAGATCCCTGAAGATTTCGTTAACAAAGTTTTGGAGCACCGCTGGGGCGTTACACAAACCAAAGGGCATGACCAAGTACTCGTAATGCCCATCTCCAGTGTTAAACGCAGTTTTCCATTCATCCCCTTCCCGTATTCGGATCAAATTGTATGCACCCCTGAGATCCAACTTGGTAAAAATGGAGGCACCTTTCAACCTGTCAAATAGTTGCGATATTAGGGGTAGGGGGTATCGATTTTTGATCGTTACTGCGTTTAGGCCTTGGTAGTCAATGCAGGGTCTTAGGGTACCATCCTTTTTGCCAACAAAAAAGAACCCTGCTCCTGCAGGCGATGAGGATTTCTGGATGAATCCTTTTTCTAGATTTTCTGCAACAAACTCAGACATGGCATGGGTCCCTGGCATGGACAGAGGGTAGGTACTACTCCTGAGTAGAGCTGCTCCGGGAACAAGGTCAATGGCACAGTCAAAGGACCTGTGAGGAAGAAGCACCTCAGCTGACTTTTTACAGAACACATCCCTGGAAATTGCTATATGCAGAAAGGTTGCGACTAAGGCCTCATTGTTCCAGCTCAGCTCAGCCGTCAGTATGCGGAAACAATGAGCATACTGTCCTATAGAAGCAGACTCTTGGCAGAGACGTAAGAGGTCGCTGGCCACTGAAGAGATACGACCTGGTTCCTCAAAGATATTCCGTAAGAGTTTCAGAAAATTAGAGAGGCTGGAAACCACTGGGGCAGCCCAAGCTAAAGCCTCGCCGGACAGGAGAGAAATAATATAGGCTACCTTTACCCGATCAGACTGGAAGTTTTGGGGTTGGAGTTCAAAATTAATGGTACACTGGCTAAGGAACCCTCTGCAGGCCTTGGAATCCCCAAAGTAACAGGACGGAGCTGGTAAGTGCAAAGGGTTAGCGGCTGCGACTGTAAGCGGAGCTGATACGGCAGCCTATTGCGGTTGTGGAACCGGGGAGCCTAAGGAGGCTTGAAGTTGTTCAAAGCGGGAAGCCAAATCCTGAAGGAATCGCATCACCTGGGTCTGATTAGATTTCTGGGTCTCGAGTCTGTGGACTATGCCCTGCAGCTGATCATTGGCAGGTAGCGGTACATCAGACGGGTCCATGGCCATGCAAACTGTCAGGTCACCTGTATCCAGGTGACAGATGCACCCCGTTGGGGTCAGGAGTGCACCGCTATGATAGTGGACCCTAAGGCTGACTGCTGCGGATGGAACTCGGGGTGGTTCAGGAAGGCAGGTCCCCTGGAGCACCAACACGGATCCCACAGCGAGTTAGAGCATAGATTCCCCAGGGCGCGGAGTCTAAGAGCCAGCAGGTGTTCACCAGAGCCTCTAGTGGTGAGGATGGAATGGGCTGCAACTGGCTCCAAGTCGCGGCCCCCAGGGTCTCCCAGCTCATGCTCACGGTAGGCTACAGGAGGATGGAGAGGAAACAGCAGCCCAGGACAGCAAGGGATAGTAAGCCAAATGTCGGGGCGACTAGCAGACAAGGATAACAGAGAACACGCCAAAAGTCAGGGTCACAGGCAAACAGGGATAGTCGAGAACGCGCCAAAGGTCAGGGTCACAAGCAGGCAGGGATAGTTGGGAACACGCCAAGATCGGTAACAGAGACAGAGACAAACTTAGAGCACACTGCAAACAGGAAGCCAAACACACAATATTGCACGGCAAGGCAGGCTTGGAGAATACGGTGTTAAATAGTGGTTCCTGTTGAGGCTAGGGTGGAGCCACAAAGAGGGAAGATTACTTAAGCATGCAGGTGTGAGAGTACAAGCCTCAAGGCTGATACACAGACCAGGTAAGAGACAGACAGGTCATGAATGTATTACTGCAAGGTCATGACAGTAACTCATCAAACTGGTGTTGAATTCCAAAGTGACTATATGCGACAAATTGGTCCAATCCTATTTAATTTGTTCATAAACAGTTCAATCTCTGTATTTGCGGATGATACTAAGCTAAGCAGGGCAATAACTTCTCCGCAGGATGTGGAAGCCTTGCAAAAAGATCTGAACAAATTAATGGGGGTGGGCAACTACATGGCAAATGAGGTTCAATGTAGAAAAATGTAAAATAATGCATTTGGGTGGAAAAAATATGAATGCAATCTATACACTGGGGGGAGAACCTCTGGGGGAATCTAGGATGGAAAAGGACCTGGGGGTCCTAGTAGATGATAGGCTCAGCAATGGCATGCAATGCCAAGCTGCTGCTAACAAAGCAAACAGAATATTGGCATGCATTAAAAAGGGGATCAACTTCAGAGATAAAACAATAATTCTCCCACTCTACAAGACTCTGGTCCCGTCGCACCTAGAGTATGCTGTCCAGTTCTGGGCACCAGTCCTCAGGAAGAATGTACTGGAAATGGAGCGAGTACAAAGAAGGGCAACAAAGCTCATAAAGGGTCTGGAGGATATTAGTTACGAGGAAAGATTGCGAGCACTGAACTTATTCTCTCTGGAGAAGAGATGCTTGAGAGGGGATATGATTTCAATATACAAATACCATACTGATGACCCCACAATAGGGATAAAACTTTTTTGCAGAAGGAAGTTTAACAAGACTCGTGGCCACTCATTAAAATTAGAAGAAAAGAGGTTTAACCTTAAACTACATAGAGGGTTCTTTACTGTAAGAGCGGCAAGGATGTGGAATTCCCTTCCACAAGCGGTGGTCTCAGCGGGGAGCATCGATAGTTTCAAGAAACTATTAGATAAGCACCTGAACAACCGCAACATACAGGGATATACAATGTAATACTGACATATAACCACACAAATGGGTTGGACTTGATGGACGTGTGTCTTTTTTTCAACCTCACCTACTATGTAACTATGTAACATTTTGGGAGTCTCCCACATGCATTTTCGCAAACTCAAAACGTGTCATTTTGTTTTTTGCTGAAAGTAATGGCTTTCTTCTGGCCACTCTGCCATAAAGCCCAACTCTATGGAGCGTACGGCTTATTGTCGTCCTATGTACAGATACTCCAGTTTCTGCTGTGGAACTCTGCAGCTACTCCAGGGTTACCTTAGGTCTCTGTGCTGCCTCTCTGATTAATACCCTCCTTGCCCGGTCCGTGAGTTTTTGTGTGCAGCTGTCTCTTGGCAGGTTTGCTGTTGTGCCATGTTCTTTCCATTTGGTTATGATAGATTTGATGGTGCTCCTAGGGATCATCACAGATTTGGATATATTTTTTATAACCTAACCCTGACTTGTACTTCTCAACAACATTGGTCTTCATGGCAGTGTTTGGTTAGTGGTGCCTCTTGCTTATGTGTTGCAGCCTCTGGGGCCTTTCAAAAAGGTGTGTATATGTAATGACAGATCATGTGACACTTAGATTGCACACAGGTGGAAATCAGTTCACTAATTATGTGACTTCTGAAGGTAATTGATTGCACCAGAGCTTTTTATGGGCTTCATAACAAAGAGGGTAAATACATACGTACATGCCAATTATCAGTTTTTTATTTCTGAAAAATAGTTTTATGTATATATTGTTTTCTAATTTTACTTCACCAACTTAGACTATTGTGTTCTGATCCATCACATATAATTCAGATTAAAAAAAACATTGAACTAAAGGCTGTAATGTAACAAAATAGGTAAAAAGCCAAGGGGGGGGGGGGGGGGGTGAATACTTTTGAAGGCACTGTATATCTCAAAGTATTGTTATATTACATTTTAATGTTTCTAATTTATATAATCCCAACTAATTTGACAGTCCTAATTTTCCTCTTAGATGTTACATCTACCTCATCCCCCACCACATTTTCAACATCTTCAAGTGCAAATAGATTCACTGCTCTGCCATCTTTGTCCTCTACCATCACTACCTCATCCCCTTATACCTTTAATACCATGGCCTTGACAGGAACATCTATCCAGTTTACTTCTGCCCCTACAATGTCTACCACGAAATCCAGCTCGCCTTCCTCTTCCACAGGTAAATGGATTTCAGTTATCTTGATTTATACAATGCATTTGAGAGAGCAAGTTTAATAGTATGCAACCACCACTCTATTAATACTACTCCACCCTTGCTATCCTCCACCACTATGACCCTAGTACCTCCATCCTCCACCACCAAAATCTCACCCACTCCTTCCTACACCAGTGTTTTTCTACCCTCTCTTTTCTCTACAACAGCAGCTCTACCATCTTCATCTTTTACCATCACATTCACACCCTTTCTTCCCCTTACCAACACGACCTTCACAAGAACATCTATTGACGCTGCTTCCAGCCCTATGATATCTACTACAGTATTCAGTCCTCATTCATCTTCCACAGGTAAATTGATTTTAACATGAAATTAAGTTGTCAGGTCACCTTGAGGCTAGGTGACAGATGCACTCTGTAGGAGTCAGAAGTGCACCGCTAGGTAGTGGACCCTAGGACTGACTGCTGCGGATTGAACCCTGGGAGGTTCAGGAAGCAGGTCTACTGGATCACTGACACAGATCCCACTGGGAGCTAGAGCATAGATTCCCCAGGGCGCAGAGTCTAAGAGCCAGCAGGTGTTCACCAGAGCCTCTAGTGGTCAGGATGGACTGCGCTGCAGTCTGGCTCCAGGTCTCGGCCCCCAGGGTCTCACAGCTCACGCTCACGGTAGACTACAGGAGAAGAGGAAGGAGGCAGCAGGCTGGAACAACAAGGGACAAGCCAAGGTTGGGGCCACAAGCAGACAAGGACAACAGAGTTCACACCAAGGTTCAGGGTCACAGGCAAACAGGGATGGTCGGGGACATGCCAAAGGTCAGGGTCACGAGCAGACAGGAATATATAAGAACAGGCCAAAGTCAGTAACTGGAATCAGACATAGGAAACACAGCAAGTACACACGAAAGCTAACACACAATGGTTGATCAACACTGCTGGCTTGCAGTGCACAGGTTAATATAGGGTTCCCTGATAGGAGCTGGGGTGGAGCCATGCTAGAGGAGAGTTTACAAAAGCAGTCAGGTGAGGGTCAGCTGGTCTCTAGAGATGAACACATGGAGACAGGCAAGCTGACAAACTCTATTGCATAACCATGACAACGGTTAGTAGTTTGCAACTATTTGAAAGAATCATACACCAATTATAAAGACATACTTATTTAACATTGTTATTTGCCTTTTTTGTAGCAAATTTAACATTTTTTCAATTTATTCTTAGTTTTCACATCTACTGCAACTCCTACCACCTTTCCAACATCTCCTTCAAAAACAAGTATGTCCGTTGAATCATACCATACCCAATGACCTCCATTTCAACTGCAATGTCCACTGTAACTTCTGCATGTACTACCCTATCCTCTGCATCCTCTACATGCCAGACACCAGAACCTTCATCCTCCACCACCACAATGCCTCCCACACTATCCTCTACTACTGCTACTCCACTCTCTCTTTCTTCTTGTACAACAGCTTTGCCATTTCCATCCTCCACCATTACAATCTCACCAGTGGTGGCTGGTGGGGTTTCTTTTAGGGGTGGGCGGCAAACAGCCCCCCCCAGCCACCAGTGGAGCGGCACTACCCCCCCCCCCCCCCCGCAGCACTAACACACTCCCTCACCACCAACCATTGTCCTTACCTTAGATGCGGGCGGTGAGAGCGTAGCTGGCTCGGGGAAAGCAGCTTCCGCTGTGTCTCCTCTCTCATCCTCCCGGCGTTAGGTGTTCAATAAGACCCCTTCATCAGGCATGTGACAAATTGTGATACAAACAGTCCACTATTTAAAGAACCATTCACCAATCAGTGCAAAGAGGCAATAACCCCCAGCCAGCCCCCAGACATCCAATGACATCATATCTCATCCATAAACCTGTGTGTTTGCTACCTTTTTACATAAAACAGCCATCAGGCTGTCATAACCACTTTGGCCAGAATGGATAAGTGTACTAGTATTCTGTTCATACTAAAATGAATCCTATTTACACAGAGAACTAACCTGCAATTGCAGCCTCATCAAACATGTCTGTTCCTTTCCTTAATTGTGTACTTCCACCTGGACGTTTACTACCGTTGCTAGGTGTCCATTAGGGGCTTGCCTTTCTACTCCAATCCGGCGACACGCTATTCACATGCGCCCTAGGGAATCAATACATCAATGCAGATGGCGGCAGTCTGCAATTAGACAGAGAGTACACTGAGGCTAAGTGAAAAGAAGAAGAAAAAAAATAAAGAAGTGAAAACCGGGGAGATATGGAAAGTGAAAAAAGCCGAAAATTGAAATAAAATTTAAAAATAAAGGAAAAGAGAAAGAAAAAAGAATAAGAAAAACGAAAAGAAAAATTGAAATAAAAATAAATATAGAAGAAATAAAATAAATAAAATAAAATAGAATAAAATAAAAAATGAAAAATGAGAAATGTAAAAAATGAAAAAAGAAAAAAATTCCCTGTGCCAGCTGCCATGATAGACAAAGAAGCAGAATAGCTGCAAAATAGATGTGCAGATAAAGTATAGAATAAAAGATTAAAATTGTTGATACATTACAACCATAAGCAACATCACAATCCAAATTATCTGTCTTCAAGAAAACACAGATAGGATAGAGTGGTATTAAGGCCCCCTGGCTGGACTGTGCCCAAGGTATATGTCCAGTATGCCTCATGGCGTAGGAGGAGATGATCACGGTCCCCCCCTCACTGGTCGTGATATTTGTTCAATGACCATGCCACTTAATTTGTGTACTTGATGCTTCTTAGTGACAAAGTGTATAAGTTTGTTTAAATCGGAGGCTTCACCTTTCAGGGTCCTCTCCAGCGCTACTCTTATATCACGCCTATGTTTCTGGAATTGTCATTTAAAAGGGCCAAATTTTTTTCCCTACATACACCAATGAGCAAGGACATTTCAAAATGTAGACACAAAACTCCGTGTTGCAGTTCATATATCCTTGTATGCGATATTGTCTGCCATTATGTGGGTGGGTGAAATGTTCACCACATATCATAGAGTTGCAAACGTTACAATTATAACATCGGTAACAACCGCTTTTTTGTGAGATTCTAACCTTTAGCCTAACATATTTAGATCTGGGGTCTGCCTGTACCAATAAGTCACCAAGGACCTACTTCGTTTGTGGACTAGTAATGGTGGATTTTTGATACTTGCGGTCAACGTACCATCAGCTCTCAAAATGTTAATGTTGCATGTGGTTGCCTGCTTAATACGATCTGATTCCTGGTTAGAACCATGTATGAACAAAGGCCTGTCGGCTGTTTTGTTAGTTTTAACCGAATTTGAAGTGGCTCTGCTAAGCGCTTTTTCAAGTGTCGTTATGGGATACCCTCGCTATATTCCTCTCACTTTCATCAGAGCAGATACACATTACCCTTTTAAACTGAGAAATGGGTAGGCTATCACAGAGATGTTTTAGGTGTGCACTCTGGTAGTGTAGCAACGTGTTCCTGTCAGTTGGTTTTGCAAATAATGATATATGTCATGTACCCTGCTCATTGGTAATTCTGACATCCAGATAGGTAATACTATCCTGGGAAATTTCTGGATTAAATATTATGCGGGAATGTCCTGTTCAAATGCCCCACAAACTCACAAAAAATGCAAACTTCACCATCCCAGATTACAAAAAATGTCGTCAGTGTATCTTAACCAACATTTGACGTGCTGAGATAAAAGAGCCATAGATAAATGTGATGTTCCTCCATGTATCCAACGAACAAGTTCGTAAACGAAGGGGCTGCTGAACTGAACGTGGCTGTACCATGGATTTGGGCAAACCTTGTTCCTTTGAACGAGAAAAAATTACTCTCCAGAACAAACTGTAAACCTTCATTAAGAAATTCATCTGGGGGATTATGGACTATCCGTTTGGATAAATAATATCTCACCGCCATCAAGCCAGCTTCGTTTGGTATGCTTGTGTACAAGAATGAAATATCCATGGTCGCCAATTTCCAATTGGCATCAAAGGTGAAGAAACTCCTTAATATCTCCAAAAAATCACTTGTGTCCCTGACGTACAATGATACATTTTATACCAGGGGCTGAAGATGAAAGTCAATCAACTGGGCCAAGGGCTGCGTAATCGATCCTGTTCCTGAAACTATCGGCCTAAACTTCAAGGGTGTTGTTCCCTTGTGAACCTTTGATAGCCCATATATTACGGGCAGTCTAGGATGCTCATCCATCAGGAATTCGACTGTCTCTTTAGAGATCCAATCATTTGAGAGACCAATATTAATAAGGGATGACAGGGCATTGATTGTGCTTTGTGCAGGATCCCTATCAAGTTGTATATGGCTGGCAGTATCTGCTAGCATCAGCAGCATGCCAACCCAATAGTCAGTGTAATTCATTGCCACAATGGCCCTGCCTTTGTTGGCGAGTTTAAGGATGAGATCATCCCTCAACACTTATATTCAGCTCTCAAGTTGCTGTATTTTTTCTTAGTGGAGGCACCCGAGTAAACATCATGCTTAGAGTGCGAATGTAACTTTCTATAGACTGATATTGGCCAGGAGGCATGAATTTACTTTTCATTTATCATCTTAAATGCTTGGCCCTTAGACCCAGTTACAGTTCCTGCTTGCGTATGGAAAAATTGTTTGATCTTTAGTTCCCTTTCAAATTTGAACAATTCTATTTCAAAGTTAAAATGATCAAATTTTGCTGTAGGACAAAATGAAAGACCTTTAGAAAGAAGGCCTAACTCACCCTCTGTGATGATTCTAGATGACAGGTTTATCACCGGGCTCGTCTGCCTGTTTGTTGACGGCCCCTGCGGGTCTGATAGGTGCTGCGACCTCTTGATGCCCCTCCAGGTTCTTCTTCCTCTCCCACCTTTGGAAAAAGGGAATTACTGTTCCCAGTACTGGGCACGGTGGGGTTACTGTCTACCCCGCCCTCACTGTCAGTTGAAGAATTTTCAGTTGGTCATTCACTATCCGATGAGGTCTGCGTGTCTCCCCTTCGTGATCTACTAAATGGCGGATAGGTGCGTGGTTGTCTTCTCGGCCTTGAAATACCAGTCAACCATGGGTACACCCTTCCATCTTGATAATCCTGATTCACTTATTTAAACTTCTCACATTTGGCTTGCCTTTGTCTTGTGGTATATGCCATAATTTCTTTGTCGATCTCCTGAAATACAGTCAGGTCTATAAATATTGGGACATCGACACAATTCTAATCTTTTTGGCTCTATACACCACCACAATGGATTTGAAATGAAACAAAAAAGATGTTCTTTAACTGCAGACTTTCAGCTTTAATTTTAGGGTATTTACATCCAAATCAGGTGAACGGTGTAGGAATTATTCGGTTACATCAGCATCAGGTGCTTGGTAGCTGGTGGTGATCCAAGACTGATTCATTTTTATGAAGGTCAGTCGATCGACTGAGTTGGTGGACAGACGCACCCTGTGATCGGTTACAAAGCCTCCAGCAGCACTGAATGTGCGTTCCGAAAGAACGCTGGATGCAGGACAGGCCAGTAGCTCAATTGCATACTGTGCAAGCTCTGGCCAGTGATCCATCCTCAAGACCCAGTAACCCATAGGATGGGGCTGTGGACTAAAAAATTGTCTGAACGCATCGGTCAGACGGCCACCTTCTCCACCGCTCCTTCTTTGACTGACCGAAGCCTCAGCAACACGTTGTCCTCCTCCTCCTCCTCCTGTGTGATCGGCGGGCAGGCAGGAACACTGTCTGGATAAAGGGGGCCTTGAGAGCTAAGGAAGTCCTCCTCTTCCTGCCTCTGTTCTGCCTCTGTTCTGCCTCAAGTGCCCTGTCCATTATTCCACGCAGCGTGTGCTCCAACAGGTGAACAAGGGGGACAGTGTCACTGATGCATGCACTGTCACTGCTCACCATCCTCGTGGCCTCCTCAAATGGTGACAGGACAGTGCATGCATCCCTGATCATGGGGAAAAAAAACAAGCTCCCCTGACCCTGTCCTGGTGCCATAGTCGCACAGGTACTCATTGATGGCCCTCTGCTGTGTGTGCAGCCGCTGCAGCATGGCCAACATTGAGTTCCACCTGGTGGGCATGTCACAGATTAGGCGGTTCTTGGGCAGGTTAAACTCCTTTTGGAGGTCTGCCACCCGAGCACTGGCATTATATGACTGGCGGAAATGCACACAGACTTTCCTGGCCTGCCTCAGGACATCCTGTAAGCTCGGGTACCTGCCCAAGAACCGCTGCACCACCAAGTTAAGGACGTGAGCCAAACAGGGCACATGGGTCAGTTGTCCCTGTCGGAGGACGGAGAGGAGGTTGGTGCCATTGTCGCAAACCACCATTCCTGCCTTAAGTTGGCGTGGTGTCAACCACCTCTGAACCTGCCCCTGCAGAGCTGACAGAACCTCTGCCCCAGTGTGGCTCCTGTCCCCCAAGCACACCAGCTCAAGCACCGCATGGCATCTTTTGGCCTGCGTACTTGCGTAGCCCCTTGAATGCCTATGGAGTAACGCTGGTTCCGATGACAAATCACAGGAAGAGACCATGGAGGAAGAAGAAGAGGAGGGAGGTGTGTCACAATCATTAGTAGTGGCATTTTTGAGGCGTGGTGGCGGAAAAACCTCCAACACTACTGCACCTTGTCCTGCATCCTTCCCAGCTGCCAGCAGAGTGACCCAATGCACCGTGAAACTTAGGTAACGTCCCTGTCCATGCCTGCTGGACCATGAGTCAACGGTAATATGCACCTTACCGCTGACCGCCCTGTCCAGCGAGGCCAAGACATTGCCTTCCACATGCCGGTAGAGAGCCGGAATCGCCTTCCATGAGAAAAAGTGGCATTTGGGTACCTGCTACTGAGGAACCGCACATTCCACAAACTCACGGAAGGGGGCAGAGTCTACCAACTGAAAAGGTTGCAGTTGAAGTGCTAGCAATTTTGCCAAGCTAGCATTCAACCGCTGGGCATGTGGATGGCTGGGAGCGAACTTCTTTCGGTGGTGCAGCAGCTGGGGCAGGGAAATTTGCCTGGTACAATCTGATGTCGGTATACCGAAAGCAGATTGCCCACAAGTACTTGGCTGTGACACACCTAATTCTACACCTTCATTCCTCTCAGTGCAGGTCTCAGAGAGGACTGAAGGTATAGTGGGGTTGGAGATCTCGCTTGCCAACTAACTGCATGGCAGGTCAACATATGTCTGGTCCAGCATGTGGTGCCCAAGCGGGAGATGTTTTGGCCACACGAGATACGCTTGAGACATATGTTGCAAATAGCAGCGGTGCGATCTGATGCACTCGTCTCAAAAAAGGCCCACACCAAAGAACTTTTAGAATAATGTGCAGAGACAGCAGCGCCCTGCACATGCGGAGCTTTGCAGTGTGATGCAGTCAGTGTGCTGCCCTTAGGCCGGCCTCTGGAGGGCATCCTGCCTCGTTGGTGATGTGCCTCCTCCTCCTCTCTTCTATCAGGCACACATGTTGAGTCAGTGACCTCATCATCCCCTCCCTCCTCATCACTGGAGCAAACCTGGCAGTATGTTGCAGCAGGGGGAGCTTGACTGCCAGATTGCTGTCCTTCTTGGGCACCCCCTCTGTCCGTGCTCACTTTACTGCCTTCATCTAGCTCAGTATCATCATCAGAGCCTTATAAACGCTGGGCATCCTCCTGGAGCATGTACCCAACACTGTGGTCAAACAGTTCGAGGGACTCCTCAGGAGGACATGGTGGGGCTAGGGAAGGAGTCACTGATGCCATTGAGCCGAGGAAAGAGGCCGCGTTGGCAGCTGCTTTGCCAGACAAAGTACCCTAAACATTAGTGAGAGAGGATGAGGAGGATGAGGACGGCTTTGTCATCCACTCAAACAAGTCTTCCGCATGTTGCAACTCAACACGGCCAGCTGCCTAAAAAAAGGCCAAGCGTGTCCCATGGCCACGTGCTGATGAGGATGCACCGTCTCCACGACCAGCACTGTTGCCTCTAGACACAGAGCCTGCTTGCCCTCTTTTATTGGCTTGTGACTGTCTGCCTCTCCTTGTTGGCCTTCCAAACATACTAATGGCCTGTAGCTGCACTAAGCTGGGATATATATATATATATATATATATATATATATATATATATACTGATACTGCAGCTAGCAAAATCAACTGTCTGCCTGTAGTATGAGAACACCACCAACCTTCTACAGGTAGCTTTAGCTGAACACTGTGCAGAGGTCGCACTACACTAACGTGTAAATAATTTAGCTGCCTGTAGCTGTAACTTGTAGCTTTAGCTGAACACTGTTCAGAGGACACACTACACTAACTTGTAGCTTTAGCTGAACACTGTGCACTACACTAACTTGTAGCTTTAGCTGAACACTGTGAGGAGGACGCACTACACTAACTTGTAGCTTATTTAGCTGCCTGCGGTAGTGATAGGATCAGGAAAACACCACCAACCTTTTACAGGTAGCTTTAGCTGAACACTGTGCAGAGCTCGCAAAAAACTAACTTGTAGCTTATTTAGCTGCCTGCGGTAGTGATAGGATCAGGAAAACACCACCAACCTTCTACAGGTAGCTTTAGCTGAGCACTGTGCAGAGCTCGCAAAAAACTAACTTGTAGCTTATTTAGCTGCCTGCGGTAGTGATAGGATCAGGAAAACACCACCAACCTTCTACAGGTAGCTTTAGCTGAACACTGTGCAGAGGTCGCACTACACTAACTTCTAGTTTTGGCTGAACACTGTGACGAGGACACACTACACTAACTTGTAGCTTTAGCTGAACACTGTGAGGAGGACGCACTACCCTAACTTGTAGCTTTAGCTGAACACTGTGCACTACACTAACTTGTAGCTTTAGCTGGACACTATTCAGAGGATGCACTACACTAACTTATAGCTTTAGCTGAACACTGTGCAGAGGTCGCACTACACTAACTTGTAGTTTTAGCTGAACACTGTGAGGAGGACGCACTACCCTAACTTGTAGCTTTAGCTGAACACTGTGCACTACACTAACTTGTAGCTTTAGCTGAACACTGTTCAGAGGACGCACTACACTAACTTGTAGCTTTAGCTGAACACTGTGCAGAGGTCTCACTAAACTAACTTGTAGCTTCAACTGACACCGGTGAGGAGGACGCACTACACTAACTGTAAATAGTCTAGCTGCCTGACTGTGGTACTAATAGGATCAAAAGAACACCAGCAATTTTCTTCAGGTATTTGTAAATACTGTAACAACACAAGCCTGCCTGTCAGTAGCAAGATAACAGGAAAGGATCTAGCTAAACTGAATACAGTGTATATATATACTGTATATATATATCAGAGGCGTAACTATAGGGGGTGCAAGAGTCGCAGCCGCGACTGGGCCCTGTGCTGCAGGGGGCCCATGCGGCCCCCCTTTACACATGGCCGGCGGCATCATAGCTAGGAATACCAATGCGTGCACCGTGCGCACGGGTGGCTGACTGCTGACTGGAGGTGGGGAGTGACTATCAAAGCTCCATGCTTGAATACCGCACTGGCTGCTCTTTAGTTCTGCATTCCCCGCATGACCTGTGTCCACAGACAGCTCCTCTGGGTCCCCCTCTCCTGCTCCATGCAGCACCACTCAGTCCGTTTTCTGTCCCCTGAGTCGTCTCACACTGCACTACATGCTTCTAAAGGGGCAAACAAACTGAGCACACAGAGGCAGTGTGTGCAGCCCTGTGAGACTGAGCCGGCTCCTCGGAGGACACTGCAGGCTTGTCTGCCAGCCCCCCTCCTCCCCTGTCATACACAGATGACAGGTCTTTCTGGGAGATACACTGATCATCTGTGCAGCACGCTGGAGGGAGCCCAGGCCACCATGGATGAGTGCCCGGCCTGCAGCTTGGTCATGTTGAGTGAGATGACCCCATCCCCCACACATACCATCACATACCCCCCTCCATCACCCTTAAGACAGGGACCCCATGTCCCCTAATGACAGGGACCCCATCTCCCCTAAGGACAGGGACCCCATCACCTCTGAGACAGGGATCCCATCTCCCCTAAGGACAGGGACCCCATCACCTCTGAGACAGGGATCCCATCTCCCCTAAGGACAGGGACCCCATCACCTCTGAGACAGGGATCCCATCTCCCCTAAGGACAGGGATCTCATCTCCCCTAAGGACAGGGATCCCATCTCCCCTAAGGACAGGGACCCCATCTCTCCAAAGCACAGGGACCCCATCTCTCCTAAGGACAGGGACCCATCACCTCTGAGACAGGGATCCCATCTCCCCTAAGGACAGGGACCCCATCACCCCAAAGGACAGGGACCCATCACCTCTGAGACAGGAACCCCATCTCCCCTAAGGACAGGGACCCCATCTCCCCTAAGGACAGGGACCCCATCTCCCCTAAGGACAGGGATCCCATCTCCCCTAAGGACAGGGATCCCATCTCCCCTAAGGACAGGGACCCCATCACCTCAGAGACAGGGACCCCATCTGCCCTAAGGACAGGGACCCCATCAAGACTAAGGACAGGGATCCCATCTCCCCTAAGGACAGGGACCACATCACCTCTGAGACAGGGACCCCATCACCCCAAAGGACAGGGACCCCATCACCCCAAAGGACAGGGACCCCATCACCTCTGAGACAGGGACCCCATCACCTCTGAGACAGGGACCCCATCTCCCCTAAGGACAGGGACCCCATCTCCCCTAAGGACAGGGACCCCATCTCCCCTAAGGACAGGGATTCCATACAGGGACCCCATCACCACTAAGGACAGGGACCCATCACCTCTGAGACAGAGATCCCATCTCCCCTAAGGACAGGGCCCCCCTTTACCACTGAGACAGGGACCCCATCTCCCTTAAGGAGAGGGACCCCATCACCCCTAAGGACAGGGACCCCATCTCCCCTAAGGACAGCGACCCCATCTCCCCTAAGGACAGGGATCCCATCTCCCCTAAGGACAGGGATCCCATCTCCCCAAAGGACAGGGACCCCATCTCCCCCAAGGACAGGGACCCCATCTCCCCCAAGTACAGGGACCCCATCTCCCCCAAGTACAGGGACCCCATCACCCCTAAGGACAGGGAGCCCATCACCTCAGAGACAGGGACCCCATCTCCCCTAAGGAGAGGGACCCCATCTCCCCCAAGGACAGGGACCCCATCTCCCCCAAGGACAGGGATCCCATCTCCCCTAAGGACAGGGACCCCATCACCTCAGAGACAGGGACCCCATCTCCCCTAAGGAGAGGGACCCCATCACCCCTAAGGACAGGGACCCCATCTCCACTAAGGACAGGATCCCCATCACCCCAAAGGACAGGGACCCCATCACCTCTGAGACAGGGACCCCATCACCCCTGGGGACAGGGACCCCATATCCCCTAAGGACAGGGACCCCGTCTCCCCTGGGGAAAGGTACCCCGTCTCTCCTGGGGACAGGGCTCACTTCTCCCCAGAGGGCAGGGACCCCTTCTCATCTGGGGACAGGGACCCTCTTCTCACCTGGGGACAGGGACCCCATCACCCCTGGGGACAGGTACCCCATCACCTCTGAGACAGGGACCCCATCTCCCCTAAGGATAGGGACCCCATCTCCCCTAAGGACAGGGGACCACATCACCCCTGGGGACAGGGACCCCATCTCCCCTAAGGACAGGGACCCCCATCTCCCCTAAGGACAGGGACTCCATGTCACCTGGGGAAAGGGACCCCATCGCCCATGGGAACAGGGCCCTCTTCTCACCTCGGGACAGGGACCCCATCTCACCTGGGGGCAGGAACTCCATTTGCCCTGGGGACTGGGACCCCATCCTTCCTAGGGACAGGAACCCCATCCCCCCTGGCAATGGGGACTCCATCTTACCTAGGGATCCCATCTTCCCAGGGGACCAGGACCCCACCTCCCCTAAAAACAGAAACCCCATCTACAGACCATATTGGCTGGCAGGGCTGGCGTCAGCCATCCTAGGGTGCCAGGATGGAGGAGGGAGCAGGACACACAGAGGAAATCTGAATCCCCAGCTATTTGGGGGGTGTACCAGCAGGGGTCACTGGACACCGGGGGGGGGGGGGTACAGCAGGACCAGCGTGCGGTCACTGGAGATGGGGATGGGGTACCAGCAAGGTGTGCACTCCAGCCCCTGTGTGCTCTTTCCCAGACCTTCTCGTCGGCTCTGCCAAGTTACCCCATCCTCTCTCCTGCTGGCTGCTGCTGGGGATCTGTCAGGACGGAGAGTGGGAAATGGGCCAGTAAATGTGTACCGATCACTGACTCTGTCCATTTCATAACTGTGGCATATAGTAAACTGCGTTTACTATGCTGCAGTTTATGAATAGGCAAGAAGTTCTGTACAGAGCTATTCCTGTCCATTCATTCTATGTAGCTGAGGCTGCAGAGAAGGCAATTGGGGCCTGTGTTCTCAGTCTTCCTCTTTATCTCAAAGGTGGAACATCATAGGTCTGTTTAGACCTCTGAAATGTCACCAAAGCCCCCCAACGGGGCTCCTAAAAAATTGTAAAAAAATAATAAAAAACTACTGATACCAGTGGCAGAACTACAGGGCTCACAAAGGTCTTACCTGTAATCGGGCCCTGGAGTTCCACCACCTGACTCGGAGGGAAGGGCCCCGGCTGGGGTTCAGGGGGGCCCTTAATGGTTTCTTGCACTGGGGCCCTGAAGGTTCTAGTTACGCCACTGATATATATATATATATATATATATATATATATATACAACACCTGGGATGCATATATATATACACAATACACTGTAAGTGCAGCTAACTCACTGACTGTCCTGCCTAATCTATCTAACGTAAATCAAATGACACTGTCTCTCTGTCTATCTCTCTCTCAATGCCAGAACACACACTACACAGGGCTGCCGTGTAGGCGGCCTTATATAGTGTGGGGCGTGTACTAAATCCCCTGAGCCATAATTGGCCAAAGCCTCCCTGGCTTTGGCCAATTACGGCTCTCTGTTAAGACGGCGCTGTGATTGGCCAAGCATGCGGGTCATAGTGGCCAATCATCAGCCAGCAATACACTGCAATGCCGCAGTGAATTATGGGCCGTGACGCGCCACACGAATTTGGCGCGAACGGCCCATATCGTTCACAATTCGGCGAACAGACGATGTTCAACGACTCGAAAACGAAGCTCATCCCTACTAAACACGCTTTGGAGCCACTCCGGGGGGTCAGTGTTGATGTCAGATGTATTTCTCCAGCTGGGCTCATTGTAGCTCCATGTGTATAAATAAAAAAGAAACTATATAGTGTAATATAGCCGGGAAAAATGTATTAAATAAAAAACACTCCCCACAATGGTGTATTTACATAGTATTGGTGCGTAAGTGCACCATTCTATATCAGCCTCCAATAATAAAGTTCAAAACGCTGGATGTATGGTGTGGTATGATGTGGCAAACTTCTGCTTGTATACTCCGTGTTGCTCTCTCTGTCCTGGCCCCTCCCCTACGCGCGTTCAACACAGGGATCACGTGTCTTCATCAGGGGGATTTGATTGAACGGGTGCTCTACAGGTTTGTATAAAGCGACCACGGCCATTTTGTCATGGAACGCGGACACTCTAGTGTTAGACTACAGCTTATATTTAGATGTAAAAGCCTGTCTCCCAATGTTAACTATTTTCTTGTAGATAAATGTAAAATAAGCCGTAGGAAATTTCCACCAAATGCCGATCAATGCTCAGCCTATCTATCAGTACCAGCCGACCTGAACTAATGATAATAATACAAATCCCAGGACGGAGCTCCGGTATCCCACATACCACATCATTCCTCCATATGAATGGTCAGAATACACAATATTGAATCAAATAAGTGCAATCAATAACCTGAGTATACATTAAAAGATAATGCATATAAAACATGGCAACGAACGATACACAACAAATCGCCAATTACCATGTGTGGTGATAAATGTACCTTCATGTTATAATATACTAAAGTATCCAAATACACAATATATATATGGGGAAGAAAAAATAAAATTATAAAAGAAATATATAAATGCATCATACAACCCATCCACAAATAGATAGTTTATTATAGAATTATTATATATAATTTAAAACCCTCTAAAATAGAATAAAAATTAATAATAAAAAATGTGAATATCTAAAAGGCATCTAACCAATTGCATGTGCGATAATATGGAATCGCTTAGTGTGTGAGTCTAATAAACCATATGAAAGTCACCGTTACACCCCTATAAACTAAAATATATTCCCTAATCTCCAACCCAAAAAGAGGTCCCAAAAGATGATAGCATCCCTGTATGCACGTGGCCAACAGGGATTGCCAGTATACTCCAAAAATAATAGAGGGGGATATTAACCAAAGGATAATCACCCCCGGGTTAGAAATTACTAACCCCCCGGAGAGAGCCCAACTGGTGTATCCACCACGACTCACATTTACTGATTTCTCTAATATAATTGGAACCTCTCCAGTGGCGTTTGGGTGCCTCTATTCCCCAAAATCGCATCCCCACCGTGCTTTGGTTATGTACCTCTTTGAAATGTGTTGAAATGTGTTGAGTGTTTTATAGGACTTTTTTCATCTATTACTTTGCAATTATTTATTAGGGCACTTATGATGTCCTATATGGAGCACTAAGCACTTTTTATTCACGCAATTTACTGTTTGGCATTATATTACTGATGTTTTTACACCAATTCCACATTTGCACTTTTGCACTTTCATATATAAGAGGACAGTAATATTTATTGCTTTATTTCTATATTTCTAGATTTATATGCACTTAGTTGGATTTGTTTTCATATTATTTGTATTTATATCATTTAGTTTTATGTCACTAGGCAGAACAGGGAAATGCCTTGTTTCCCCGTTTTGCCACTCCGTGACACGATCGCTGGACACCGGCGGACATCGAGTCCGCAGGACCCGCAGGCATGGTCATGCTGTACGCGGCGGGCATTCCCACTAGCCCGCAAATTAAAGGGGATGTACAGGTACACCCATTTGCCCACCGCTGCCATTGTGCTGATGTATATCGGCGCTCGGGAAGGACTTGTCCCAAACTGTCGCTCGGGAAGGACTTGTCCCAAACTGTCTCCTGTCATTTTTACTTTTTTGACACTTTTTTTGGTGAATGTGTAGGGGTACAATGTACCCGATCATTCACATGGGGGGCGGGATCTGAGGGTCCCCTTGTTAAAGGGGGCTTCCAGATTCCGATAAGCCTCCCACCCGCAGATCCCCACAACCACCAGGCAAAGGTTGTGAGGTGGAGGCCCTTGTCACCTTCAACATGGGGACAAGGTATTTTGAGGGGGATCTCAAAATACCCTCCCCATGTTGAGGGCATGTGACCCTCAACATGTATGTATGTTTCAGGAGGAGGGGGCGCTCTCTTCACCCCCCTTTTTCCTGCGGCCTGCCAGGTCATGTGCTCGGATAAGGGTCTGGTATGGATTATGGGGGGACCCCACAACATTTTTTTATTTTGGATTGGGTTCCTCTTAAAATCCATACCAGGCCCTTCAGGTCTGGTATGGATTTTAGAGGGGACCCCCACACCATTTTTTTTTTTTTTAAATTTTGGTGCGGGTTTTACCTTAATATCCATACCAGACCTAAAGGGCCATGGTATGTATTTTAGGGGGGACCCCCACACCATTTTTTTTATCTTTCTTTATGTGAAAGTCTGGCATGGTTTCTATGGGTGACAGCATATGATCTGTACTTTTAACAGACAGTTCCTGATTGCAAATACTTCCACACAGCATTCCTTTTCTGGTTCACTTGATGACAAACAGTTTTACAGTTCTTTTCGACTCGTTGGTTGCCGGTTTCTATGAACAATGACTGTGCAGGTTACCATAGGAGAATCCCAGACAGGATCCCCAAATGTAGCACTACCCTCACAGAGGCCCCTGGCAACTGGCTCTCCTACTCCTGCACAGCCAGGCAACACGTATTCTCTGCTTGCATCCAGACACAAGAAGTCAGTCCCCTGACTTTGTTTTTCTGTTTATTAGGGGTAACAACTTGGATGGTTGAAGGGATTTATGGGATGCCCTACTTAAATCAAGAACAACAACAGGGGACAATTTCCTTCCTCTGTACAAAAGATCCTGGACTGCTTTCCTTCCTGTATATACACACAGTCCTTAGTGGATTTAGTAGCAAAAGTCCATTACAGAGTAAGAGCTCTCAGCCCCTCTTGGAAATAGCACAAAACTTAATACAGACTGCATGGAGGAGTGTATCTTCTCCTTGTGTAGAACTGCTCCCAGCTGAGCTGCATGCAGGCACTATCAGCCCTGATAGATCTCTGAAAATCTCCCAGGGTGGGCTAGCCACCCTGTCAGGCCAATACACCTGAGGATTGGCTAGGTTCCCCTAAGTATGCAGATCAACCCTCCTAGGCCTCTGCCCTCTAACTTCTAGAAGTTTTTTCAAACTTCCAGAATCAGGGGGAGGCACCAGAGACCTGCCTGTATGAGTCATCCAGCCTGACCTGCAATAAACCCTGACCCAGATTCCACACCCACACTTCTCATGAATCAAATAAATTTACTTCACTACTAGCACACTAGAGGGTGCTACGTAAGGAAGCTCATCCATTAGTTCATCACCACCTACTTCTGCAACCAATGCTAATTTAAAATAAATTAGAACTGCAACAGGTGAATAAAATGTACATTTGATTCTTAGGTAATAAAACCACCAACCCGATGTTTAATAAATGTGTTACATATACATATGTATATGTATAGATCTTTTGCCACAGGTACCACCAGAACAAAAAACATCTCCTGCTGCCACAGCTATCAGCTGCAGCACTGTTATTTCTACTTCATCACGCAGCACAGAAGTTACTCCATCAGTGCAGACAGCTGGTTCTAAAACCATTACCATAAATATTGGGATCACAGGCTTTACTACTGAAGCACTGAGTACATTTCCTCTAAAGCAGCCTTGCTCAACCTGGGTTCCATGGAACCCCAGGTTTCTTCTAGAGGTTTCTAGGGGTTTCTTAAACAGTAAGCAACTTCTGCCTCTTAGATTAGTAACCACTGACACCAATGATCTTTTTAACTGTTTGAAAGGGGGGAATTTTTCCCAATGTCCACAAATGTAAGGAGCATCCTTCTCAGTCACGTTCACATGAATGTACTGTGAGCTGTAGATTATAAAATTATTAGACTTAGATATAAGGATGACAGGTGCTCTTTATGGAGAGATCTAGGGTCAAAAAGACCCCAAATCTCTACTTTACCTTTAAAAGCAAAAGATCCAAAAAAAAGAGGATCTTTTGCTTTAAAAAATATATATATTTACTTCCAGCCTGGACTGGAAGTAATGTCATGACGTTGCTCTGGTCCTCCAAGGTGATCAAAGTGGATCTACTCTTTGATCGCCTGTGTGACCAGCTGGTGGTACCTTTTGGGTACCTCTGACTGCTTCTGAAGCTCATGAGCTGCTCAGAACGCTTTTATGAGAAAGCCAGCCGCCGGGGTTATGGCCAATATCATCAGCCATAATCCGTGTAAACCACTTGCAAACCGTAACGTATATATATGTATTGTGGTCAGCAAGTGGTTAAAACTGTCCTGCAATTAGCTGATTTATACACAACTGTATCTGAGTGTTGGATAGAAATTGGCCAGCAGCAGGACAATTTTGAGAGAACAGAGATAGCTTTAGTGAAGCTTTAGAAAATTTCTATTTACCAGTCAAAACAGACCTATTACTACTTGTTGAAAAAATGTGTGTCATTTCTGAAACCACCTGAAAAAAAGCCTTTTATTAAACTGAAATAAATCAAATTTGGTGCTGCTACTATGTAAGCAAAGCTGTGTTTAAAAGAAAATGTTCATTTCAAAGCCAAATATGTGCTGTCAAAGTATGCTGTTGCTAAGGCTGTCCATAAAAATTGTGCTGTTTTGTAACACTACCTACAACTTTAACGCATCCCCCAAGCCTTTTTTTTAAAAGGATTTGTAATTTTACCATGCTACTCTTGCTTTCGCATAAATAGAGCCTCTCCCTGTAGTTTTTTATTTTATTTGTTTATTTATTTGTTTTTTGTATTAGTACATGTCCCATACAGCAGTACCCAACTTCCAATGTCTTTTTTTCACATTTTTATAATAGTTTGCCTGTTATTCCTGAAAATGTTCAGAATCTACCAAAAGGATTTACTCCTTCAACTATAACATTCCCCTCCCATCCCCCACCCAATCCCCCAGCAAATTTTGGAATCTTTTAACTTGTAATGGGATTTGCCAAACTTCCATCAAATTGAACCCAAGCAAAATCACTCATCAATACTAGGAAAACATATTTCAAAATATATTGTGTTGCAACTTTTATCTCTAAAAGTATTTTTGTGACCCTTATGCCATGTACACACGACCAGACTTTTTGACAGCAAAGGTCAGACGGAACGAATCCGGCGGACAATTTGATCGTGTGTGGGCTTCATCGCTGTTGAAAAATCAGACGGACTTTAGATTTAGAACATGTTTCAAATCTTTCCGACGGATTTGAGTCCGGTCGAAAAATCCGTTCGTCTGTATGCTAGTCCGACGAACGAAAACCGACGATAGGGCAGCTATTGGCTACTGGCTATGAACTTCCTTATTCTAGTCCGGTCGTACGTCATCACGTTCAAATCCGTCGGACTTTGGTGTGATCGTGTGTAGGCAAGTCCGTCAGAACTCTGTCGGAACTCTGTCGGAACTCTGTAGAAAGTCCGTCAAAAAGTCCTTCGGAGTTCAGTCCGTCGAGAGTCTGCTCGTGTGTACACGGCATAACAGCAAAATTATGTCTAGAAAACCCTTGTGTGAATGGTGGTACCTGTGTGGAAGTGCCAGAAACAGAAAATGCCACCAGTGTCATGCACTGTCTATGCCCCATAACATACTATAAATCTGTCTACTTTAGTTAGGTTTATGACTGAACATATTGTAACTTTATGCTAATAAACAAGTTGATGGGGATCAAATTTTAATATTTTTTTTAAGTAAATACATTTCTATTAGTTTTTGACTTGGATGAAATAAGGCTAAATACCAGATAAGTGATTGATCCATGCTTTGCCCAACAATGCTGCTGTGTTTTTTTTTAATAATATAGTAGTACAGACTAATCATGAACAATTAGGTATGATGACCAGTTTTGATATGATATTCAGTAGTCTAAAGCAACCAATCAGAAGTCAACTTTTAAGAGTTTAGTTATAACAGATTGCTGTCCGTTTTTGCACTCACTGAATTTGCAGTTGAGCACTAAATTTGCAATGATGTAGCATTAGTGTACAGGTTTCTGTAGATCTCAGCAAGGATGTTATTATTTTCTTACCATACATTGCATACCTAGCCATATTATTATTTTGTAGATTCACTTTGTGTATTGTGTTACTTTACACATATTTTTATTATTCCTAACCTTATCCTATACTAATAAATATCTGATTTCTATCTTCTAGTAAACAACACAGTTATCTACATTGTGTTTGGCATTGTGCTTGGAATCTTTGTCATAAGCATTGTGTTTGCCGCTGCTTATTTCTACCTAAAGTCTAGGTATGTATTTTTTTTAGCACAAAGTGGATTTAAAGAGTCTACACACCCCCTGTTAAAATGTCAGGTTTCTGTGATCAGAGACAAAAAAAATGAAAAATGAGACAAAGATAAATCATTTCAGAACTTTTTCCACCTTTAACATGACCTATAAACTGTGCAATTCAATTGAAAAACAAACTGAAATCTTTTGGGGGGGGGGGGGGTAAAAATAGAAAATGAAAATAATGTGGTTGCATAAGTGCGCACACCTTCTTATAACTGGGGATGTAGCTGTGTTCAGAATTAAACAATCAAATTCAAACTCATATTAAATAGGAGTCAGTACACACCGGCCATCAATAAACCTCCCTGGCGGTATGATTATTTCAGATTTTTGCGTCTCAAAGCAGTACAATTATTTTGCATAGAAATTTGGCGTTTTATATTGTACGCCTGTAATTCTTAGCAATAACACACTTATATCTGTTCACCAAGAGTCTAGTAGATATGATCAAGTTTGAAACACAAAATCATAAATTATAATATAATAAATAAATATAAATAATTATAAAAAATAATAATATAATAATAATAAAATAAATTTCCCCACTATTCACTATCGTTTAATCACTATCTGCAAGTGTTCTAATTTACTATCGCTGTTTTCTAGCTGGTCTAAAACCACTTTTGACGTAAAGGGACACTTTTTGGTTGCTATGGACAATCACCAGTTTCCAGGCAGAAAGAACAGTATATATCATATAAGACTGCATGCATGTTACTGGACAAACCACTAGGGACAAAGGGATGTGAAATGATTTCATACAGTAATTTAATCTGTAAGATTAAAGTGTACTGTATGTGTTATGAATTTTCACTTTTTTGAATTTTCCGCCAGGCTCCGCCCCCGTGCGTTGCAACGCTTGCAGGGAACGGAGCCTGGCACACAGGACATCGGGGCGGAGGCCATAACCTGCAGACACAGCAGGGGGACATCACAGGATCCTGGGGACAAGGTAGGTAACCCCTTCAGGATCCTGCAATGCAATCCCGAGTGTGGCTCGGGGTTACCGCTAATGGTGCTGAAATTTAACCCCGAACCACACTCGGGAAAACCGCCAGGGAGGCTACAAGTGCCTCTGATTAACCCCAAATAAAGTTCATCTCTTCAAGTAGGTCTTTCCTGACATTTTCTTAGACGCAGCCTACAGCAAAAGCCATGGTCCGCTTCCAAAGCATCAGAGGGATCTCATTGTTAAAAGGTATCAGTCAGGAGAAGGGTACAAAAGAATTTCCAAGTTATTATATTTACCATGGAACACAATGAAGACAGTCATCATCAAGTGGAGAAAATATGGCACAACAGTGACATTACCAAGAACTGGACGTCCCTCCAAAATTGATGAAAAGACTAAAAGAAAACTGGTCCAGGAGGCTGCCAAGAGGCATACAGCAACATTAAAGGAGCTGCAGGAATATCTGGCAAGTACTGGCTGTGTGGTACATGTGACAACAATCTCCCGTATTCTTCAAATGTCTGGGCTATGGGGTAAAGGGGCGAGATGGAAGCCTTTTCTTACAAAGAAAAACATCCAAGCCTGGCTAAATTTTGCAAAAACATATCTGAAGTCTCCCATAAGCATGTGGGAAAATGTGTTATGGTCTGATGAAACCAAGGCTGAACTTTTTGTCCATAATTCCAAAAGATAGGTTTGGTGCAAAAACAATACTGCGCATCACCAAAAAGAACACCATACCCACAGTGAAGCATTGTGGTGGCAGCATCATGCTTTGGGGCTGTTTTTCTTCAGCTGAAACAGGGGCCTTAGTCAAGGTAGAGGAAATTATGAACAGATCCAAATACCAGTCAATATTGGCACAAAACCTTTAGGCTTTTGCTAGAAAGCTGAACATGAAGAGGAACTTCAACTTTCAGCATGACAATGACCCAAAGCATACATCCAAATCAGCAAAGGAATGGCTTCTCCAGAAGATGATTAAAGTTTTGGAATAGCCCAGCCAGAGCTCAGACCTGAATCCAATTGAAAATCTGCAGGGTGATCTGAAGAGGGCTGTGCAGAGGAGATGCCCTCCCAATCTGACAGATTTGGAGTGTTTTTGCAAAGAAGAGTGGGCAAATATTGCCAAGTTAGGATGTGCTATGCTGATAGACTCATACCCAAAAAGTGCTGTAATAAAATCAAAAGGTGCTTCAACAAAATATTAATTTAACCACTTCCCACCCGCCGTATAGTAAAATGACGGTGGGCGGGATGCCCTCTCATTTTCGGACCACTTCATATGATGGCACTCCGGAACGACCGCTCTTATGCGCCCATGGGGGCTTGCAGTGTGGCGATCTCCTTGGACACATCGCGACACTGATCTTGGTAAAGGGCCGATGACACGGCTCTTTATCCATGTGATCGGCTGTGTCCAATCACAGCAGGTCACATGTAAACAAAGAAGTGCCATTTATCATGAGCCGAGGAGAGCCGATAGGGGGTATCTCCTCACATGGCAGACGTATAAAGGTAATCAGGGCACTAATTATCAGTGCCCTGATTACAGTACAGTCCCAGAAGTGCTGATCAGTGACACCAATCCGTGCCCATCAGCGACACTCATCAGTACTCATTAGTGATGCCAGTTAGTGCTGTCTTTCAGTGCCCATCAGTGCCTGCTCATCAGTGCTGCCCATAAATGCCCGTCAGTGCTGCCCAGTGCTGCCCATCAGTGCCCATCAGTGCCGCATATCTGTGTTGCCTATACATGCCGCCCCTATCAGTGTCCACCAGTATCAACTATCAGTGCCCACCAGTGTCGCCTATCAGTGCCCATTAAAGATAAATAAAAAACACAAAGCGCTGTGATGGTTAATAACTAATAAATATACACATCAAAAAAGTGAGGCTGCTATCAAAAAAAATGTGTTCAGAATCACTATAAAAGGTAAATGAATAAAATGTGTTTGAAGCGCTTCACTATGTGGTAAATTCATGCAAAATTGGCTCTTAAACACTGGTAGCTATATACTCAAAATAATGCAGCAGTGTTAAAAAAATTCAATCTAAAAAATATATTTGTGACACCATGTGCATAATTGTATAAATAAATAAATAAATAAATACTAATGTGTTGAAAATAAAATCACTTCTAGTGATAATCCACAAAGCGTGAATAAATTAAATCAGACAACCAAAAAACACATGAAAATGAGCTTTTAGTCCCAAGCAGCAAAGTTTTTGAATAGCACACAATTGCTTAATTGGAGTACTTTTTTGGCAATTTTAAACGATAATGTTCCTTTGCTTTAGTCACATCAGATGTAACAATCCCCGTCAGACATCATATGTAAAGCAAATAAAAAGAAAAAAATATCATTGCGCAATGCTCTTAATAACAAGGTACACAGGCAAACATGTGTTAGATCCACTCACGTGCACCCAATAGTGAAAGGCATATGCAGGTGTATAGAGCAGTCAGCCGCCTTGGACACAGGCAGAATCAATGATTTCAATGATCCTTGAAAAAGTCAGCAGTGTGACTGTGTGACCGTGACGCAACGCGTGGGAGGAGCCAAGGACGCTCTATGCAGATCGTCAGTATCTAGCTGTGTGCTGCAGCGATTCTGCCTGTGTCCAAGGCGGCTGACTGCTCTATACACCTGCATATACCTTTCACTATTGGGTGCACGTGAGTGGATCTAACACATGTTTGCCTGTGTACCTTGTTATTAAGAGCATTGCGCAATGATATTTTTTTCTTTTTATTTGCTTTACATATGATGTCTGACGGGGATCGTTACATCTGATGTGACTAAAGCAAAGGAACATTATCGTTTAAAATTGCCAAAAAAGTACTCCAATTAAGCAATTGTGTGCTATTCAAAAACTTTGCTGCTTGGGACTAAAAGCTAATTTTCATGTGTTTTTTGGTTGTCTGATTTAATTTATTCACGCTTTGTGGATTATCACTAGAAGTGATTTTACTTTCAACACATTAGTATTTATTTATTTATTTATTTATACAATTATGCACATGGTGTCACATATATATTTTTTGGATTGAATTTTTTTAACACTGCTGCATTATTTTGAGTATATAGCTACCAGTGTTTAAGAGCCAATTTTGCATGAATTTACCACATAGTGAAGCGCTTCAAACACATTTTATTCATTTATCAGTGCCCATTAGTGCCACCTTTCAGTGCTCATCAGTGTCGCATATCAGTGCCACCTCATCAGTAGCCATCAGTGCAGCTTATCAGTGCCCATCAGTGCCACCTCAACAGTGCACATCAGTGAAGGAGAAAAATTACTTGTTTACAAAATTTACTGACAGAAACTAAGAAAAACTTTTTTTCCCAAATTTTTGGTCTTTATTCTTTTTTTCTAGCAAAAAATAAAAAACCCAGCAGTGATTAAATACCAAAAAAAGAAAGTTCTATCTGTGTGAAAAAAATGAAAAAAATTTAATTTGGGTACAGTGTTGTATGACCGCGCAATTGTCATTCAAATTGTGAGAGCGCTGAAAACTGAAAATTGGCCTGGGCAGGAAGGGGGTAAAAGTGTCCAGTAGTAGGTAGTACTTTCCTCCACCTAAAAGATTTCAGTTTGGTGTTCAACTGAGTTGTACAGTTTATAGGTCACATTAAAGGTGGAAAAAGTTCTGAAATGATTTATCTTTGTTTAATTTTTTTACATCACAGAAACCTGACATTGTAAATATACACTATAACAGCAAAAGTATTGTGACGCCTGCCTTTACACGCATATGAACTTTAATGGCATCCCAGTCTAAGACCCCATACACACTATTAGATTTTCTGCAGATTTTTGTCTTCAGTTTTACCCAAACTTTATAATATGAGCTCAAACCTTAAGAGTTTAAATTTGTATGCAATCAGGCAGGCCCTTGCACTACATGGTTTAGGTAAATCTGAAGACTAAAATCTGCAGAAAATATAATAGTGTGTATGGGGTCTAAAGCTTTTTCGGATGACAGAATTCAACATCAGAAGTGACGTAATGTGTTGAATTGTTTTGTATGTGTTCTATCATTTCTGAGCATGCTGGTCTTGCTCTTCAGATTTTTTGGCAGAAAACCTCACTAATGGAAAGAAAATTGGACGTTGTGGTCACATCAGACAAACATTTTGGAGCCTGCACATCCAGTTTTTGTTTGACGAAAATTCGTAATCGGCTGTCAAAAGCAGCATCCTAACGATAAAATTGGCAGATCGTTCATTGGACGAAATTTAACTTCAGATTTTCTGACCATGTGTACGGGCCTTTAGAACGCAGGGTTCAAAATTGAGTTGGTCCACCCTTTGGAGCTATAACAGCTTCAACTCTTCTGAGAAAGCTGTCCACAAGGTTTAGGAGAGTGTCTATGGGAACAGAACCACTGGTCCTGTAGAACATGTAAAACATCCCTTTTACTTGTGCTTCCTCAAAGTTATAGTCCTTTTCTCACTCTTACACATCTATTTAGACATTTACCTCCCCCACCAATGTGGCAGTAGAGTAAATCCAGCGGAATCATACCTTCATAAAATTTTTGGGGCATCCCCGGGCCTCATATGTCGTTTGGTAAAGCGGAATATCTGCATTAACTACCCTCATCCACATCCCTAAAGATAGTCTAAGAAACAGCTTCATGGCCTCATCCATCTCCTCATCTTCAATAACTTTGAGGAGACATAATAAGGAGTTACATATATTTGGAAAAATAAATGTGTCAGCAATAAATTCTGTAACTTGGGACCACAAGGGTCATACCTTCGTTTATTCCCACACCATATGAATAAAAGTGCCCTCACTCAGCTGGCATATTTATGACATATTGCAAAATCTTTTATGCATTTGGAACAGATGTACAGGGGTATAATAAACTTGATGTAAGTAATGTAACTGGATCATCCGATCCATTGATGCATTAACCGTGGGTAGGTATGTAGCAAGTCCACATATCATCCAACAACTCTGGTGCAACGGCAGTCCAACTGGTCCTAGCTCGGTCAACCAGAAGTGAATCCCCGGGGCCCAGGGCAGCATAATGTTTGGAAACCAGACCTCCCGATTCTGAATCCATCAAGATAGACTCCAATTTAGTATTGTGAAACTCCACAACCCCCCCTCCCAACTGGGCAGAGGCTGCATGGTGACACTGTAAATACTTGAAACGCCAAGTCTCAGGAATCCTGCATTGCCTAGCTAGCTGCTCAAAGGAAAAACATTCCCCCCTCCAAAAATAGCTGATGGACATATTTAATCCCATATCTGGCTCCTAAAGATGGATTACACCACAGAGGATTATTAGGAGATCCAGAAAAAGACTTGTCACCCATATTATGGGAGCAGGTACGGAAAATCCCCCTGGATAGAGACTTCACCTCCCACCACCCTCCCCGAACCTCTCCCCTAAATAGCATGTTAAGGAGAACTTCATACGATGTGGCAACCACCACTTCAACTGTAGTTGTGGCATTTGGGGAAAAAGTGCCAACGGAGAAAAAGTAATTGAGAAGGAGGCAAATAATAGACCCACAAGTCTGGCATCGCTAACCCCCCCAAGCTCAGGGGTAATTTCAAAGTGGTCAAAGACATTCTGTAAGTACGAGAGCCCCATAAAAAATCCAATACAACAGAATCTATAGTCTGAAAAACCTGTTTCAGCACATACTGTGCCTTGAAAAATTATTCATACCCCTTGAAATTTTCCTACGTTACAACCAAAAACATAAATGTATTTTTGGGGGATTTTATTTGATAGACCAACATGAAGTGACACATAATTGTGAAGTGGAAGGAAAATGATAAATGGTTTTACGTTTTTCTGAAAATAAATATGTGAAAAGTGTGGCGTGCATTTGTATTCATCCCCCTTTACTCTGATACCCCTAATTCTAATCTAGTGGAACCAATTGCCTTCAGAGATTACTTAATTAGTAAATAGAGTCCACCTATGTGTAATTTAATCTCAGTATAAATACAACAGTTCTGTGAAGCCCTCATTGTTAAAGAACCTTAGTGAACAAATAGCATTATGAAGGCTAAGGAGCACACCAGACAGGTCAGGGATAAAGTTGAGAAGAAGTTTAAAGCAGGGTTAAGTTATAAAAAAATATCCCAAGCTTGGAACATCTCATGGAGCACTGTTCAATCCATCATCCGAAAATGGAAAAAGCATGGCACAGCTGCAAACCTACCAAGACATGGTGTCCACCTAAACTGACAGGCCAGGCAAGGAGAGCATTAATCAGAAAAGCAGCCAAGAGGCCCATAGTAACTCTGGAGGAGCTGCAGAGATCCACAGCACAGGTGGAAGAATCTGTCCAGAGGACAACTATTTGTCAAGCACTCCACAAATCTGGCCTTTATGGAAGAGTGGCAAGAACAAAGCCGTTGTTGAAAGAAAGCCATAAGACGTCCCGTTTGCGACAAAGCAAATCTCTATGTGTGGCAGAAAACACTGCACATCACCCCGAACACGCCATCCCCACCGTAAAACATGGCGGTGGCAGCATCATGTTGTGGGGATGCTTTTCTTCAGCACTGACAGGGAAGCTGGTCAGAGTTGATGGGAAGATGGATGGAGCCAAATACAGGGCAGTCTTAGAAGAAAACCTGTTAGAGTCTGCAAAAGACTTGAGACTGGGGTGGAGTTTCACCTTCCAGCAGGACAGCTACCCTAAACATACAGCCAGAGCTACAACGAAATGGTTTAGATTAAAGCATATTCATGTGTTAGAATGGCCCATTCAAAGTCCAGACCTAAATCCAATTGAGAATCTGTAGCAAGACTTGAAAATTGCTGTTTGCAGACGCTCTCCGTTCCAATCTGACAGAACTTGAGCTATTTTGCAAATAAGAATAGGCAAAAATTTCACTCTCTTGATGTGCAAAGCTAGCAGAGGCGAACCCAAAAAGACTTGCAGCTGTAATTGCAGTGAAATGTGGTTCTGCAAAGTATTGACATGCCATACTTTTCAGATATTCATTTGTAAACAATTTTGAAAACCATTTATCATTTTCCTTCCGCTTCACAATGATGTGCCACTTTGTGTTGGTCTATCACCTAAAAACCCAATAAAATACATTTACGTTTTCAGTTGTAGCATGACAAAATGTGGAATATTTCAAGGGGTATCAATACTTTTTCAAGGCACTGTACACGTGAGAGTTAGACAGTATTTATAAAAATTTAGGGGAAAAAATCTTTTTATATAGGTTTACTTGCACCATAAGAGTGAGCGGAATGGTTTGCCACATCTGCACCTTCTCGCGAAACGCTTTCACCACCGGTGTCAAATTGTTTTTCAAAAATGTTGATACTGGCATCTAAACCTGTACCCCCATATAACGGAAGGACATAGACAGTGGGATAGGGCAGTTTCCTGGGACGTCCGACACATCAATGGGAAACAGGGACGATTTGGCCCAATTAATGAGGAACCTGGAACAGTCCCCAAACTCCTGGATTAATGAGAAAAGTTCTGACAGGGAGGACCCCAAACCCAAAATACAGGAGCATACCGTCCGCATAAAACAACACATGTTCCTCCATCTGGCCAATACATAGGCCAGAGAAGGAGCTATCTGCTCTTAGTTTAGCAGCTAACAGCTCAATAGCCAGGACAAACAGAAGGGAGGATAGAGGGCATCTTGTGCAAAAAATTAAAAAAGAATCTGAAATAATACAGTTAATGTGTTTGTGGTTTGTGTATAGCAACCATACCCATGACACAAATTTAGGCCCAAAACTATAGCGTTCAAATAGAAGGAATAGATAGGGCCACTCCACTGAGTCAAAGGCCTTTTTGGTGTCCAGGGAAGCCACCACCCTTGCCCCAGAGTTGTTGTGTAGAAGCTGTAAATTAACAAAAAGCCTTCTAATATTCATCTGAGCACACCTGCCAGGCATAAAGCTACTTTGATCAGCATTAATGAGTTTCACAATAATTGTCTGCAGTCTACCGGCCAGCATTTTGGCAAGAATGTTAGTGTCAACATTCTTCAGCAAGATCAGATGGTACGAGCCACATTCCTTAGGATATTTACCATCCTTAGGTATCAAGACTACCAGAGCTTCTCTCATAGATGGTGGCAAGCTACCCTCCTCTCTCGCTGAGTTAAGGACCTGAAGTAACCCGGGGACCAACAAGTCACTAAATGTTCTATACCATTCCAAGGGCAAGCTATCCAATCGATTCCCCTCAACATCCTCTAGCGTAATCACTCTATCAACCATTTCCTTCATTTGTCATCATCAGACAGCCTGGGAATATCAATCGCTTATAGATAGGTGGAGAGAGTGGCCCGACTCACAGTCAAATGGGATGAATATAATTCTGTATAGAATTGAACTAAAGCCTTCAAAATGTCCGACCAGTCCCTTGCCTCCCCCCACGTGGCAGGCTGATATCAGCCACATGTATGGGTACAAAGTCAGGTCATGCCAAATAGGTCAACAATCATTCATTCTTGTCCCCGAACTCAAAAATACGCTGCAGTTGAGGCAGTATATTTTTGGTAGTATGTCAGACAAGACTGAGCGGTAATCACGGGTAGCCTGTTGCCATTCCACCAGTCTACTCGGTGTAGGTTCACAGACATATGCTGCTTCAGAAACGGAGACACTCGTCTCCTTCGACATCGTAGAGGCAAGTTGGTGTTCAACGCTTCGTACCTCAGACATGAACACCCCTCTCAAATTGGCCTTAAAGGCTTCCCATTGAAGTAGGCGTGATCCACTAACATCGTTCTCAACCCAATAATGCTGAATAGTTTGTGTACAGGTAATCTTAACATGCTCCTCTTGTAACCAGTTAGCCTCCATACGCCAATGATGGATACCTGGCTGGACACCCATATGAAGATGTAAGGCTATAGGGGAATAATTAGAGATTGTATTAGGTAAATATTGGACTGAATCCACCATCCGAGGTCCCGCCCCTTCAGCAAGTATGGTGTCAACTCTGGACAACGACTTATGTGTTTCCGATTAGCAAGAATATTCTCTGATGTCTGGAGGTATATACCTCCAGACATCCTGAAACCCATAAATGGACAACCATACCACAAAACGATCTCATTCCTCCTATTTAGAGATGGGTCCGCCACAGCATTAAAATCCCCCAGAATGAATATCTTCCCCTCGGCAAGCGACAAGGTTGCTTGGAGCATATCGTCCAAGTGAGTAAGAGTAAAAGGGGTAGAGGCACACAAATGTTGACCAGAGTTAAAGGGGCCTTCCAGATCTTAATAGCCAGAATGACAAACCGACCATATGGGTCAGGTTTAACAGTTAATACAGAGATTGGCAGTGCCTTCGTCACCAAAGTTGACACCCCCCCTTGCATAGGATGACAAGGTGGCATGGTAGGCCCCAGCTAAATGAGCCCTTTTTAAAGAAAGAATTCTGGAGCCCTGTAAATGTGTCTCTTGCAAAAGAATGATATGCAGCTTATGCTTCTTCAAATAATCGAACACTCGAAAGAGTGTTTCAATTTCGAGTTAGGTCCCTGAACGTTACAGGAGACCAGGCGCAAGGTTAACGCCATAATGTATAGTAGATTAAATTAGCACAGAGACAAATAAAGTCACAAGGCGCATATTCTAAATACCAGAGCTCCAGGATTCCAACCATTACTAAGTACCACACTAACAGGTAACACAAAGCCAGTGAGGTGAGAGAGCATAAATCAAGCACACATTTTCCCAGGACCATGGAAAATAAACCTTAAACCCCCTCTCCCTGCACCCAGCCCCAAAGCGCCAAGTGTTTTATACCCCTAATTTGTGATCTATGCATGGGGAACAGAGTGTATACCTTGTAGGGATCTCTCAGGCCCAGACAGACCTGCAGTTCCAGTTCTTAAAGTTTGTGAGTCCAGAAAAAAAAAATTATATATAAAAAAAATACTTGGACAGTCTCTTATGAAGATAGAAGGGAACAAATAAGATCTCTGAGAGTCTCAAAATAAAGCTAAATAAGCAGGAGCAGGGGCCAAAAAAAGTAAGCAGGTTCTTCTTGTGATCCTCAAAAGTGGTAGAGGAGGCATACCCTAAACATACATCATATAAGAACAACATCTTCAGGGAGGTCTAGGAGAGATGTTTCCCCGCAAACCATCATGGGATCCAGCCATCTAGAAACTTTCATTAGGTGTAGTAAAGAAGTATGCTTTCCACCTATTGACCACACGCAGCTTGGTCGGGTACAGCATGCTGTGAATCAAATGATTATCTCTCAGGCGCTTCTTTAATTGTTGAAAACTGGCCCACTGTTTCTGGATAGCAACAGAGAAAATTGAGTACTGTCCGTGATACTTTTTTTATTTGCACTAACATACCATTTTTCAGGACAAGCTTTCGGGGTATGTCCAAGGACATACCCCGAAAGCTTGTCCTGAAAAATGGTATGTTAGTGCAAATAAAAAAAGTATCACGGACAGTACTCAATTTTCTCTGTCACAATTGCACTAATACGGCTACAATCAAATCAAGTGGATAGCAACAGAGAAGTCAAGGTAGATTGAAATACGATATGCATTGAATTCCCGCTCAGGACAATTTCTTGCGGCTCTCAGGATGTTTTCCTGATCACGAAAGCGAATGATCGGTGCAATCATGGGATGAGGGATTGCCCCGGTTGGTGGAGCCCTAGCTGGAATATGATGGCCATGTTCAATGGCAAATAAGCAAGTAAAAGCGTCAGCCTCCATATTCTCCTTAAGTCACCTTTCAAGGCAATCCTCTGGGAGCTTTCCCTCAGCTCCCTATGGAAAGTCCACCAGTCTGATGTTATTTCTGCTCATGCGGTCTTCCATATCCACCATTTTTGCAGCATATTCAGAGCAGATCTTTCTAGAAATCGGAGCCACAGTTTCCAGGGGGCTAACAGTATCTTCCAGGGTACTGATATGCTGTTTAGCAGCTGCCTTGTGCTCCCTTACTTTTTGCACATCTAACTTCAGAAAGGAAAATTCCATTTTCAGCCCCTCTATGTGATCAGTCAGAGTGGATTGGCAGAGGTGTATAGCAGACATTATCTGTTTAAGCGAGGGTTCAGGGTCCCCTTCTCCCTCCCTCTCACATCTCTCAGCCCGGGAGCACAGTTGGTCCAGGGATTTCCCCCTGGGCTTTAAACAATCCTTTTGTGGCAGCTGACTCACCCCAGACGACACATCTCCCCTATCCTCATCATTGTCCCGGCGCTGTGTAATGGGTGTCTCCTCAGCTGCATGGTCGCCAGCGCTATTGTGTTGGGCAGAATGGTAGAAATCATAAGCATGGCTTAACAGAATTAAAAATCCTTTGGAAGACAGATAACATATGTTTATTGCAGCTGTTGACCAATGGCTAATAGGAAAGCAGAGGGACTGGCAGGAACGCCAGGGATTTCAAACAAAGGAAATATTACGAAGAGAACAAGACACTTTTTCATTCGAGTACATGGTACAGCAGGCACATATCAGGAATATCAGGAATATGAAATGTTAGGTTTACATATACTTTAATCTCTGACTGTAATGCACTTTAGTCTCTGCTTCTGTTTTTAGGTTCAAATACTTCAAATTCTCGTTACACAAGTACAATAGTTTAAGTGATGCGTTAACACAGTACTGTATGCTTAACATAGCTTGTGCTTTGGATTCATTATTTTCCTTATAATTTTTTTGTATAGAAGAAAGACGAATGGAATGTTTGACTCTTCTGATCCCTTTGAAACTGGAAGTGACACCTCATCAATTAGTTTTATACATTCCTCCTATGTATTGTCAAAGGTCTAACCAAATATGGCATTTGGTAGGAATTTAAAAGATGAAGCCAACAGAAATAGGGACCTGTGAACCTATTTAAAATAGCAGGTGGGAAGCAACAAGATATTAGGTCACATCAGTCTGGCACTTCATTTGAACCAAAGAACTGAGATACAGCTAAACTGGGCACAAAAGAAGATATCAACATGTAGGTAAAGAGCAGGAGCCCGGAATCACCTTGCTAGAGGAAGATGATATATAGATAAACTGAACAAATTGATAAAATGGCTATATTTTAATCCATTCAAAACTATTTTCTGTCTTATTCTGTTTTCTTCCCCTAAACTTTTACACTTTTTCTTGCATATTTATGACATGTAAAATGTTGATTATAACCTGCCTAAATAAAACAATTATTGCACATTGGAATGCTTATCTGATAATTGTATTGCTTCACAAAAGCAGGAAACAGGATAAAGGAAATATTTTCAGAAGATAATGGCCACACTAATAAATATATTCCTGAGAATAAGGAGATACGTTAATGAGGAGAATAATAATTAGGCGATATATATTTTAGCAACATTTTTTGCAGTTACACCAAAAATTTGTATCCAAAAAAATAAATGATAATGTTAGAATAATTTTAAACATTGTATGCAGATATTTTTAAAGTGAGATTTTAAGACAAGTCACCATAGGCCGAGCTATGTTTATTTTTGAAGACTTCCCCATTCCTTACCCCACAGTTAAACTGCATGTAGATATCTGGAGGTAAATGGTTTTCACAGTGGCCTCCATACTATATCTTGTGTTTTTTTTCCAGAGGATAACCTTATGGTGGGACAGCTTGTCCACCTATAATTATACAGTGAACTCTGAATTCTGGATCAAGGAGCTTACTGTCTTTGCCTCTTCTAAAGTGAGGTTTTTCGAAGAAAAGAATAACCTTCCCATTTTCCTCCTTCATCATTTTTTTCACACTATCATATTTGTCTCACTAACCCTCCATTCTCACAAGGGGTGATCTGCTCTATATACAAAATATGTTTATAGAGGATTATTATCCAATCTATTTAATGGGTTAGGGCAATCCAAAAAACATGCACAGTAGGGAACCTGCTGGGAAGCCGCAAGGCTTACAAGGAATGGCGGTGACAGCACCCAAGAGCCGACCAAAAAATCGGCTGGGGTGCTGACATTGTGAGATCCTTGTACGGGTAAGTGTCCTAATATAAAAAAAATCAGCAGCTACAGTATTTGTAGTCTGCTAACTTTTAAATTTTTTGTGGGGGTGGGGCTGGAGCTCCACTTTAAGGTTGCACAAGTTTGAAGACTAATTGTAATACATCTCCAAACACCAATAGGATCCCCTGAGGAAGCCTTTGGCAAAACGTGTAGCGATCACTATTGGTGACGTTACACTAATTCCTGCACCTGGCCCTATACATGGAATATTTTTCTTTCATCCAATCCTCTACTACCTCATTCTGAAAGAAATAGGCCATGTAGACAGGTCTCTATGTATATGTACACAACATACCAGCTACTAACCTATGGGGGAATGTAATACATACTTGACTAAATGCACTTTTGATATGTTTTTATTCCAAGATTTTTAACGATGTGAAATAAAACTTTGTATACTTTTTTTTATATTCTGAGTACTCACTTTTCTTACTTGGGTATAGTTGGCAACTGTTAAAGTCCTATGCTTTGTTTCCTGTTTTTTCCCTTTTTCATATGTAGACCGTTATTTACAGCCCAGATATTCCTGATCTTATGATTGTTCCTCCTGGTATCCAGTTAGTATCATTAGATGTTGAACCCTTATCCTCTTCCATTACACATGACTTGGATTTGAATACAATTTGCTCCTTTTTTTTGTATATAGAAAATTAAGCGTTTGGCACACAGTACATGAAACCATCCTTTACCTACAGTCAATAACAAAAAGATATAACCCTTTGTCCTTAAATTCCAGAATAATCATATATTATTTGCCATAATTTTGGAGCATTTTGTGATAAAGTAACACATAGGTGTTGATTTACTGAAAGCAAACAGAATGTGAACTTTGCAAGTACAGTTTCACTGTGCAAGGGCATTTGATCTAGAGCTTATTAAATGAGGGGAAGCTGTAAAAACGTCCATCAGCCAATCATGTGCAAACAAAAATGCATTTTTTTTCCTTAAAAATTGATTGGGTATTCTTTGCAAAGTGAAGCTTCACTTCATTTACTAAGTTCTGGAGCAAATACCCTTGCAGAGTGCAACTGCACTTGCAAAGTGCACAGTGTATTTGCCTTTAGTAAATCAACCCCATAGTCATTATGGAGTGAGGTCTTGAGAACAGGGCATGGATAAACAAGGAGTGAGCATATGTGGACAGTGTGATATTTGGAAATATTTACATACAGGTGGTGAATTTATATTGCTATATTGATGTACTCAGAAAACGAGCTACTACATGGATTGCAATACTATAGGAAATGTTTATATCTTTAAGTGTATTTGCTCTGTTGGTAAATCCAGGATGCCATGGCACCCGATTGAAAAAAGAGAAGGCCTCTGCAGTATCCTCTCTTCTTAAAGTGGATGTAAACCCTCACATATACCCAGTGAAGTGAACAGCCCCAGATGATACACAGGGATGAAACAAATCTCCCTACTTAAGTTTTACATATATAGCTGCTGTCTTCAGCTTTATATATCCTTTAGAAAGTGCACATCGTGTTACAGAGTGAAGTCTGGACTAACTTCACAGGCTAACTTCACAGGCAAGCTGTCTGCTAATCTATTTATAGCAACCTCCCACGACACAAATTTCAGACTGCTTTTATCTCCTGTGTCAGAGAACTTGTCAGAAGTTATCAGGCTTCAGAGCTATGGAGCAGGAGAAAGCCACGGGACTCAGTGCTTTGGAGAGAGATAAGAAAACACTATAGATATGTGTCCAGCTCAAATTTCACGAATCAGGTTTTCATCCACTTTAAAGTGATTAAAAGATGCGCCCACTTTTCAGTTATTGCGATAATAACATTCCCTTCTCTATCAAGCCTTCTTGAAAAATAAAGGCTATGCCCAAAGGGCCATATATGAGTTTGGGAACAAATGTAGCATAACATTGGCTCGGTCGATTTGGTCTAAACAAAATGGTTCAAACATTAGTAAAATAGTCTGTCGTCCCAAGAGGGGAATGGTACATACCTCAGAACAGATAGTCTTCAATAACTAGGTGGCACGGTGGTGTAGTGGGTAGCACTTTCACCTAGCAGTAAGAAGGGTCATTGGTTCGAATCCCAACCACGACACTACCTGCCTGGAGTTTGCATGTTCTCCCTGTGCCTGCGTGGGTTTCCTCCGGGTACTCCGGTTTCCTCCCACACACCAAAGACATGCTGGTAGGTTAATTGGATCCTGTCTAAATTGTCCCTAGTATGTATGAATGCGAGCTAGGGACCTTAGATTGTAAGCTCCTTGAGGGTAGGGACTGATGTGAATGTACAATGTATATGTAAAGCGCTGCGTAAATTGATAGCGCTATATAAGTAACTGAAATAAATAATAATAATAAATAATAACTATAATATGACTCTATATAATGTTCAGGAGCCAGGATCACTAATATCAAATTCAAGAAAAAAAGGACCACACTCAATGTACGAAATATCAAACAATTTCTTTCATAAACATAGACCTAAAGATTTATGCGAAGGCCTTGGTCACCCATCTCCAGTCTGTAATACCAGCTCTGATAAGCTCAGATCAGGTTGAATTTGTGTCTAAGCGAGAAGGCACTAGACAGGGATGTCCCCTTTCACCCTACTTGTACATATTCTCTATGGAGCACCTTGCGGTTGCTTTCAGAATGAATTACACTATTTAGGGCATAGTGGTGGGGCAGCTATAAGTTAAGTCTTTTTGCAGACGACTTGCTTATCTATGTTTCCAACCCTAGGACGGGGTTCCTGTGTGTTTTGTCGGAGCTGGAACAATTTTTTGCAATTTCAAGATACTGTAAATGCCACCAAGTCTAGCTGTTTAAATATCACTTTGTCTGAAGCTGAGAAAGATTTTTTGGAATTTTTTCCCCTTTAAATGTGAACCTTACTCCCTAAAATATTTAGGGGTTTATATCTCTTGTTCTCCAGATAAATTATACGAACTGAATTACTTAGTGGTCTTGGACTCCACAGTTCATGGACTACAGGACTGGTCAGCTAAGAAACACTCCTGGATGGGCAGAATGGAAATTGTATAAAATGGATGTACTGCCTCGTTCTCTTTATCTTTACCGAAACCCTCCCTATTTTCTTACCGAGATCTTTTTTTTGGTCATTACAAACTGCACTAGTGAGCTATCTTTAGCCAAACTTTGGCATCTCGTATACACTATGAAGTATTCATAAAGCATAAATTGAAAGGAAGGACAGGGTTGCCGTACATGGAATTGTATTATATGGCTACAATATTGACTCGCTACCTGATTGTTTTTCCTACTTTAAATCTAAACAATGGGTTTCCATAGAACAACAGTTGGTTGATCTCCCATGGGTGTATAACCAACTTCGTCCACCAAGACAGTCACTGCCATATTTAACTCAAGCTCTTTTGAAGGTTTGGGACATGGCGGTGCAGAGTTGGGGAATCTCCTCATTACCAGGTCCACTGACACAGATACTGGGTAAGCTGGGATTCCCTGTGGGGCTCTCTTACCCTCATTTTCTGCGCTGGCAGATAGGGTTGCCCTCTCAAATACAACAAGCATATAATGCTGATAGACTTCTTCCATTAGCTGAGCTTACAGCTATTTCCAACTTAAAAAATGTTTTTTGGTCAGCTCACTAAACAAGGTTTAAGTTCTTGAGATGAAGCTCCTATAGAGATTTTGTGCCTCCAGAAAAACAAAACTTCTGTGAGCAATATCTGCTATTTATAACATACAGTCAGGTCCATAAATATTGGGACATCGACATAATTCTAATATTTTTGGCTCTATACACCACCACAATGGTTTTGAAATGAAACAAACAAGATGTGCTTTAACTTCAGACTTTCAGCTTTAATTTGAGGGTATTTACATCCAAATCAGGTGAATGGTGTAGGAATTACAACAGTTTGTATATGTGCCTCTCACTTTTTAAGGGACCAAAAGTAATGGGACAATTGGCTGTTCAGCTGTTCCATGGCCAGGGGTATGTTATTCCCTCATTATCCCATTTACAAGGAGCAGATAAAAGGTCCAGAGTTCATTTCAAGTGTACTATTTGCATTTGGAATCTGTTGCTGTCAACTCTCAATATGAGATCCAAAGAGCTGTCACTATCAGTGAAGCAAGCCATCATTAGGCTGAAAAAACAAAACAAATCCATCAGAGAGATAGCAAAAACATTAGTTGTGGCCAAATCAACTGTTTGGAACATCCTTAAAAAGAAAGAACGCACCGGTGAGCTCAGCAACACCAAAAGACCTGGAAGACCACAGAAAACAACTGTGGTGGATGACCGAAGAATTCTTTCCCTGGTGAAGAAAACACCCTTCACAAAAGTTGGCCAGATCAAGAACACTCTCCAGGAGGTAGGTGTATGTGTGTCAAAGTCAACAATCAAGAGAAGACTTCACCAGAGTGAATACAGAGGGTTCACCATAAGATGTAAACCATTGGTGAGCCTCAAAAACAGGAAGGCCAGATTAGAGTTTGCCAAACAACATCTAAAAAAGCCTTCATAGTACTGGAACAACATCCTATGGACAGATGAAACCAAGATCAACTTGTACCAGAGTGATGGGAAGAGAAGAGTATGGAGAAGGAAAGGAACTGCTCATGATCCAAAGCATACCACCTCATCAGTGAAGCATGGTGGTGGTAGTGTCATGACGTGGGCATGTATGGTTGCCAATGGAACTGGTTCTCTTGTATTTATTGATGCTGTGACTGCTGACAAAAGCAGCAGGATGAATTCTGAAGTGTTTCGGGCAATATTATCTGCTCATATTCAGCAAAATGCTTCAGAACTCATTGGACGGCGCTGCACAGTGAAGATGGACAATGACCCGAAGCATACTGCGGAAGCAACCAAAAAGTTTTTTAAGGGAAAGAAATGGAATGTTATGCAATGGCCAAGTCAATCACCTGACCTGAATCTGATTGAGCATGCATTTCACTTGCTGAAGACAAAACTGAAGGGAAAATGCCCAAAGAATAAGCAGGAACTGAAGACAGTTGCAGTAGAGGCCTGGCAGAGCATCCCCAGGGATGAAACCCAGCGTCTGGTGATGTCTATGCATTCCAGACTTCAAGCTGTAATTGACTGCAAAGGATTTGCAACCAAGTATTAAAAAGTGAAAGTTTGATGAATGATTGTTAAGCTGTCATATTACTTTTGGTCCCCTAAAAAGTGGGAGGCACATATACAAACTATTGTAATTCCTACACCATTCACCTGATTTGGATGTAAATACCCTCAAATTAAAGCTGAAAGTCAGCAGTTAAAGCACATCTTGTTCATTTCATTTCAAATCCATTGTGGTGGTGTATAGAGCCAAAAAGATTAGAATTGTGTCAATGTCCCAATATTTATGGACCTGACTGTATGTTATAAATAGCAGATATTGCTCACGGAAGTTTTGTTTTTCTGAAGGCACAAAATTTCTATAGGAGCTGCATCTCGAGAACTTAAACTTCTTCAACATGCCTTCTCATAATCCATTAATAATCGAGGACTGGGATCGAGAGTTAGGCCACCCACTTTCATTAGAAGACTGGGAAAATGTATAAATCAAGCCTCTCAATACAGATATAAGAGAGGAATTACAAAATCTTATCTAGGTGGTATTGATGCCCTGACTAACAAGGAGAGTAGCTACTGTTACAGTGATTTGAAGTAAAAAAAAAAACTAAACAAAAGCTTTTTATAACAAATTATAAAAAGAGAGATAACCTTTCTACTGCCCCCACCCCAAGCTACATTCTTACTTTTGAATCTATTCTATATGAAGGGAAATATTTGGAAGATGTGGGACTTTAAAGGTGTGAAATATTAAAACAAAAATATGTAAAAAAGTATATACAAATTTTATTAAATGAACAATGTCATAAAAGCAATACATACAATATAATCATAGCCATAGGTGTGTGCAAAGCATCCTATTAGTGACAATGATTTAATGTAGTCACGTTCACGTTTTCTACATGTTACGCCGTATGGCTTCTTCAGGAAAGAACCTGGCGGTTTGTTTATTTAGATTTAAGAACCTATAATCCGACAACTATTCTTTGTGCAATGAAGACATAGAAAGATACAGATTAATACATCAAATATAAACATATTATGCCTTATTATCTAGTTATGGCTGCACTTAAATGAAAGGCAAGAGACACCCAATAAAACAAAAACCAAAGAGAAGATAAAGAGCCTCATTCACAAATACCACAAAAGACTTCAAGCTGTCATTGATGTTAAAGGGGGCAATACATGGTATTAAGAACTGGGGTATGCAAAATTTTGATTAGGGCCATTTGGCTAGTTTCTGTTGTTATTATGATTTAAAAAGAGTAAACACAGTTGATTGATAATAAATGGCTTCAACCAAACACTAACCATGAGTGAAAGAAAAGTTTTTGTGTTATCATTCATATTCTCTGAAAAATGGCCAAGAAATCATAAATTCTGCCAGGGTATGTAAACTTATGAGCTCAACTGTAATCGTGAATAATGATAGTCTTGAGACCACAGTGGGTGGGGAATCACGTGGCTGATATTGCCACTGGGTGGCATGCTGCTGTGGTGGCTGTGGTGGTGGAGGTTGGTAGTCTGACAGGTGGATGTTCTCGGTCATTTGCCCTTTGATCCCCTTGTTGAGCACCTGGAGTATGATGGTCTCATACATATGCCGTTGGTCCTCCACCATCTGTCGCAATTTGTTTACTGTCAGGGATCCAAAAGAATCAGCCTCATCAGGATTACGCTGGAGAGCTGTAGAGGCGTGGGTTAAAAAGGAAGTAGCAGAATCTTCCAGGTTCTTGCTTTTCCTGCTTCTTTTGGCCACAGGAGTTAGTGTGGGGATCATCGACACAGTGCTTCCAGATTGCTCCTCCACATTGACACTTTTCTATGTATGAAAATGTGACATTATTATTATTTTTTTATGTTATTTGGTCATCAATAAAACAATACTTTTTTTCCTAGGTTTTGCAAATTGAATGTGTATAATAGAAAAGACTATCATTCTGGCCACAGCATTTTTATTTGCCCTTAAAATCAGTTATTTGACTACTGTGTTTGGAGATGGAAACTGCTTTGTGAAGTTTAAAATATTGGCTCAGTAATGTTTAATTATCATCATTGTATTTTTTTTAGACAATATGTTCTTCAATGCTATACCTGTGTCAAGGTTGGCTCCTCCATTCTTCCTCTTGGGATTCAGGACATGGGCCCTCAGCAGAGGTGGAAGGCAGGGTTGACAGAGATGGTCTGGGATCACACTGCTCTGTCAAAAAGCGCAGGCTGTCAAAGTACCAGAGACTTGGTACGTATATATCATCTGCTGCTGCTCCTGATTTCTCTGAATCCCTAATTTTATTCAGCTCCCTACTACGTAGATTAGCAATTTTACCTAGCACATACGTTGTGTACACATTGGGGCAAAAGGGCTTACATGACTCCACAAGCTTCTCCAATGCATCCTGTCTTTTTTGTTTATTGGAGTAATCTTTACTTTTTTTCTCCACAAGCATGTCATCTGCCTGTATTGGTCACTGAAATGTAGCAGAAAATCCAGGGAGGTGAACTTGCCAGTCATGACGCCTGTAAGACACAACACAAGACAAAGCATAATGCAAGTTCATCTGGCTTCACATAAGCTGTCCCCAATATAGGCCACAGTATAAAGTTTAGTGTTCTAAACCTCTATGTAGGCCCCAATCTAAGCAGGTTAGTCCACTAAACCTCTATGTAGACCTCAATGTAAGCAGGTTAATCCACTAAACCTCTATGTAGGCCCCAGTCTAAGCAGGTTAGTCCACTAAACCTCTATGTAGGCCCCAATCTAAGCAAGTTAGTCCACTAAACATCTATGTCACTAAATAAAGTAGTACCTTTGTTTTATGAGCGGTTTTGTGCATTGCCGCTCGATCGTCCTCCACTCACAGATCTTTCCAATGGCGTATCAGGCTTTAGACACTGAGCATGCATCGAACTCCACCCCCAGGTGCGTGATGACGCAATAGTTGTGTCTAAACAATATGTATATGTGTAAATTACGTGTATGTATATGTTCTTTGTAAAAGTAGCCAGAGAGATTTGTATCTAAGCTCATAATTGTTTTTTGCTAGGACTTTTTCTTTAGAAAAGATTAAGCTAATCTAAAGCATATATGAAGAATAATATTTGGTAATGTTTTTCTATATTCCTTCCTATTTTTACATTAAAAAAAATGCAGCTCCCTGCGGGACCACTATGTCTCTAAAAAGGGCACATGGAGTCTAGAGTCCAGCATGGTGGAGTCAACTGGTGGCAAAGCAATATTACCACCACACCCAGTTCAAGGTTGGTCAACTAATTCTTGAAAATGTATGGCCAAAAAAGATGTGACTTTTGGGGATTACTAAATCTTGTATTGTACTTTTTTAGAGGCACTTGACAGTGAAGTTCTCAATTTGAAGCCATGGGATCTGTCACCTAGACCCAGCTCAGATCTTGTCTTACCTGGCCAAATATCCCCTGACATGACTCACATTGAGAGCCAAAGCGAGCCAGAAAGAGACCAAAGTCTTTGTGAGACTGTTTTTTGCCCAAGTAAGTATTTATCGTTTATTGCTTATTCTGTATTAGTAGAAAAATGGGGGAGGTTGAACAAGGGCTACTCCAAAAATGCCCTCAATCACCAGGAAAGGTTAGGACTATCACGGTACCCAATTAGACAGTAGAGCATTAGATAAAAATAGAGTTTATTATATAGTTACAAAAATGATAAACTACAACAAAGACAGTAAAGTGATTGCTGCGAGAAGTACATATAACAATAACATTAAAATAACATTTAAAAAAAATCCCACAGGTGTGTAGAGGCACAAAGATGTGGGTATAGGCGTTGACCTCAACAGTTTCACGGCCAATGCCGCTTCCTCAGGAGGCATCAAACCAAAACATCTACAAAACATATGATTAGAGTTACAGTAACACCAACGTTTTAAAGTACAATTGTATTGCCGAACGCATGTTTGTATTGAAGTATTGTGCAAGGTACAGCATTACTTACCAATGAAGGCCCAGATGGGCTACAGACGACATAAACTGAGACACCCGAGGGTGGGTGTTCCCCCTGCGGGTGGACACAGGGGGCTATTGGGACAGACTAAAAATAGACAAGGATTAAATTAGTACCAAGTGGGTTTAGACACTGAGCTAGTGCGCTGGGACACAAAAGACGGGGAATTGTGATCAGAGAAAAAGAGAAAGGAAGGGAAAAGGAGCAATGGGGGGAGGAAAAAGGAGGGGGGGGAGGGGGGGAGAGAAGGGGCAGGAAAAAGAGGGGGGGGGACGGGGGAAGGATGTGTGGGAACCCATTGGGGAAAGGGAGAAGGGGGAATAGGGAGAAGGGGAAAGGGGGAGGAAGAGAGGAGGAAAAGGGGAAGAAGAGGGGAAGGGAGGAGGGGGAAGAAAACGGGGAAAAAGAAGGGGGAGAAGGGGAGGGGAGGGAATGAAAGGGGAGGAGTGGGAAAAAAGAAGAAGAAAAAGGGGGGAGCGGGGGGAAAAGAAAAAAAGGGGAGAAGATCAGGGAGGGGGAAACAGGAAAAAAGGGAGGGGGAGAAGGAGAAAGGATCGGGGAAGTTTGAAGGGGGGAAGGAAAGGGGGGTAAGAGGGGGGAACAGATAAGGGGGGGGAGTGAGTGTGTGGGGGGAAGAAGGAAGGACCGGCACCTTTGTAAAACATCAACCATAAGTGTGCAAGAGCATAAATAATGAAAAAACCCACCCAATGATAAAAAGAAATTGATATGACACCCAAGATTAAGCAATGCCCAGGAACCATACAAGCTGATATGGAAGGGTCTACAAATGAGTAAAATAACATAAAGTTAATCCAAAAGGAGGTAATTGGAAGCACTTTCCAAAACCAGCCAGGGGTGTAGGGTCAAACAACACTCACCCATGTTGGGGAGCAGTGATGGTGGACCAAACACCTCAGGGCCGGGGGAGGGATAGAGCATAAAAAATCCATAGACCGGGTACCTAGGTAATAGATAGGGCTTACTTTCCTGAGGCTACAAATGTGGATATCCTGGGTGTCTGCCGTCACAATGAGAGCGGCCGTTCGGTCGCCTTAAGAACCCCTAACCCAGATATATGTGGAGGCGCCGCACCTGCGTCGAGTGACAACGTCACCGGGTCCAACTCTCCCAACTGCGCAAATGTCGCAATGCGCACACGCAGAGCCCTAAGGTATTCAACGCTGACCAGCGTTGCCAGAGGGGAGCGAGGGGAGGAAACCCAACTATAGAGAGGGTTCGCCCCTTGCTGGAGAGGCGCATGCCCGCCACCATAGGAGAATAAACTCCTCAAGCCGCTGTAAGTGTTGGAGAGTAATGCTGGTGGGATAAACAAAAGTAAAGCAATGAAAAACTAAAATATCAAGCAGTTGGTGTACCAGACAGAGGGGGGAGCAGAAAAATTATACCCAGCCTCCGAGATGGGGCACAAACGCAAGATTATTATACCAATAATTATACAGAGTTATAAAGAGCTGTTCTTACAAGACACAAAATCTCTCCAAATTAAGTTTGACAGTATTTGGATTAAATCTGAAAGACAGGAACATAGACATATAATGAATATACATTAATAAAGGACTGAACTATTCTAGTGCACCAAGAGGGTGTATGCCAGGACCAATGGGCCAGAAGGATAATGAAATAATAATTGAAGGGGCAATTATAAAGAAGAGGGCGAAAATAAACACAGGGACCAGAGCAAGACAAACAAGAAACCCCTTAGAGAGAGAATAACAGCGAGGGCAAGAAAGGGTAAAATGTGTGTAAACGGTATTAAGAAGATTATTGTAGAAAGTATTTGTACGAATGCGCCTCATTGAGGCCAGGAGGTGTAAGAGTGTTGAGTCGTTCAATCCAGATAGACTCACATCTTTTGCAATCCCAATTGCCTCCTCTAGGGTCTTCTGGAATCACTTCCTGGACAAAAAAACTTACAAATTCAAAATTAAACCTATGATGAATGCCTATGTGGCGGCCCACCATAGTGAGCTTGCCATTAGTAGAAGCATAAAGGTGGTCACCCAGTCTCTGTTGTAGTTCCCTGATGGTCTTGCCCACATAAAAAGCCTTGCAGGCACTGACCATCAAGCATGCGACCCCTCTGGTGCCACAGTTGGCATGTTGGAGGGGGAAAAATATCTCTCCATTGGGAAGGGTGAAGCTGTATCCTTCCTGTATCCACAGGCATTGTGGGCAGTTGCCACATTTAAAAGTGCCACGAGGACCCTCCAGTGAGTATGGATGAGCCCTGTAATGGCTGCTGGTAAATTTGTTCCTAAGTGAAGTGGCTCTTCTGAAGACTGTATTGACATGCTGAGTTTTTTTATCTACAATTGAAACACCCATTCACTATGTTTGCTAAGTAGGTAGTGCCTTACCATTACCATGGAGAAGGAAAAGGTGGAAGAAGCTGTCTATGTCAACAGGTAGCATAGTTTTGTTTACCAACACATGAGGGCCAAGATATCAGAGTATTTGCAGTGTGTACATTCATAGTAGTGTAGGCATCAGAAGGTCAAGCAGGTTACACCCAACAAGACACAGGGCGGGTAAGTATTTCATTATGTTTACTATCAATTTGTCCAAAAACCAGTATGTAGGGCAGAGGTAGGCAACCTTGGCCCTCCAGCTGTTTTGAAACTACAAGTCACAGGCATGACTCCTAGAGGCAGAGGCTTGATGGGATTTGTAGTTTATCCACAGCTGGAGTGCTGAGGTTGCCTACCCCTGATGTAGGGCCTCAGTCACTTGCCTGTCATTGCCTTAATAGTTTTTATATTTAGGTCATGTTTTTCCCCGTTGTACAAATGGCAGAATGAGTGCTGATATGTTGCAGTGTTGCAAGGAACTGGAGCAAATCAAAGAGGCTGCTACTGCTTTACAGCGCAGAATTAAAGACCTTGTGGACATGCTGGCTAAATTCTAGTTTCCTCTTAAATTGTATTCTATTTTTGTTTATATTTGTCTATTCATGTTGTGTTTATTTTACATTTTTTTCTCCCTTCCACCTTTTTATGTACCAGTTTTTATACCATAACATAGTGTTTATCAATTCCAGTCCTCCGGTAACAACTAGGTCATATTTTCGGGATTTCACACATTTGAAACACTGTGGGAATTCCTAAGGCAGTGAAATTGATCAAATCACATGTGCTAAATAACGGAAATCAAGAAAATGTGCCCTGTTGTGCCTTGAGGACTGGAGTTGATAAACACTGCCCTAACTAATGTGAATTTGGGAAAAAGTGCAAGTGAAGTTATGACTACTTATGCTTTGGTGGGGTACAATATACTTTTTTAAACTAATTACACTAGCAAGGTGGGTAGTTCTGTTTTCCCATCTAGCTTAGTGCTGACATGTTACAATAACAACTTTGTCTGCTTAATGTTGGAACATAATATATTTTTATGCTGTTTTTGGTAACATAAAAGACAAAAAAGGAAGGTGCAAACACCTAGTAGTTAACCTTTAATCCATGATCAAATTCTTAAAAAGTAGGTACTCCCAAACAGCAACTCTTCTAAGCCTTAAAAACACACAGTGTCTACACATGTGCTATATCACGTCATTGGGGCTAAACTGTCACATTTCGGAGCACACCCCCTTCCTCGAAGTAGCCTAGCCCTGAGGAAGGGGGTGTGCCCATGAAACGCATCAGTTTATACATGTTTAGACACTATGTGATTTTTAGGCTTAGAAGATTTGCTGTGTGGGAGTACCCACCATAGGCAAAATTTGAACAGAAATGAAATGGCATTGCTATGGCACTATTTGTGCATACCTTTCATTTTTGTGTTTTTGGGAGTTGATAGCAGATTACCCCATCTGAGAAAGGCAACATCCACCCAGTCTTGGGATACTGACGTCCCTGTTGCCCTTCATTTTCTAAAACCACTTAGCATTGGAAGTGACTGACTTTTTTAAGTGTAGCTAATTTTTTTCAAATGCCTGCTTACCAAAAAACAAGGATAAATGTGGAAGAACCTACATGTTCTCAACAAAGATCTTTGTTTGTTAAAGCACCTTATAAAGCACCAGTGAATGTGCTTGGAGTAAAAATGTTTGGACACAACAATGTGTGGCTTCTCATTTTCTTGCTCTATACCTGTAATCTTAGTAAGTTGTCATATTTAATTTTACAATGTGCTCTTAGTACATGTTGGCATCTCCTGCTAATTTCGGAAGCCAAATATTAAAGGAGTTGTAAAGGCATAATGTTTTTCTGCTTAATGCATTTGATGCTTTAAGAACCAAACAATTGTGTGTGTGTGTAGCAGCCCCCCAGCACCCCCAAACACAGCTGAAGAGGATATTGTGACCTTATGGCTAAATTAAGGTTCAATTTCAATTTTGGAGCAAGTGTCAAACCAAAATCCAATTTTGGAACATATCTTTCACAGAGTGAGAGACAACAGTAGCTAAAACATATTATTAATTGATACAAAAAGCCAAACATAAGGATATGTTTTGGAAAAAACAGGTTGTATTGTTAATTTCACAACAAAGACAACAGCCCCCCTCCTCAAAGAACAAAAAATAATACCAGTTTACACTGGTTCAGTAAGAAATTGCTGCCATGAAACTGCCCCTCTCCCCACGGGAAATTGCAATGGCTGACATCCCCTCAACAGCCTGATGTCCTTCGGCCTCTGCACTAGGCCCTGGCATTGCAGGATCCCTGTCAGTTGGCAGGGAGCTGACATACCTGTCTGCATGTTTCCTTAAATAATTATGCAAGATACAGCAGCAAAGGACAATATGGTTGATTTTATATAATGCCATATCGATAATTGAAAAGTCTTTGCTCTGGGGTGAGGTTGCACTGAGGAAAGGGCTTGAGGAGATGTTCCCCAAGAGCAAAGGCCTCATCTGCCACAAAATTAAAATTGTGGCCATCTACATTTTGAACGCAGGGTGGCAAGTTTAACAAGTCATTCTGGATCTGGCAATAGAACTCAGTTTGCATTATGACTCCTCCATCTTGCCGCCCATTCTTGCCGATGTCCAGATAAAGGGATTCATAATTCGCATTGACCACAGCGAGCATTACGATACTACAAAACCCTTTATGATTGAAATAATAAGAGCCAGAGTTGTGCGGTGGGACAATCCAGATGTGCTTTCCATCGATAGCACCCCCATAGTTGGAAATTCCCATTCCTCCAGAAACTGGCTCGCTACTTCCTGCCACTGCTCTGGGTTGGATGGGAACTGTGGAGAAAACTAAAAGAAATAAAAATTACTGCTTCAGCACATAACATTGGAAACATATTTGATACACAAATGCTTAGGCAATATAAAGATACACTTAAAGTAGAACTAGGGGCCAAACTTTGGTGTTTCAGTTACGATAGAGCAAGGGAGGGTTCTAACCCCTGTCATAATTTTGTGGCCCCATCTGTGTGCCATTGCAGCGATTTCCCTTCACTTCCTGTCCCATAGCCAAACAGGAAGTGAGAGAAAATATCAGCTATTTAAAAGGATTTCTTGGGCACCACAAAATCACCAGAAATGGTGGCCCCATTTGAAAAATTCCCAGCTATTATTTTTCAGGGGACAACCCCAAATTTAGGTCTTTAGTTTTACTTTAATTTTCAATGATAAGGGCAAACAGGACAAATAGAGAGGGTGAATCTTCCTAATGGGGGCACAGACTGCAATAAAAACTGACAGGGTCTCAAATCCCTCTCCACTCTGTCCAAACCTACACCAAAAATGTTTGCCTTTTGTTCTTTTGTTTTGTTCTACTTTAACCACTTGCTTACTGGGCACTTAAACCCCCCCTCCTGCCCAGACCAATTTTCAGCTTCCAGCACTGATGCACTTTGAATGACAATTGCGCGATCATACAACACTGTACCCAAATGAAATTTTGATCATTTTTTCCCCATAAATAGAGCTTTCTTTTGGTGGTATTTTATCACCTCTGCGGTTTTCATTTTTTGTTACAAAAATTTAAAAAGACCGAATTTAAAAAAAAAAAATATGTTTTTTACATTTTGTTATAAAATTTTGCAAACAGGTAATTTTTCTCCTTCATTGATTTACGCTGATGAGGCTGCACTGATGGGCACTGATAGGCTGCACTGATGGGCACCGATGGGCTGCATTGATGGGCCCCGATAAGGCGGCACTGGTGGGCACGGATAGGCAGCACTGGTGTGCACTGAGAGGTGGCACTGTAGGGGGCACTGAAGGGCATTGATAGGTGGCACTGGTGGGCACTAAGAAGTGACACTAATAGGTGGCACTGATAGGTGGCACTGATAAGTGGCACTGATAGCTGGCAGTGATGGGCACTGATGGGTGGCAATAATGGGCACTGATCAGCACTGGTAGGTTACACTGATAGGCAGCACTGCTAGGTGGCACTGATGAGGCACTGATTTGCACCACTGGTGGGCATTGATAGGTGGCACTTGTGGGCATTGATAGGTGGAACTCATGGGCATTGATAGGTGGCACTAGTGGGCATTGTGGGCACTGGCAGGTGGCACTGGAAGGTGGCACTGGCAGGCGGTAATTGTGGGCACAGATGAGGCAGATGTGCCTCCTTCCTCTTCAGGACCGATGTCCCTTGCACATAAGCCAGTGATCGGCTTTTTTTTTCTCCTCATGCTGAAAAAAAGATCACCGAGCTTTTGTTTACATCACGTGATCAGCTGTCATTGGCTGACAGCTGATCACATGGTAAGGGGCCCCGATCGGCCCCTTACTCGGATCTATGATAACCCGAGTTTCAATGACTCTGTGATCACAGCGTGCGCCATACCCCCCTACAGGGGGCACGCGGGGCGCGTGCAAAGGGGAGGATGTCATATGATGGCCTCCTAGAAATTCAGGTCCGCGCTGTGGCCGTCATTTGGCTATAACGCGGACGCCAAGTGATTAAAGAGAACTTCCAGACAAACGTGGAAGATAAACTGATCTGCTTCCTCACCCCCCCTCTGGTGCCACATTTGTCACCTTTCAAGGGGGAGGGGGTAATGGGTACCTGTTTTGGACAGGTACGCCTCCCCACTTCCTTGAGTGCTTGAGGTAGCAAGATTCCTTGTTAGTTTGGCCCCCTCATCATTCCTCTATTGTCGGCCCAGTGGACAGGTAAGAAGTGACAACTACTGACTTTGAATTTTTGCCTGGGCCAGAGGGGCAAACTGCTTTTGCAGAATAATAAGGCCTAATGCACTCTGTATGATTTTGCATCATAAAGAATCCTCTTTAAAACCACATTTTTGTGAATTTTTGATAAGCCAGTAAATGTAACTGGGAAAAAACACAGACTAGGTGTGTATGGACAGAGGATAACAAGCTGGGGAGTAGGGATGAGCTTCGTGTTCGAGTCGAACCCATGTTCGACTTGAACATCGCATGTTCGGCCATTCGTCGAATTACGAACTATATGGGCCGTTCGTGCCAAATTCGAGTGGCGCGTCACGGCCCATAATTCACTGCGGTATCGCAGTGCATTGCTGGCTGATGATTAGCCAAGCATGCACTATGACCCGCATGCTTGGCCAATCACAGCACCATCTGTACAGAGAGCTGTAATTGGCCAAAGCCAGGGTGGCTTTGGTCAATTATGGCTCAGGGGTTTAGTACACACCCCACACTATATAAGGCCGCCTGCACGTCGGCCCTGTGTAGTGCGTTCCGGCATTGAGAGAGAGATAGAAAGAGAGAGAGACAGTGCCATTTGATTTAAGTTAGATAGAGTAGGCAGGTGAGTCAGTTAGCTGCACTTACAGTGCATTGTGTATATATACACATCCACAGTGTATATATATATACACTGTATTCAGTTTAGCTAGATCCGTTCCTGTTATTCTCTTACTACTGACAGGCAGGCAGGTATTTTTACAGTATTTACAGCTACCTGAAGAAAATTGCTGGTGTTCTTCTGATCCTATTAGTCTTATTAGCTACTGTATTTACAGTTAGTGCAGTGCGTCCTCTTCACAGTGTGCACCTAAAGTTACCTGAAGAAAATTGGTGGTGTTCTTCTGAACCTATTAGTACAGCAAGCAGCTGTAGTATTTACAAGTTAGTGTAGTGCGTCCTCTACACAGTGTGCACCTAAAGCTACCTGAAGAAAATTGGTGGTGTTCTTCTGATCCTATTAGTACTGCAGGCAGCTGCAGTATTTACAAGTTAGTGTAGTGCGCCCTCTGCACAGTGTGCACCTAAAGCTACCTGAAGACAATTGGTGGTGTTCTTCTGATCCTATTAGTACCACAGGCAGCTGTAGTATTTACAAGTTAGTGTAGTGCATCCTCTGCACAGTGTGAATAAGATTGGTGGTGTTTTTCTGATCCTATTAGTACCGCAGGCAGCTGCAGTATTTACAAGTTATTGTAGTGCATCCTCTGCACAGTGTGCACCTAAAGCTACCTGAAGAAAATTGGTGGTGTTCTTCTGATCCTATTAGTACCGCAGGCAGCTGTAGTATTTACAAGTTACTGTAGTGCGTCCTCTGCACAGTGTGCACCTAAAGCTACCTGAAGAAAATTGGTGGTGTTTTTCTGATCCTATTAGTACCGCAGGCAGCTGCAGTATTTACAAGTTAGTGTTGTGCATCCTCTGCACAGTGTGCACCTAAAGCTACCTGAAGACAATTGGTAGTGTTCTTCTATTCCTATTTGTACCGCAGCAGCTGCAGTATTTACAAATTAGTGTAGTGCGTCCTCTGCACAGTGTGCATCTAAAGCTACCTGAAGAAAATTGGTGGTGTTCTTCTGATCCTATTAGTACTGCAGGCAGCTGTAGTATTTATAAGTTAGTGTAGTGCGTCCTCTGCACAGTGTGCACCTAAAGCTACGTGAAGACAATTGGTAGTGTTCTTCTGTTCCTATTAGTACCGCAGGCAGCTGCAGTATTTACAAATTAGTGTAGTGTGTCCTCTGCACAGTGTGCACCTAAAGCTACCTGAAGAAAATTGGTGGTGTTCTTCTGATCCTATTAGTACTGCAGGCAGCTGTAGTATTTACAAGTTAGTGTAGTGCGTCCTCTGCACAGTATGCACCTAAAGCTACCTGAAGAAAATTGGTGGTGTTTTTCTGATCCTACTAGTACCGCAGGCAGCTGCAGTATTTACAAGTTAGTGTTGTGCATCCTCTGCACAGTGTGCACCTAAAGCTACCTGAAGACAATTGGTAGTGTTCTTCTGTTCCTATTAGTACCGCAGCAGCTGCAGTATTTACAAATTAGTGCAGTGCGTCCTCTTCACAGTGTGCACCTAAAGTTACCTGAAGAAAATTGGTGGTGTTCTTCTGAACCTATTAGTACCGCAAGCAGCTGTAGTATTTGCAAGTTAGTGTAGTGCGTCCTCTACACAGTGCGCACCTAAAGCTACCTGAAGAAAATTGGTGGTGTTCTTCTGATCATATTAGTACCGCAGGCAGCTGCAGTATTTACAAGTTAGTGTAGTGCGCCCTCTGCACAGTGTGCACCTAAAGCTACCTGAAGTAAATTGGTGGTGTTCTTCTGATCCTATTAGTACCGCAGGCAGCTGTAGTATTTACAAGTTAGTGTAGTGCATCCTCTGCACAGTGTGCACTTAAAGTTACCTGAATAAGATTGGTGGTGTTTTTCTGATCCTATTAGTACCGCAGGCAGCTGCCTTATTTACAAGTTATTGTAGTGCATCCTCTGCACAGTGTGCACCTAAAGCTACCTGAAGAAAATTGGTGGTGTTCTTCTGATCCCCACATGTCAGGGTGCTAGGTGTTATCCTGGATTCTGAACTCTCCTTTCAGCCCCACATCCAATCACTTTCCAAAGTTTGCCGCTTCAACCTCCGCAACATCTCTAAACTATGTCCCTTTCTAACCAATGAAACCACAAAGCTCCTGATTCACTCCCTGGTTATCTCTCGCCTTGACTACTGCAACTCACTCCTCATTGGCTTACCTTTAAACAAACTATCCCCCCCTGCAGTCCATCATGAATGCTGCTGCCAGACTTATCCACCTTACAAACCGCTCAGTGTCTGCTACTCCTCTCTGCCAATCCCTCCATTGGCTGCCACTCGCCCAACGAATTAAATTCAAAATACTAACAATAAGTTACAAAGCCATCCATAACTCTGCCCCCAGCTACATCACTAACCTAGTCTCAAAATACCAACCCAATCGCCATCTCCGTTCCTCCCAAGATCTCCTGCTCTCTAGCTCCCTCATCACCTCCTCCCATATCTGCCTCCGGGACTTCTCCCGAGCCTCGCCCATCCTCTGGAATTCCCTACCCCAATCTGTCCGACTGTCTCCAAATTTATCCACTTTTAGGCGATCCCTGAAAACTTTCCTCTTCAGAGAAGCCTATCCTGCCTCCATCTAATAACTGCACTATTTTCTCCATTAGCTCATCCCCCACAGCTATTACCCTTTTGTATAACTTGACCCTCCCTCCTAAATTGTAAGCTCTAACGAGCAGGGCCCTCTGATTCCTCCTGTATTGAATTGTATTGTACTTGTATTGTCTGCCCTAATGTTGTAAAGCACTGCGTAAACTGTCGGCGCTATATAAATCCTGTATAATAATAATAATTAGTACCGCAGGCAGCTGCAGTATTTACAAGTTATTGTTGTGCATCCTCTGCACAGTGTGCACCTAAAGCTACCTGAAGACAATTGGTAGTGTTCTTCTGTTCCTATTAGTACCGCAGGCAGATGCAGTATTTACAAATTAGTGTAGTGTGTCCTCTGCACAGTGTGCACCTAAAGCTAAATGAAAGATATTGGTGGTGTTCTTCTGATCCTATTAATATTGCAGGCAGCTGTAGTATTTATAAGTTAGTGTAGTGCGTCCTCTGCACAGTGTGCACCTAAAGCTACCTGAAAAAAATTGATGGTGTACTTCTGATCTTATTAGTACCGCAGGCAGCTGTAGTATTTACACGTTAGTGTAGTGCGTCTTCTGCACAGTGTGCACCTAAAGCTACCTGAAGAAAATTGGTGGTTTTCTTCTGATCCTATTAGTACAACAGGCAGCTGCATTATTTACAAGTTAGTGTAGTGCGTTCTCTGCACAGTGTGCACCAAAAGCTACCTGAAGACAATTGCTGTTGTTCTGCTCCTATTAATACCACAGGCAGGCAGCTACAGTATTTACAGTTAGTGTACTGTGTCCTCTGCACTGTGTGCACCTAAAGCTACCTGAATAAAATTGGGGGTGTTCTTCTGATCCTATTAATACCACAGACAGGAAGCTAAAGTATTTACAGTTAGTGTACTGCGTCCTCTGCACAGTGTGCACCTAAAGCTACCTGAATAAAATTGGGGGTGTTCTTCTGATCCTATTAATACCACAGGCAGGAAGCTACAGTATTTACAATTAGTGTACTGCGTCCTCTGCACAGTGTGCACCTAAAGCTGCCTGAACACAATTGCTGTTGTTCTGCTCCTATTAATACCACAGGCAGGCAGCTACAGCATTTAGAGTTAGTGTACTGTGTCCTCTGCACAGTGTGCACCTAAAGCTACCTGAATAAAATTGGTGGTGTTCTTCTGATCCTATATTAATACCACAGGCAGGCAGCTATAGTATTTACAGTTAGTGTACTGTGTCCTCTGCACAGTGTGCACCTAAACCTACCTGAAGACAATTGCTGGTGTTCTTATACTAATAATTAAAGTAAATAAACAAAAACACCAAGTGTAATAATGTTCTAGCATGACATATACAATCAAATAAGTGTAAATCAAATGTATGTGAATGCATGTGCAATTAATTAAATAGAAATTGTTAGATTGACAGTGATATCAAGCTGCTATCAATTATATAGTGGTCAGAATCCCCTAAAAATTAAAACATATAACATAGATTGATGCGCTCTGATACAAAGTTCAATCAATGTGAGAAAATAATTTTTTGTGCTAAAAAACCAATGTGAAAAAAAAAATTGCTACCAAATCGCTAAAAAATTGCATATATATAAAATCGCAAATGTATGAAAAAATTGCAAATATTTAAAACTGTGTTCCTCCAGTTATACAAATTCATTGGAAGTGGTGCGATATCTCCAAAGTAAACTAAGCAACAATATTGTATAGATATACTAAAAATGTGTTTGCAAAAAGTAATCAATCCAAATTAGTGCCAATAAATAAATAAATTAGATATATTCCCTGTAAAAGTGTTGAATCCTCCATAATAAAAAATAAATAAATGATATGCTTATAAAGGTGCAATATATATACAACTGATGAGTATAAATAGATAAATAGTGCCAATAGAATCTGATTAAATATAGATGATTAAATTCATGAGATAGGATAAGTAACAGGCGACAGTTCAATCCTCAGTAATCTGGGATATCTGGATTCCTGCAGTACTTATTTGTTCACCCTCTGAGCTATTTCTTCCACAGCCACAATGAATATTAATTTTCTCAGTATCAAGTGGTTTTATGTAAAATAAACAAAGAGAGAAAACATTGCGCAATATTGTTACAATAAAAGTTCACAGGCAAAACAGCACAGTGATACACTCACGTGTGCCAGACTTGTTTTAGGCATGCAGATAAGCAGATAGGCAGATCTCAGCTGGCTTGTAAGGACAAGGCTTGCTACGCAAGCTGCTGCTGCTTGATACAATGTATTCAGCAGACTGTGTCCTAGGCTCCTCCCACGCGTTGCATCACTGACACGTGACTTTCTCAAGGCAGCGGTGCTCCGTAGGCATTCAAGGAGCTACGCAAGCATGCAGGCAAAAAGATGCCATGTGGTGCTTGAGCTGGTGTGCTTGGGGGAAAGGAGCCACACTGGGGCAGAGATTCTGTCAGCTCTGTAGGGGCAGGTTCAGAGGTGGTTGACGCCATGCCAGCTTAAGGCAGGTATGGTGATTTGCAACAATGGCACCAACCTCCTCCCCGCCCTCCGACAGGGACAACTGACCCATGTGCCCTGTTTGGCTCACGTCCTTAATTTGGTGGTGTAGTGGTTCTTGGTCAGGTCCGTTCTTACAGGATGTCCTGAGGCAGGCCAAGAAAGTCTGTGTGCATTTTCGCAGGTCATATAATGCCAGTGCTTTGCTGGCTGACCTCGAAAAGGAATTTAATCTGCCCAAGAACCGCCTAATCTGTCACATGCCCACCAGGTGGAACTCAACGTTGGCCATGTTGCAGCAGCTGCACATGCAGCAGAGGGCCATCAATGAGTACCTGTGCAACTATGGCACCAGGACAGGGTCAGGGGAGCTTGTTTTTTTTCCCACGCCAGTGGGCCATGATCAGGGATGAATGCACTGTCCTGTCACCATTTGAGGAGGCCACGAGGATGGCAGTGACAGTGCATGCATCAGTGACACTGTCCCCTTGTCCACCTGTTGGAGCACACGCTGCATGGAATAATGGACAGGGCACTTGAGGCAGAACAGAGGCAGGAAGGGGAGGACTTCCTTAGCTCTCAAGGTCCCCTTTATCCAGACAGTGTTCCTGCATGCCCACCGATCACACAGGAAGAGGACAAGGAGGAGGAGGATTGTGTCAGCATGGAGGTGGAGCCTGGCACTCAGCATCAGCAGCAGTCTTTAAGGGATCATTTACAGTCCCAAGAAACCCATGGACTTGTACATGGCTGGGAGGAGGTGGCTGCGGATCATGACGTCCTTAGTGACCCAGAGGATTCCAGACCGAATGCCTCAGCAAATCTACGCTGCATGGCCTCCCTGATCCTGCAAAGCCTGCGGAAGGATCCTCGTATTTGTGGTATCAAGGAGAGGGATCAATACTGGCTGGCAACCCTCATTGATCCATGTTACAAGGGTAAGGTTGCGGACCTTATCTTGCCATCGCAGAGGGAGCAGAGGATGAAACATCTTCAGGAGGCCATGTAGAAAGGTCTGTGCAACCAGAGACTGGGAGGTTACAAACTCCTGTTCCTGGACAACGTGTTGCTGAGGCTTCGTTCAGTCAAAGAAGGAGCGGTGGAGAAGGTGGCCATCTGACCGATGCATTCAGACAATTTTTTAGTCTGCAGCCCCAAGGTATGATCGGTTCCAGCAACCATCGCCAGCGTCTGTTTTACATGGTGCAGGAATATCTAGGGGCAAGATCTGACTTGGACACCTTTCCCACCAAAAATCCTCTGGGTTACTCGGTCTTGATGATGGATCACTGGCCAGAGCTTGCACAGTATGCAATTGAGCTACTGGCCTGTCCTGTATCCAGCGTTCATTTGGAACGCACATTCAGTGCTGCTGGAGGCTTTGTAACCGATCACAGGGTGTGCCTGTCCACCGACTCGGTCGATCGACTGACCTTCATAAAAATAAATCAGTCTTGGATCACCACCAGCTACCAAGCACCTGATGCTGATGTAACCAAATAATTTTTTTTGAAATGTCAGATCCCTTCAAGACTGCCTATGCTGATGCTGAGTGACTATCCTGTAATGCTGAGTGACTATCCTCTTCCTCCTCAATGATCATGCTGATAGCTTGTAAGAATATTTTTGGTTCTGGGCACTGCCACCAGTGGCTAAGGCCCAATTTTTCAGCCCCTGTTTAACAGGGGCATGTAATTACAATTTTTGATGTAATATTTTGCAAGGAGGGTTAGTTGCTGCACTCAACTGGAGTATTTTTGAGGGGTTGCAGTGTTGTGGTACCAGCACCAGTGCCTAAGGCCCAATTTTTCAGCCCCTGTTTAACAGGGGCATGTAATTACAATTTTTGATGCAATACTTTGCAGCAGGGCTTGTTCCTGCGCTCCAACTAGAATATCTGTGAGGGGTTGCAGTGTTGTGGCACCAGTGCCTAAGGCCCAATTTTTCAGCCCCTGTTTAACAGGGGCGTGTAATTACAATTTTTGATGCAATATTTTGCAGGAGGACTCATTCCTGCGCTCCAACTAGAGTATATGTGAGGGGTTGCAGTGATGTGGCACCAGTGCCTAAGGCCCAATTTTTCTGCCTCTGTTCAACAGGGACATGCATTTACAATTCTTGATGTAATATTTCACAGCAGGGCCCATTTCAGCTCCCACCAAGAGTAACTGTGAGGACTTACAGTGTTGTGGTAACACCACCACCACCACCACCACCACCAAAGGCCCAATTTTTCTGCCCCTGTTAAACGGGTGCATGTAATTACAATTCTTGATCTAATATTTCACAGCAGGGCCTGTTTCTGCGCCCACCAAGAGTAACTGTGAGGACTTACAGTGTTGTGGCACCAGCACCACCACCACCACACCAAAGACCCAATTTTTCTGACCCTGTTCAACAGGGGCATGTAATTACAATTCTTGATCTAATATTTCATAGCAGAGCTCATTCCTGCACCCACCAAGAGTACCTGTGAGTGGCAACATTAACACCTAATGCCCTGTACACGCGGTCGGATTTTCCGACAAAAAAATGTGCGATCGGAGCGAGTTGTCGGAAATTCCGACTGTGTGTGGGCTCCATCGGACATTTTCCATCGGATTTTCCGACACACAAAGTTTGAGAGCAGGCTATAAAATTTTCCGACAACAAAATCCGATCGCGTCAATTCCAACCGTGTGTGGACAATTCCGACGCACAAAGTGCCACGCATGCTCAGAAGAAATTCCGAGACGGAACAGCTCGGTCTGGTAAAATTAGTGTTCGGAATGGATATAGCACTTTTGTCAGGCTGCAATGTTTAAAATTGTTTAATACAGCGCACTCTCTTCTTCTTTATAATGCTAGAAGAATTAAGTAGTTTTGCTGCTGATATTCACACAGACTTCTCACAAACTTCTTTCTTTATTATTTATCGTGATTTCATCAATATATTTTGATTTGTCACATCTGACAAAAAAGATATATGTTTTTTTTTTTTTTTTTGGTTTGTACTGTTTTCAAGCCTGATCGTGTTTTTAATTTTTTTTATTTTTTTATTTTACATCCTGAATATTTTTGGGTGTGTTTTGTGTGTCAAGTTACCACCACGCCGTTATTATCTTATTATTTAATCTCAAGGCGATTGTTTGGTGTTGGTGTCTCTTGTTAATGTCACATTGTATTTTTGAAATGTACCTGCCTCCTCACAAACAAACTGTCCTTTTTGAAGGAAAACACACATAGGCGAGTATAATTGAAACACAAAATCCTTTATTAAGGGCTCAGAACCAAACAAAGAGGGAGGCAACGCTGGAGAGACAGCAGAAATTGGCGAAGCCTTTGGCCCCCAGGGCACACATCAATTATTTTACTGTAAAATTGGTGGCCTGAGGAGTCCATATATAAGGGAGTGCAGTCTGGTCCAGAAGTCCAAGACATCCTGAACAGCAGCAGTTGACATGTATGTCCCCAGGCTATGGTCATACAAGAGCCTGCATCTTTTGCCAGAGCAGACTGAACCCGGGTCATCACTCTCTGGTCTTCCTTCCACGCTTCCTTCCACGATGTGTCTGTGGTGGTGGAGTTGTGGCAGGAGGAGGAGGAGGATGGGCCAACTCACACAGGTGAGTTTTGTGTGTGATTTCGCCCCTCACCCCCTTAGTTAGTGTTTTGTAAAGAAGGTCCTCACACAGGAGGCGTTGACCCTCCTGCATGCCCTGCAGTTTTGTGGCAGCCATGCAGGCAAAGGCCTCTTCAGGAGTGGGGAAGGCTCTGAGGCACGCAAAAGCCTCCTGAATCAGCCTGAGTGCTGAATCCTGCATGTTACTCCCCTTCCTGGGTCTTTTGTTTGGAAAGCGGAGGGGAGGGACCTGCAATTCTGTCAGGCTCCTACTGGGCCCGGCCTTCTCCTGGCTGCCACTTAGCCCTGCCTCCTCCTGGCTGCCACTAACCCCCGCCTCCTCCTGGCTGCCACATTCCACAGCCTCTTCGTCCTGGCTGAGGTCTTCCTGTGTATGAAAAAGGGAAATCGTTTTAGTTTTTTCTTCATCAATCACACACAATTTTCACCTCATGACTGTTGCAAATTGAATGTTCACAAATATAACTGATGATCATTCTGAGCCCAGCATTTTTCATTCTTGTCCCAATTATTTTTGCCCACTACTGTCTATTGATATGTAAAACACTTTATTAAATCAGCAATTATTGATCAATAATAACATCTAGTAAACATAATTTATTTATTGAACAGAAATCTGTAGAAGAATGCTATACCTGGCTCCAGCTGGGCTCCTCCACTTCTTCCTGGCTGTAAGGCCCAGGTTGGACATCGGAAGCCTCAGCTGGGGTGGAAGATAGGGTGGAAGGAAGAGTGGAAGGAAGAGTGGAGAGGGATTCCCTGACTCCAGTCTGGTCTGACAGAAATTGCAGTCTCTCATAGTACCACAGCCTGGGGACATAAATGTCATCTGCTGCAGCTCCTGATCTCTGGGAATCTGTGACCTTCTTGCGCTCCCTAAGATAAGTGCTCTGCAGGCCACCAATTTTGGCTTTTAAATAGTGGATGGTTGCTGTGGGGACCACCGGCTTCACCAACCAGCAGTTTCTCCAGCGCTGCCTGCCTCTTTTGTTTAATATTGTATTGGGGGTGTTTGACCTGCCACAGACAGGGCAGCTCCCTGTATTTTTCTATGAACAGGGGGAGGAAGTTGTGGTCATTGAAGCCATCCATTTTATCTGCAAGACACAACACACGACAAACCCTAATGTCAGGCGAAACTCTCCTAATCTTGTTACAATATAGGCCTCAATCTAGAAGCAGTATAGGCCTAAGTTTAGATCTTACCTTCATTATCATGATCGGTGCCTCCGATACTCTTTCCTCTGTTTACAGATCGTACGTACTACACACGCGTGTTACACTTTAAATACACTGCGCATGCGTGAAACGCCTCCCGCCCCTGACGTTCTTTCTAGTCTATTCCCCACCCCTTCTCATTCGGCACAGTAGGGGAAGAGCACATGGCGGAGACACAGCAGGTGCGTGCTAATTACAGCAACGAGGAGGAGGAAAGCCCAGAGCCAGAAACGTCCCAATTCCTGAAGAGACAATTTAAGGCCTCAAATATGTCCTTTGGAGAGATGTTGGAGATGGTTGACATCCTGAAGAGGTCCGACTATGACGGGAAGTATGGACCTTACCCCAACCCCAATGTCAGAAAGGCCAAGATCATGGCGAAAGTGGTCAAGAGTCTGCACCGGAATTTTAGGGTACGACGATCGAAAGATCAGCTCAGGAAGCGGTGGTCGGACCTCAAATTAAGGGAGCACTAGCAGTATAGAAGAATCAGGAGAGTGCTGCAAAAAAGTAAGTAGTTGTCCTGTGTTCCTATTATTTATTTCTATTATGTTCGTGCTGCTCGATGTGCTTTTCTTTACTGTTGTACAGTTTAAAATGGCAACTTTCATGTTCATGGGCACATTGTTCGTTCGTATGAAACATTGTTCGTTCGGCATAGAAAACACTATTGTTTTGGCCATATGCATTTGAATAAATTTTTTCTAGCCTACTTCTCTTAAAATAATTTGGCAGTCTAGATGGGTTTGTAACTAGAATGTAATGCCAACTAGATTCTGTGTAAGGAGAGGACACTCAGCAGCTGTTTACACATCTGGACGCTGGAGCACTAGTGTGGGACACCAGAACACCCTTTTTATTAGGGAGCCCACACAGAAGCTCCAGTGGATACTATAGGGGTGTCTCCATCTGTGAAGCTTGTACAAAACAGGTAAGTATTCAAGCTTGACAAAGGAAAACAATATTTCTTCATCTTGGAACTCTGCCAAAATAGACAATTGTACCCCACTTCCAAGCAATGTTTCATATTCCTATTTCTGCCATCAACTCTTATCTGTGTGCTAAGTATACCTATTTTTTTTTTACATAGGGGAGAAAAGACTTGGAGGACACCACTCATCAGAAGAGACAACAGACCCCCCACCTCAAGAAAAAGTGCAAGTCCCCCAAAGCCAACAGGAGGAGGAGGAGGAAGGAGACGTTGTGGAAATAGTCACCACAACAGGTGAGTGTCTGCGACCACAGGCTCAGGTAAGAGATGGATGCCGGCATATTTATAATACATGGTGTGTTTTTGTTTTTATATTTTTAGGTGATCATGATGTTGTGGATCCTTGTCATTTCACCAGTGAGAGTGCCCAGATCCTGATCGGGGAGATCATGGGGTGTAATAGGGACTCGGAAAACATCCAGAAAAACATCAATGATGTTAAAAAAAAATGAAGAACATCATTGATGTTTTAGGGAGAGTTTAAAACACCTCCAAATCCCTGACTTTTTGGTGGTATTTGTAATGGAATTTGTAACTTTTTTTGCCATTTTATAGAAAAGCCAAATTTTGAAGATGCAAACAGTGTGTCAACATGTGCTATCTGCCATCATGGGAGATCAATGTAGGCATTTTGGGGGTGCAACCCCTTCCTCAATAATAAAGTAGCTGAGAGGAAGGGGTTGCACCCCCAAAAAAGGTCCCTTGATCCCCGTGATGGCAGCTAGCACATGTTGACATTCGGCAATTTGTGTGCATCTTCAAAATTTTGCTTTTCCAGGAGTGACTTCACCCCATCTGAACACAATATCAAACACAGTTTATAAATACTCATGTCTGATATTGCCTTCAATTTCTACAAAAGTTGAACTTTGTAAGTTCCAGATTTGTGTATTTCTTGTTTGTTTGAAGCATGCCTGTTTTACCTTAAATGGACATTTTTACTTTTATTAATGTGACCCAAACAATTGTTATACAACCAACATGTTGGTTTGTTTTAAAAACCTTTTATAAATGCACACGTGATTGTGCTGGTATTAAAAAGATTAATACTCAAGAATGTGTGGATTATTGTTTCAATGCTCCTACAATTTTGTTATGCTAAAATTGTTGTTTTCTGTGACAATGGGGTTTATTTCCTAAAGGCAAATCCACTTTTCACTACAAGTGCAGATTCAGTGCAGGCTCAAGTGCACTTGTAGTGCAAAGTGTATTTTCCTTTAGTAAATAACACCCAACAGTGCTTTCTAATGTTACACAATCACAACATTTTCAGGACTCCCCACATTTCTGTCAGGGTCAGCTAAAAGAAACACAAGCAATAAATATCACCATAGATTTTAGTAGTTAAAATTATTTTCTTATTTTAAAAATGTATCAGACATTGTCTGGCATATTGATGGCCCCCCTACCCACAAAGTAATCAAGGTATCTAAGACGGACCTCGCGGGCACTCAGGGGGGGCAAGCCAGGACGACCACTTTCAAGCGCCGTCAGGGTTGGTTCATTTACTTGAATTCCGGCCTCAGGCCCAACTGAGGCAGCATAGTTGGCAGAATTTCGCCTTAAAAAGTTGTGTAGAACACAGCACACCAGGATGATATGATTCAGTTTATACTCTGCCATGTGTATGGGTGTAAGAAATAGGCGGAACCGGCTGGCCATGATTCCAAATGTGTTCTCCACCACTCTTCTGGCTCCAGCCAGCCGGTAATTAAAAACCCTCTGGTCCGGGGTGAGGGTCCTCATCGGGAATGGCCGCATAAGAGCACATAAGAGTCCCCCAGCGCAAACGCTTCATTAGCAACAAAGACGAATGGGAGTCCTTCCACATTGTCTTCTGGAGGTGGCAAGTCCAAGCTGCCATTCTGGAGATGCCTGTAGAACTCCATCTGGGCGATGACTCCACCATCGGACATCCGGCCATTCTTCCCCACGTCCACATACAGGAACTCATAAGTAGCCGACACCACTGCCAACATCACAATACTATTGAACCCCTTATAATTATAATCGTATGAGCCTGAGTTGGGTGGTGGGCTGATGTGGACGTGTTTCCCATCAAGTGCCCCTCCGCAGTTAGGAAAGTCCCACCGCTGGGCAAAGTGGAAGTCTACAGTCTGCCATTCCTGTGGGTTGGAAGGAAACTGTGGAGTCAAACAAGAGACAAAGGTATAAGGTCCACCTATCAGATTCCTACCCCCCCCCCCCATGGGCCATTTGTAAAATTTTAGGGGGGAGATGTTTTGGACAGGTAACCATATCCACTTGATTGAGAGATGAATGCCTAAATAATGAGTGTTACTTTGGCCAGCCCCTCCTTACTTTACACTATTGGCAGCCCACTGGACAAGTAAAAAGTGTCATAATACAAAGAGATAAATACACACTGTACACATTTTAGCACATTTTAACATTCTGCTATTACCTATCAAGATAATAATAGGATACAAAAACTTTAAACAGTACCATTTGAAAGTATTCAGGCAGGCCCTTGCACTACATGCTTTGGGGAATTCATCCATAAATCTGACCACTAAAGTGGTGTGTATAGTGTGTATGGGTTTGGCAAAGTCTGCAGATAGAGGATTGTTATCAGCTGATTTAGCAGTTGGGGGGAGGGAGGGTTCCAAATGATTTTGGGACACCAAAAAAAGCCTCTGCCACTCTGCCTGAATTTAAAGCACAAATCACATTTTTAGACATTTTAGAGGGTGTTTGGGGTAAAGCACTACTATGGAGCTGACAAAATATATTGTTAAGTGACTACATGAGGTGAATATAGGGCCAGGAGAGCATGCTGGGGAGGTAAGTGAAGGCTAATATGTATGAAGGACAACAACATTTTTTGAAAAAAAACAGCATGCATGAGGGCAAAGGGGACATTCACAGCATATTACAATCATGGTAATTAGGGAATGAGGAAAGAAATACAATATAATATCAAACATTAAATACAATAAAATGTGATATTAAAGAATAAAAATCCTACCTTAATATACTCCTTCTGCAGGACCTGGATGATGGCAGAACAGGTCTCCCGGATAATGATCCCCAGAGCCTGGGGGGAGATGCCTGTCGAGAACTTCAAGTCCTGCAGGCTTCTCCCCGTCGCTAAGTACCACAGGGTGGCAACTAGCCTCTGCTCCGGAGTGATGGCTTGCCTCATGCAGGTATCCTGCCTGCTGATATAAGGGGTCAGCAAAGCCAACAAACGGTGAAATACGGAGTCCGTCATCCAGAGAAAGTTCCTGAAATCATCAGGATTATTCTCACGGATCTCACGGAGCAAAGGCATATGACAGAACTGTTCACACTGGAGCAACCATTTCTTGGTCCATGAACTCCTCCCCACCCTGTTCATGGACTGGACTTGTGTCAAGGTAAGGACCCCAACACCAAGCCCCCGCACAGCATGAACTCTACGAGGAGTACGTATACGCAACATGGCTAGAAAATGGTCGGCTGCTCAGAATGATGTAACAGAACGCACTGAAGAACAGCAAGGCCTGTGAAGAGCGACCTGAAAAACAGCAACGAGCGGACAAGAATGCACTGAAGAATCAAATACGAACTCCCTGCACGCACTGAAGAACAGATACAAACCCACAATCACAAACTGAACAGCAGAAAACGATCTGAAAACCACAAGTCTGAAAAAGCACGAATCGTCTCTCACCAAACATTTACTAACACGAGATTAGCAAAAGGAGCCCAAAGGGTGCCGCGCTTGGTTCAGAACTGACCTTTTTTAGTCTCGTCGTACGTGGTGTATGTCACCGCGTTCTTGGCGATCGGAATTTCCGACAACTTTGTGCGACCGTGTGTATGCAAAACAAGTTTGAGCCAACATCCGTCGGAAAAAATCCATGGATTTTGTTGTCGGAATGTCCAATCAATGTCCGATCATGTGTACAGGGCATAAGGCTGCAATTTCTGCAGAATATATAGGGCAGGCCCCTACTTTCAACCATCCAACTTACAAACGACTCCTACTTGCAAACGGAAGGAGACAACAGGAAGTGAGATCAAATCTACCCCTAGGAAGGGAAATTCTCTCCTGTAAGAGTTAATATGGGAAAAACGTGTCTCACTCCACTGATGCTTTATCACCAATCCTTGTTTCACTAAAAACCACAAATTGTCAAAAAGCATTTGTCATTGGGACAGAAAGTGAGGTGAAATCTTCTGAAGAGGTGTACAGACAGCAAAACAAATGTCACAGGGTTGATAACCCTTCCCTATGTTTTCCAAAAAGCTTAAAAATAGATTTTTTGGCTGGAGCCACACTTTAAAAATGTACCAGTTCAAAATTACAAACAGATTCTACTTAACAACAAACCTACAGTCCCTGTCTTGTTTGCACCGCCGGTATACTTCTGTTCAGAGTATATAGGGCCTGGGGGCCCCACGCCTTTCCTTTTAATTATTTGGTTGCGGGGTTCCACTTAATATCCATACAAGACCCAAAGGGCCTGGTAATGGACTGGGGGGGCTACCCATGCTGTTTGTCTCACTGATTTTCATCCATATTGCCAGGACCCGATAAAGCCGCAAGCAATTTTAAATGACTTTTATTCCTTTAACCTGTTGCCGCCCGCCCACCGTCATATGACGGCGGTGCGGCTCTTGTTCTGGGCCACCGTCATATGACGGCGGCTGGTTTACACAGGGCATGCGCACGATCGCGGGCACGTAGCCCTGCTCTGACGGTGTCGCCGTGTCCCCGGGACATAGCGCGTCACCGACAGGGGTGAACAGCCATTGGGCATGGCTGTTCACCATGTGATTGGCCGCGATTACGTCACGGCCGATCATAAAGGGTATTCCCCGCTTTAGACAGCGCATGCGGTGGCGGCGTGTTCCCAGGAACACTGCTCGTCACCGACAAGGGTAAACAGCCAATGGCTGGTGGCTGTTTACCACGTGATCGGCTGTGATCCATTCACAGCCGATCACTAACTGTAAACATAGACCGGTTACTAGCTGTCACCGGCTCTTCTCTCCTCAGACACCGTTTCCAGTGTGAGGAGAGAAGAGCCAGGAGCAGTGAGTGACCGATCTATGTGTGTTCTATAGTGTACTGCACCAACACCACAAAGAGAACCTGTCACATCGCCCCCCCCCAATTACAGCTGTCACCCAACAGTCACCACATCAGTACTTATAAAAGTGCACCTGTCACCCATCAGTGCCCACAAAGTGCACCTGTCACCCGTCAGAGACTGCCGTCAGCGGTGCACCTGTCACCCTTCAGTAACCGTCATCAGTGACAGTCATCAGTGACCGCCATCAGTGACCGTCATCAGTGGCCCATCCGTGACCCTCATCTGTCACCTATCAGTCCAATAAAGTGTACCAGTCACCATCAGAGACTGCCATCAGTGACTGTCAACCATTACCTCTCACCCACCAGTGACCGTTGCACGTCACCGATCACCTGTCACCCATCAGTGACCGTCACCTGTCACCGATCACCTGTCACCCATCAGTGACCGTCACCTGTCACCCATCACCTGTCGCCCATCAGTAACCGTAATTTGTCACCTGTCACACAGCCCATCAGAAAAATGTCCAAAAGATTTTATACAAGTGAGGAGGCGTTCCAGATCCTCTCCATGACTGATGAGAGCAGCAGGGAGCTCTCATCAGATTCAAATGCCAATTTCGATTGTGAATCAAATTCAGCATTTGAACCGATCGAAAGTAGTGGATCGGCAAACGATTCAGAGCAAGAATGGATCCCTCCTAAAAGAGCACGGCGCTCTGGAAACCAGGCAGCCACCAGCAATATACCCCAGGATCAAATTCCCAGTACTAGCGCTGCTGCCAGCGATAGACCCCAAAACCAAAGGCCCAGTCCTAGAGCTGCCGCCAGTGAAAGGCCACAAGAAATGCCCAGTACCAGCACTTCCGCAGCATCACGCCCAAATGCCAGCACAGGAACTCCAACTACCAGCACTGGAGTGCCACGTCCCCCAAGAGCCAGGGCCGCTACATATCTCCCAGAAGGTCTTGCCAATCCAACATGGCTGCCTTCCGACTCAGGATCAGCAAGAATTCCCCCTTTCACCGCACAGCCAGGTGTGCAGGCCAATACCCAAAATTTTTCTGAAATTGATTGTTTTAATTTATTTTTGCCCAACACTTTGCTGCAACTCATCGTGGACCAGACCAATTTATATGCCCAGCAGCATATTGCCAACAACCCCCAATCTTCTTACGCCCGTCGAGTTCGAGTGGAAGGATTTGACTCTGGAGGAGTTCAAAATGTTTATGGGCCTCACCATAAACATGGGGCTTACAAAAAAAAATGAAGGACATGCCTATTGGTCCACCCACCCCATTCACCACATGCCCATTTACTCTTCTGTAATGCCCAGGTCCCGATACGAAATGATAATGCGCTTCCTTCATTTCAATGACAACACCCAGTGCCCTCCCCACAATCATCCAAATTACGATAAATTATATAAACTTCGCCCACTCATTAATTTCTTTTCCCAAGGATTTGCAGAACTCTATGTCCCCGATACACATATATGTGTAGATGAGTCCCTGGTACCCTTTTCTGTCCGGCTAGGAATAAAACAATACATTCCTAGCAAAAGGGCCAAATACGGAGTGAAATTTTATAAGCTTTGCGAGAGAGTCACGGGATATCTGTATGCGTTCTGCATATACGAAGGAAGAGATTCCCAGCTCCAGCCCCCTGAGTGCCCGGCCTACATGGGCACAACTGGTAAAATTGTATGGGACCTGGCCTACCCACTGCTGAAGAAAGGTTACCACATATACCTGGATAACTTTTATACCGGCCTACCCACTGCTGAAGAAAGGTTACCACATATACCTGGATAACTTTTATACCAGCCTGCCCCTTTTCAAACACCTATACCTCGCACAAACCCTGGCCTGTGGAACCTCCAGAAAGAATAGAAAGGGCTTCCCACAAGCCATAGTAAACAAGAAATTGCGAAGGGGAGAAAGAGCAACTTTGAGATGCAACGAAGTGCTGGCCTTGAGGTGGAAGGATACCAGGAATGTGTACATGATGTCCACCATCCATGACGACACTACATTTGAAATTCAGAGAAGACAAGGTCCCATTGTAAAGCCAAAATGTGTACAAGATCACAATCTGTACATGGGGGGGTGGATTTCAACGACCAAATGCTTCAGCCCTATTTAGCAATAAGGAGGTCCCGTTCCTGGTACAAGAAAGTAGCACTCTATTTAATTAATTTGGCTATTTATAATGCCTACATAATTTACACCAAATCCACCGAAAGCCCTGCCCACTTCCTAAAATTCATTGAAGAAGTTGTCATGTCCCTCATCTACCATCAAAGACCCCCCCAGAAAACCTTCGCTCTGATGCTGTAAGCCGACTGCATGAACGCCACTTCCCAGACCACATTCCCCCATCTGAAGCAGGACGAAGACGCCAAAAAAGATGTCGAGTATGCAGCAGTAAAGGATTTCGAAGAGATACCAGCTACCATTGTCCCCCGTGTCCCCTTGGACCCGGCCTTTGCATTGGTGAATGCTTCAGACTATATCACACATCCCTTAAATATTAGCCCATATTCTTAACCACTTCCCCATTTTCATGATCTGTGCTGACCATTTCCCATGCTTCCTCAAATAACCATTCCACTGCCTTCTATGTGAACTGACCCTGGCCTGTTTTTTGACTATGCCTCTGCCAACCATTTGGACTGCTTACATGTGAACCAACCCTGGCCCGTTTTACCAACTACGCCTCTGCCTACTGTTTGGACTGCTTTCATGTGAACTGACCCTGGCCTGTTTTACCAACTATGCTTCTGCCTACTGTTTGGACTGCTTACATGTGAACTGACCATGGCCTGTTTTACCAACTACGCTTCTGCTTACCACTAGGACTGCTTGCACGTCATCTGACCCTGGCCTGTTTTATGGACTTTGCTTTTGCCTACCGCTTGGACTGATCTGTTGCCCTGCTACTGTAGGACACAGGGGTCTCACATGTGAGGGGCTCCAGAAATGTTTTTCCGGATGGAGAAAACAATTTTGTTTTGTTGTCTCCGGGTTTTGTAATTTCCGGATTAGGGTCTGGAGTCTGGAGGCTTCATAGAGATTTGGGTGGGTCGAAGCCTCTACCCCTGTGCTCCTGTGCACAGGTCTTACCTGATTGCGGCCCTCAGCCTGCTGCTGACTTACTGCCGCCATCCCCCTGCCTGCAGCATAAACTGACCACACCTCTGCCTGCTACCTGGACTATGGAAATAATTAGTTGTAGCAAGAGGCAGTATGTTTATGAAGGGCTGGAGAGCGGTACAATAATGAGTGCAGGGAGGTAACGGTGTACCAGGACCAATATTATGGCTGTGTTGGCTGTCTCTGCCTGGACAATTTCTATGGACAAATGCTTTGGCTGTGCTGACGATATCCTTGTGCTGACTATAGACAATATTCCTGCCTGCTGCCTGGATAATTACTATTGTTGCTAAGCACATCCCTGCCTGCTGCCTGCTGCCTGCCTGCTTGCACCAATTCTCTCCTCTGGGGACACTACTAAAACCACAGGTAATACTTTTTTTTTACCCTTTCCTCAATAGAATTTATTTTGGGGTGTAATTTTTGGTATGTAAATGCAATGTGTTAGAAATATAAGGGCCTTCAAAAATAATAGGTTGTCAGGAAATTAGATGTGTAATTTATGCTTGTAGAACGCCTGAAGGTGCTACTTCAATGGTGGGCCTCTGTATGTGGTCAGGCTGTGTAAAAGTCTGACACATGTGGTATCACCATACTCAAGAGGAGTAGCAGATGTATTTTGGGGTGTCATTTTTGCTATGTACATGCTATGTGTTGGAAATATCTTAAAAATTGACAACTTTGTGGAAAAAAAATGCATTTTCATTTTTTTTCCACATTTTCCAAAAACCTCTGGAAAAAAATGAACAGTTCAAAAGACTCATTATGCCTCATAGATTATACGTTGGGGTGTCTGCTTTCCAAAATGGGGTCATTTTGTGGGCGTTTCCATTGTCCTGGGGCTTCAGGGCCTTCAAAACTGTAATAGGTGGTTGAGAAATGAGATGTGTAATTTATGCTTGTAGAACGCCTGAAGGTGCTACTTCCCTGGCGGGCCTCTGTATGTGGCCAGGCTGTGTAAAAGCCTCACACATGTGGTATCACCATACTCAGGAGGAGTAGCAGAATGTATTTTGGGGTGTCATTTTTGCTAGGTACATGCTATGTGTTGGAAATATCTTAAAAATGGACAACTTTGTGGAAAAAAAATGCGTTTTCATTTTTTTCCACATTTTCCAAAAAGTTCTGGAAAAAAATGAACCGTTCAAAAAACTCATTATGCCTCATAGATTATACATCGGGTTGTCTGCTTTCCAAAATGGGGTCATTTTGTGGGCGTTTCCATTGTCCTGGGGCCCCGGGGCCTTCAAAACTGTAATAGGTGGTTGAGAAATGAGATGTGTAATTTATGCTTGTAGAATGCCTGAAGGTGCTTCTTTCCTGGTGGGCCTCTGTATGTGGCCAGGCTGTGTAAAAGTCTCACACATGTGGTATCGCTGTACTCAGGAGGAGTAGCAGAATGTATTTTGGAGTGTCATTTTTGCTATGTACATGCTATGTGTTGGAAATATCTTAAAAATGGACAACTTTGTGGAAAACTGAAAAATGCGTTTTAATTTTTTTCCCACATTTTCGAACTACTTCTGGAAAAAAATGAACCGTTCAAAACACTCATTATGCCTCATAGATTATACGTTGGGGTGTCTGCTTTCCAAAATGGGGTCATTTTGTGGGTATTTGTACTTTCCTGGCTTGTTAGTGTCTCATGAAATTAGATAGAATGATTTGCACCATAGCTTGTAGACTCTATAACTTTCACAAAAACCAAATAATATACACTAATTAGGGTTATTTTTACCAAAGATATGTAGTCGTATAAATTTTGGGCAAAATTTATGAAGAAATATTACTAATTTGCAAAATTTTATGACAAAAACAAAGAAAAAGGCATTTTTTCACAAAATTTTCAGTCTTTCTTTATTTATAGCACAAAAAATAAAAAAACCACTAGTGATTAAATACCACCAAAAGAAAGCTCTAGTGTGAAAAAAAGGACGCAAATTTCATTTGGGTACATTGTTGCATGACTGAGTAATTGTCATTCAAAGTGTGAGAGCGCTGAAAGCTGAAAATTGGTCTGGGCAGGAAGGGGGTGAAAGTGCCCTGTAGGCAAGTGGTTAAAAATGTCATTTTGTGCAGGGACTGCAGGCAAACACGTGCCACTTTACAGGCATACTATAGACACCCCCCAGGTATGATATTTAAAGGAATATTTCACTTTTTTTTCACTTTAAGCATCATTAAAATCACTGCTCCCGAAAAAACGTCCGTTTTTAAAACTTTTTTTGCATTGATACATGTCCCCTGGGGCAGGACCCGGGTCCCCAAACCCTTTTTTAGGACAATACCATGCAAATTAGC